>NC_085122.1:1886538-2200961 GCF_030269925.1 Bombyx mori
TTGGCGCGTAACCGCAACGATGCAACGCAATAACTGCAACACGGTCTTCTTTAAGCGTCCACTCGATATTTAAAAATGAGTAAAATTCTAAAAGTATACATTTTTATTTTCATGAACAATTCGAAATTCCAATTCAATAAACTTTTTTGTGGCCAGCATTCTAAAAGAAAAGTTTTTACTGTGTGACAATACTTATGACCTGACTAGTTATATTAAATATATGTATGTGTATAATAAAAAATCTTACATTTATTTCCGTTATCTGGTACCTACCTGTAACACAAGTTCTTTACGAACTTATCACGGGACCAGTTAACGTGGCGTGACTGTTAGTAAATATTTATTTATGTATTATTTATTTATTATTATTTATATTGAACTCCAATAAATATTAATAACGGTTTTAACTTTAATCCTTTATGTTATTTAGTTAAAGCCGGCTACGCATACCTGCTAATGTAACTTTCGAAATAAATCGTAACTTTGCTTAGATGGGTGGACGAGCTCGCAGCCCACCTGGTGTTAAGTGGTTACTCGAGCGTACATCGTATCTACAACGTAAATGCGCCACCCATCTCGAGATATAAGTTCTAAGGTCTCAGTATAGTTACAACGGCTGCCCCGCCCTTCAAACCGAAACGCATTGCTTCACGGCAGAAATAGGCAGGGTGGTGGTACCTACTCGTGCGGACTCACAAGAGGTCCTACCACCAGTAAAGTAGTCCAAGCGAAACAAATTGGGAATGCTATGCGTTTATAGAGCTATATAGTCACATTTTCTTAGCCAGGCAGCGGCTTGGCTCTGCTCCTGGCATTGCTGAAGTCCATGGGCGACGGTAACCACTTACCATCAGGTGGGCCGTACGCTCGTCTGCCTACAAAGGCAATAAAAAAAAAAAATTTTTCGACAATCTCACCGAATGTAGGCGAACACCTTTTTAATATACAAAAACCACAATTTTCCACCTCTTCCCAACATAGAGAAGTGGAGTGGACTCTACTTATATCAACGTTTACGCTAGAATTAAGGAAACTATTAGATAATAATTCTCAAAGCCCCGCAAACACACTGTAGTTATCGACTAGGTCAGTGACCTATTTCTTTTTTAACTATAATATAAATTTCATCAAATTCAATGACCTACATTTCTTTACATTTACTTCCTTAAACAATATTAAATATTTTCTTTTCTACTAAAACCAAATCTTTAATTATAGTACAGTAATCGGAGAATCGTCACGCCCTGTATAAATGTCCAATTACCGAATCGTGATATGAATGAAGCCAAAACAGTCTAGATTTCTCGAAAACCTAGCAGCAGGCAGGGGTTTGGCTGTGTCTTTGCCATTGCAGACGTAACGACAATGATATTAAAAAGAATCCTATTCAGTACTGTCTTTCCGAGGTCTCTTAATGTCACTTCGCTCCATACCAAACGATTTTGTGCTGTTATAATGATTCGTAACCGCCTCCTGCATCGTATTGGCGATCTGCGATCGAACCCACATCTTTAAATGGACCGGCAACTGCCTCATCTCGGGCAAGAATGACAGGAGGAACAGCTTGTCACTGTCAGTGTCAGTCGTGCTGTCAATGTCGACCGGGAACACGGGCATCTCGACTTCCTGGGTTGGATAGGTATCGCAACTGGGCTGTCGCTTGCGTTTTTTCCTTCTGACTTTCTTTGGTGGCTCTATCGGCTCTGGGGTCTGTGTCTCTGGGTTGCTGCCGCTGTTGTCTTGGGTTCCGTCCTCGTCTTTCGAATCGCTACTGTAAAATATCAGTATATCTTGTAAATTTAGCGGTAGGCAGCGGCTTGGCTCTGCCCCTGGCATTGCTGAAGTCCATGGGCGATGGTAACCACTCACCATCAGGTGGGCCGTATGCTCGTCTGCCTACAAGGACAATAAAAAAAAAACTTCAAAGGAAGATACAATAAATTTCGAAATGATGGGATTGGCGTAGCTTTAACAGTTAGCTTTTACTGTTGGTAGGACTTCTTGTGAGTTCGCGCGGTTAGGTACCACCACCTAAAATACCCTACCAGGGCAATAAAAAAATATAAAAAATTTTTAACTAAAACTCATTATGACTTATTATTTTGAAATGTAAAAATATTCTTTTCGCTGTCGTAACTAGGTGAGCTCACGGGGCTCATACCGGCGTGTGGCTAACACTAGCCCTAGCTAGAGCAGTGCTTCGCAGAATCTACCACTGGATCGGAAACGCGACCCACTGAGAAGATCCAGCGAGAAACTCAGTGGGCTGTGTCTGTGGGTTGAGTCGTAACTATCAAAACTATCTAAATAACGAGCTCACGCCTCTCACCTCTGGTGTTATGTGGTAATAGGAGCCCGTGGACATCAACAGCGGTAATGCCGTCACCCACCTTGAGACCCGAGTCTCAGCTTTATCATACAACAGCTGCTTATTGTTAAGGACGAGATACTACCATGTATTTGACACACACACTCATTCATTGACCACTAGTCATTCTAAAAACTCTTCAACGGCCCTAAAGCACTCTGTAAAGATTAAGAATGCGTAAACTATATTCTATCAAGGAACATACTCTCCGTCGCTGATGGGCCCCTCATAGCCGCCCAGGAAGATCATTCTCTTGAAGTGCCTGTACGTTCTCTTGTGTATCCTAACGCCGGAGCGACGAGCCCTTAGCTCCCTGTTGTAAGCATCTCGTAGGGATCTCCACTTCCTCTGCAGTTGTAGTACTAGAAGTAGTAGAAATACACTATTAAATCCACTCTATATATTATCTCTCTACTCAGCGCATAGGTTTTTCGGTACAGATTTGGGCAGCTTAGTTACTAAAATAGATCGATCAGTTAATCTTAAGTGATGATATTGAAAAAGATGGTTTTGACTTAGCCAATCAATCGGGACGATCAATATATATGCTCTAAAAGACAAGTTCATACAAAAATATATGACAATGACGTTAATTTTCTTTTTTCAAGGAAAAAAATTATCCAGTTAGAGTTTATTATTAAATACGACAAAATATTTTAATTTTACATACAATATATTCCCATTGCTCCCATTTTTTTTATTATGAATTATTTACATGTTATAATTTTAGCAGAATGTTCCACATCTCACCCCTGTCGTACGCAGTTGCTTTATTAATAGTATCCCAGTCGGGGAACATCGACGACCCGACCTCTTTCCACAGAGCCAACTTCTCCTCGCGATCGGCGGGACATTCCGAACTGTACAGACCCGGTCGCTTCTGTATCTCCTCTATCAGACATACCGGATTAAACTCCAACATTTTTACTATATACTCGAAAAACATGAAACGTCAAAATGACTTAAAAAAAAACGACTATGGCATCAGAATTATACAGCCATTACTCAATAGCCGTCATTATAAGTGCTACAACAACAAAGGGGCTTAAAAAAAAATTGTTGAAGAGAACGCGAGTGATTTACGATTTGAATTCTAGTCAGTGGTTGTGTTGCGACGAAAAAGCGCACCGACTCGCGACGGAGGTGCGACGCGACTGGCGCAACGTCGCGCGTCTGTGCGCACACTCGCGGCCGGGCAGGCACGCCGCGTTGCGACCGGCGACCGACGCGCCGCCCACTGCGACTTCTCCGCGCGCTCTGATAACATTCCGTTGATCCTTAAGTCAGTTCAATCGAAATTATGTATATTGCAAATTGATTCTGGTACGTCAGAAACGTATCTATAATTTTTTTTAACGTATTTTATGACCTGGTAACTAAGACCTTTAAGTCATGTCTTATTTTAATTTATATTCTTATTTAATGAAAAATTATAATATGGAGTGAAATGAAATGAAATGAGATGATATGGGATGAAATATAATCTCAGTAAAATGGTGGTCATTAACTGAAAAATTTTCAGTGGACTTTTTGGAGGTTCCCGAGAAGCTACGTCCAGCGACTTGGTTTCATATACCACATTTGTGCACTTTCACAGATGAGTCGTCTATTATCAAAGGTGGCAATCTGTGTATTTGGACAAAAAAATGTTATTGATATGGCGATACAGATTGATTTAAATATAATCGTCTCCTTCAAAGAATACGGTTCAAAACCTGCATTAAATAAAGGTTAATACTTAACCTGTTATTTATCTAATATGTCGTTCAGAAGAGTTTTGTGACTGCCAATGGAATACAAAGTCAATAATTCGTTTTTCTGATTTACCAATAATTGTCCAAAAGTCACATTGCCGGCATTGATAATAGTCGACTCAGATATTAAACAGTTAATAAACCACCGTTATTACGCATTTAAACCCGAAGAAACATTAAATAGACAAAATAAAACAAATCGCACCACTTCACTCCTCGCGTGCCCGCCAAAAAGTCAAAATGTTTCTTTAGAAAACATATCGAGGAGTGAAAGGACATTTGGTTTAAGCGAAATGTTGCTTAATACCCTACATTTAACTTTACAATTAAAGGTGCGTTTTATTAATATTGTATGATGAACAAGTTTGTTTGCTCATTGTCCGCGTTTTTATTATCTATATATATATTTTTATATGACTAGTTTTTTTTTTAACATTTATTAATTTATTTATTATCTATTATCTATATTTGTATACAACGTGTTACAAAATACCCCGTAAATAATTTAATTAATTATCAAATTCAAAAATTTTTTCAATCTGAGTAAGCTGTCATGTTAAGGAACCAGATTATTTAATAGAAAGACCCGCGTTTGATGTACCTATTTTACTTAATAATTGTCAGCTTTAATAGTTTTTCTATTTTGCATTCATAAATGTTTGTTACCTCAATACAAGGATGTAATTATAGGGTAAAGCCGAGATAGATGCCCCACTTTTTGAAATAGTCATGTAATTTTGAAAATATTAATTTTATACGAATAATTTCTATTAATGTAGTTAGCTCAATCCTTTATGTTTAATTAGTATTAATTTTTTTAAACCTATCAAATACAGATTTTGCAGAAAATCGTTTTTCGTAGAACCTTTTTTTGGAGGATAGATGCCTACCTGTATGGATAGTTGCCCCACCAAGAAAATACTGAGTAGGATAGATGCCTGCAGTGCAGGATAGATGCCCTTTATACCGTGTAAACGAAAAAACCAATCCAAATATTAAGAAGTTCTATTCCTAACAGAGCAATTGTCTCCAAGAAACATGGGTCATAATAATAAAAAATATTTTGTGTTTTTTAAGTCTTTCAATGTTTATAATTAAAAGATAATTCTCATATCACACAAATGATCATAATTAAATTTTTAAAGTGTTAAGTAAGCGTAAGCTAAACTACAATTTATTTAGTTTCAACATGCATTATCCTATTTTTTTATTAAATTAAATTTTACAAATATTTATTCAACAAAAATATAAATTCTTAATTGTTTATAAAATATTCACATTAAGTGTCACACTTTGTACATTGCAAAATCATATTTTTTATATTAAATTAACACAATAAAGATATCTTTATTATTTTGTCAAATTGAAGTTTAACTGGATAGTGCTTTCAATTTTCCACATCTTCTACATCATTTCTGAAAAACACGTTTCATGTAGCTAGTTCTGAAACGTTAAACATTGAATCCAGTCGGATTGCGACTTCGTATTTTTATAGTTTTCAAAACACTCAATGCAGATATATTTACATGCGTTTTAGGTTTATCCCTTAGATTTCTTTAGGGGCAAATCTATTGTTTTATTTCCTTACATTTTATAGTTAAGTGGATTGTCTTCATATTCGCTGCTTGAACTGTAAGTAAATCATTTATTTGTGTTTTATGTTTTCGTGCCATATTTCAGCTATATTCGGAAATGGCAGAGTATAGAGGGATAGATGCCCCTAAAGGCACCTATACCCCAAAAAATCAGGGCAACTATCCTTTTTGATAAGGATAGATACCCAAATTTTTTGTAAATAAATTATAAACATAATAGCATTTATTTACACCTAGATGCAGACTCAATGAATCAATATATTCACGTAGTAAAAAATATAATGGAATTTTACACTAATAATAAAGTTATACCACGCTAAATATTAACCTTTAAATCTTTGACGTGTTCGTGAAATTCCGCGCGGAGAAAATTACATGCACGAGGAAAACACTTCGTCACCACGCGATTCTCAAATGATACATAAGGTATAGGATGACTGTGGTTCCTACTTATTCAATAACTTTTTTGTTATGAGTGCGGGAAGTTAGGTTTTTAGAACATGAGGCATCTATCCCGCTGCGGCATCTATCCAGGTTTTACCCTACTCATGTACTGGCGTCAAAAAATGTCAAGTTAAAAAAAAATATGTTGTCAATTTCAAATCTTCTGATCGATATGCTACAACTATATCAAGTTTAAAAAAAAAAACATTCTATTTAAAAATATAAGTATGTTTATCAGTCACTGCTTCGATCGGTAAGCCATAACACAGGGAATCCTAAATTGTGGTCTATGCGTGATTTATTCCCAATTTTTTATTATTGTATCTTCATAACTCTTTCGCGACGTTGTCAGATCGCATTCCGTATGGTTTTAGCTTTGTGTAACAACAGCACTACTTTTAAAAGGTCACGTTAATATAGGTAACATTTGGCGAAAACAAGTAATAATCTACCTACGCACAATCTTAAGTCCGTTTTGATCGTGAATACGTGAATTGAAGATCGATTTTGTGTTAGATTGTTTTGAAATTTTAAAGGTTAGGTAGGTATCTGAATTGATATAAACAATTCAAGTAATCGCGAAACATAATTAATTATACTTCACGTAAATATTTTTTTTTAACATGATTCACAAAGGAAATCCTTAATCTTCTTTGGCTTAGAATAATTTTCAAAATGATGATTCTCTACATTAAGGTAACATTAACAAAAAACTCCCCCCAAACTAATGAACATTTTCCAAATAAGATATGACCTAAAGGTCTCTGTCACCAGGTCATAAAATATAAAAAAAAAAAAACAAAAAACTCCGTAATAAAATATGGCAATACTTTATTCGCAGGTTTTGCAGCGTGACTATGTTTGCGTTAAGTATATGTTTTTAAATAATTGGGTATATTAAAAAAAATATACACATAACTTTAGTTTTGTTTGCATTTTATCCTGATGCGAAGTAGATGGATTATTAAATACTAAATTCAACTGTCATCATTCATATTAATAGTCAGACATTTTATTAAAGTGATGATATATTGTAAATGAAAATACAGTAGAAGCTTCTTAATCGCGCTTCCTTCATTCGCGTTTTATTCGCCGATTTAATGCGACTCAATTCCCTATATTCGCAGCTAATGATTTCCTTATTCGCGGATCTTATCGGTGCGAACACATTGATAAAAAGGATTTGTAGTCATCGAACCGAATATCCTTTGTAAACGCGCTTCTCCATATTCACGGTTTCTGTATTCGCGGCATATTTACGTAACATATACCGCGCGAATAAAGAAAGAGCTTTGATTACTTTAATAAACAAAATTAAAATTGACGACTGGCGCCCGTCCATTCGGCGGGTGTGTGCTGACGTCTGCTCACAATCAAACTGCTATTTAGCTCGTGTTTAGTTTGGTTGCGTGATGTTTACTACTCTACGTTATACATAAAAGCGGCCTTCTTTAAGATCAAAGACTAGAGGCAACTTGTACGCCGCCTCGTTCTGTAACTAATCTTGAAGACTGTAGACAAGAAACGTCAAAAGTTTTGACGTATTCTGTACGTTCACAAATCTAATTTGCATTACATTTGAATTATAACTAGAGGTCCCGCAGTAGTCGAAATTCGACTATAATTAATTGGAATTGTATTATAAGTTTGTACACTATTATGATTGTATTTTATACTTCTATAATCACAAATTTCGCCAAGGCTACGCTATAAAAAATATTAATAGATATAATAATAATAGATTAAATATTGTTTGTCTTTACAAACAATATTTAATCTATTCTCAATTTGACCACAGACGTCAAGAACAAAAGTTTGACAATAAATAGTATGCATGCGTGTGTGCGTCAAATACATGGTATGTAGTGTGTGTAATGTTTTCTTTATTGATTTAATGTATCTTTTATGCATTATTTAAAAAAAACATTAGCATTGTGCATTTCTTCTCTATATTCTCTATAAGTGTGGAAAATTTCATACCCCTCCGTCCGCGCAATTTTCGTAAAAAGGGATACAAAGTTTTTGCTTCACGTATTAATTATATAGATTCTGTTTAGTTGTATAAGGATGATGTTTAGTATGTTTTTTTTTTCCTATAGACTATTCTGGCTTCACCAGCCGTATAAGCGAACTCACGGGGCTCAGTTTGAGAGACTTTGCTAAGATCTGAATCCACGACCGGTTCGGAATGTTCACTGAGAAGATCCAATGAGAAACTCCGTGGGCGTTGTGTGTAAAACATTTAACAATTCAGTAGGGTGCCATACTTAACGGTGATTTTCACTATAGTTGTGCGCTTGTGGTCTCCGTCTGTTGTGCGTAACATTCAAAACAGTCCGCAGCCAATAGTGTGCAGCTTTAGATCTTGCAAATATCATCGTCCGTCGAAAGCCCTGCGATACTTCTTGGGAAAGCCTAGTCCATCTACCGGCAGTACCAGTCAGCGTTCACGCCAACACAATTTGGGTTCAGTACTCTTATGGCATTAACCGTGCTACGCTAATACATATTATTATATGTTCACTCTAAGTAATGTTTCGAAACTTGGCAATACAGAATATAGGTAATTAATAAAATTGATAGATCTATTTTTGTCATCTAGTCAATATATTGTTAAATATATTGTATTACGAGTATTCAATTATGGGCCTATAGCTCTGAAATAGTTCTGTTATTTTAATGTTATATAAGAAGTTTAGTTTCTGTTGAAAATCCTGACTTACATAATGAGAATTGTTTTTGATTATGTAGGTAAACGTTTTTTTTTTTTTTTTATGGAAACACGCAGACCACAACCCACAATAGAATTTAAAAAAAAAGGTAGAACGAATAGAATGTGGGCAGGTACGTTACGGTTTTTCTTTTGAATGTTTTTGACTCGAGAAGAGAAGCGCGCGTGTATTATTGATGTGGCTGTTCAGTGCGGCAACGCGTCGCCGCCGCGCGCGCCCCGGTACCGCTATGCGACGTTGCCAGAACGACCGACCCAGTTCCAGAGCGACACCTCACTTTTTTCACTCAACAAAATTGCCGATCTGTTTATGTGAGTTATTTATTAATTGTGATTTTCAGATATAATTCGATCGATTTACGTGCGTTCAGAGGTGACCTTCGAATACATTGAGAACTTGACAAGAGATTGATTGTTTTAAAGTTTACGCGAATATTGGATGAACCCGTCAAATGCGAAGGGTTCGTCATCTATGTCATGTATTAGGCTCGTCAAACTTGCCTTTCATAACACTGTGTTTATCAATGATATCACATCCGTTATCATTGGCATCATAGTTACATGAACTTGTAAATGGCTCACGTGAATAAAATATGTAAATAAGATTAGTCTGATTTTCGTTGGTACTTGCTAAGTGCAGTATTTACAGCGCAATTGACAAATAAAGGGGTTTTTTTTTTAATATCCAAAAACTTCCAATATCTGAGAAATTTTTGCCACGTATATGCAACTATACTGAGACCTTAGAAATTATATCTCAAGGTGGATGGCGCATTTGCGTTGTAGATGTCTATGGACTCCAGTAACCACTTAACCGGATGGGCTGTGAGCTCGTCCATCCACTAAAAAAAAAAAAGGCTGGCTTTTACACCTGGCTTTTACACCCTTTCAAGGTGTTTCGACAAATGAACGTCTTCAAAGGAGCTTTGCGGGGGGCATTTAGCGATAGACAGCGTCTTGACTATGTATGCCCCTGGCTTGCATTGTTGACCATGAGCGACGGTGACCGGCCGTACGCTCGTCTGTCTACCTACGAAGTTAATTAATACTACATTTAATAAATTTCGATATTGAACCTCTGACGAATCGGCAATTTTCCACTAAAAATGTCGTCTCGATAACTTCCCACAGAGTGTGATAGCCACAACCTAACCGCATCTAAATCAATGCTTAGGGATGGTGGAACTTAGCTTAACAAATCAGAGGCATTAGAAGGACTAGATTTTCCGGTGGGCAGCGGCTTGGCTTTGCCCCTGGCATTGCTGAAGTCCATGGGCGATGGTAATCAGTCACCATCAGGTGGGCCGTATGCTCTACCTACAAAGCCTACTACTACTCTGCCTACAAAGGCAATAAAAAAATCTTCAAAGAAAAATATACAATAAATTTTAAAATGATGGATGGGAATGGCGTAGCTTTAACAGTCCGCTTTTACTTACTGGTGGTAGGACCTCTTGTGAGTCCGCGCGGGTAGGTACTACCACCTTGCCTATTTCTGCCGTGAAGCAGTAATGCGTTTCGGTTTGAAGGGTGGAGCAGCCCTTGTAACTATACTGAGACCTTAGAACTTGTATCTCAAGTGGGTGCGCATTTACGTTGTAGACGTCTATGGGCTCCAGTAACCACTTAACACCAGGTGGGATGTGAGCACGTCCACCCATATAAGCAATAAATAAAAAAAAACTAGCCAGTCATGTTGGTAAAACACACACGCATTCTAAATCATAACCACATTATCTATACATATAAATAAAATTGGAGTGTCTGTTTGTAATATTGAAATAGCCTCTTTTTACTACATGCATATGAATATATATACGCTACATACACCAAAATAATATTTTTTACAATTTTTGTCTCTCTGTCTGTCGGTCTGTTTGTTCCGGCTAATCTCTGGAACGGCTGGACTGATATTGATGAAACTTTCACTAATAGGTAGCTGATGATATAAGGAGTAATTTAGGCTACTTTTTTTTAGACTAGCTTCGCCCCAGCGGCGTCACCCGCAGTTATTGTCGTACCGCGCGCAACATGGCAGGACTCGCCTATCATTCAATAATAAAATTTAATGTTTCCGAAGCGAAGCGAGGGCGGATCGCTAGTCGTGTAATAAGAGATCTTATGATTTCAATAAATTTTCCATATATGCGTAAAGAAAGTGGACTTGCTTTAACGGTAACTTTTTCCGCGCTTGCGCTGTTTGAGATAACTCGTCACGTGTGGAATGTCAATAAAACCGCGGTGACACAGATGAAGAAATATCAAGATATTAAATTAATTTCCGTGTAGGAATTGTGAACGAATTGACTATAAAATAAAATTTAAATTGTTTTTTTTCTTTTTTTTTATTGCTTTGATGGGTGAACGAGCTCACAGCCCACCCGGTGTTAAGTGGTTACTGGAGCGCATAGACATTTACAACGTAATTGCGCCACCCACCTTGAGATATAAGTTCTAAGGTTTCAAGTATAGTTACAACGGCTGCCCCATCCTTCAAATTGAAACGCATTACTGCTTCACGGCAGAAATAGGCAGGGTGGTGTTACCTACCCGCGCGGACTCACTAGAGGTCCTGCCACCAGTTAAATGTCGTTTCTTTGTTATTACAGAGCAACGTAATGAAGTCTCATTTAACATTATATTAAAAAGTACAATTAGAAGTTCCATAGATCTTATATACGTATATTATATACGTATCTTATAACGTAGACCAGGGTCGATAATTTTTGAACCCAAAAGAAATAATAGTAGGATGAAACCCATTAAAAAAGGACGAGAATATAACAAAAATGAATGGAAAAATAATTTACGGGCGATCTGAGGTCGGGAAGTGGAAGGGGTGAGTGCTTAAGGGTAAAAAAAAACGGTTTATCTCGATTTCCGACAAAACTACAAGTCCTATGGAAAAAAATTAAATGACAAAGTTGTAGGTAATAAAAAGACCTACATTTTTGTGATTACACTTTTTTCACATAACCTCAAAATTTATGTGAAAAATTCAAATAATCAAGTTCAATCAATTCAAATATTCAATCTAAATGCAATAGTACGATTTACATTTCTATTCATATATTATGAGATTTTCTATGGTCCCTGGTCTAAAGACATAAATAAGCCAAAAAAAGGCTTCCAACTGTAAACAAATAAAATGAGATAACATCATCAATGTATTTGAAGACTATTAAATATGCATTATCAAAACTAACTCGGAAGTTGAGACAAGTTGATTGAGATATGAAGCTTTTGAATAAGAAAGAATTACTGGTGGTAGGACGTATTGTGAGTCCGCACGGGTAGGTACCACCACCCGGCCTATTTCCGCTGTGAAGTAGTAATGAGTTTCGGTTTGAAGGGCGGGGCAGCCGTTGTAACTATACTGAAACCTTAGAACTCATATCTCAAGGTAGATGTGGCGCCATTTACGTTGTAGATGTCCATGGGCTCCAGTGACGCTGTGGTTGTCTGTAGGTTTCGGCAACCCCTTAAAATCAGGTGAGCCGTGAGTTCGTCCACCTACCTAAGCAATAAAAAAGAGAATTATCTAAACCGCTTCAGAACCTTCTCCTTTTTTTGAAATCAGCCAAATGAACTTCAGTACTTTTTTCTCCGTTTGTCAATCGATTTCTTTTGCTTAGTACCGTAATGGCGCGATTTTAGTGTTATCAATAAATCCGGTAGCAAGTACGCGTTACGCCAAACAACTTTGTAACACACACACACACACACATTCCGAACGCTGCATTGCAGTATTTCTCGGCAGCGGCCAAGCTTATTTGAGTGGCGATGGCATAACAGTAAGTGCTATCCGACTTCGTGATTTATTTATTTTCCTCGTGTGGTTACACTGATTTTTCTATTTTGCTTCGTACATAATATATCTACTGCGAGAAACCAGACTCTGAATGTATTTGTAAAGAACTTGAAAGTCCGTGTTGAATGCGTCCAGCGAGACAGGCTCCATATTTAGCAGCAGTAAAATATTCTGAATTCTCGTTTAATTGTACTTACTAGAGGTCCCGCAGTAGTCGAAATACGACTATAATTAATTGAAATTGTAAGTTTGTACACTATTATGATTCTATTTGATACTTCTATAATCACAAATTTCGCCAAGGCCACTCTATAAAAAAAAAATTATAAAGACAAACAATATTTAATCTATTCTCAATTTGACAACAGACGTCAAGAACAAAAGTTTGACAATAAATAGTATGCATGCGTGTGTGCGTCAAATACATGGTATGTAGTGTGTGTAATGTTTTCTTTATTGATTTCATGTATATTTTATGTATTATTTAAAAAATATATCAGCTTTGTGCACTTCTTCTCTATATTCTCTATAAGTGTGGAAAATTTCATACTCCTCCGACCGTGCAATTTTCGTAAAAAGGGATACAAAGTTTTTGCTTCACGTATTAATATATAGGGGTCATACACAAAAAGGGTAAAAAAAGTGTTATAGCAATGTATCATCTAAAAGAGCAAATTGGCGAATATTTGAAAGTATTTAAATCGTAAAGGTACTATATTACTACTCATTTTAATCGTATCTTGTAAAATATTACATTTCATAAACTCATTTTGATGGCGTTAAACATCAAAAAATCTCTTCCTGTGGACTGTTACAAGACGAAGGTATAATCTTTGAGCCATGTTTAAAAAAAGTTAAAGTACCCTATATATTAAAATTATTTACTTGGAACACAAACAATATAATAAAGATGATAATATTGAGAATAAAAAAAATATATCGTTACTATCTGTATACAATAAATCCAATAAACTTATGGTTACATGAAATGGAGTCTTTTCTGTGGACGCGATAAAACGACATCAAATTTTAATTTATTCGACCGCATTAAGTTTATGTTTTTAACTGTTGGCATCACTAAGTAGTGGCCATTCCGGCGTTTGATATTTTGTTGTTTCGATTCCAGTGCGAGTGAAAATATATTTTTTATTCCAAAACACACATAAACGTAAAAGATCAAGTGTTCTTTCCTGTTCCAATTATAGACATGTAAATATTATCTATAAAAATGTATATTTATTGTTTTTATATGAGCATTTAGTACAAGTAAATGAAAAGCATGTTGCTTGATTTCTAACCTCAAAGTTAATTTCTTTACGCAAGAGTTTTTATAATACATATTTTCTGTGGACATCTTTCCTGTGGTCCCGAAATATTTTTTTTTTATTTCTATTGATTTCTTTCAGAGGGTTCAACCCTTGGGTCGTGGGTTGGTCCATATCTTGCTTCGTTTTAGTTCATGCTGATTCAGACGATTCTGATAGTTCTCTGGAAATATTTTGAAATAATCAAAGTCCTTAAATTTCATTACATTGCATATTAAAATTCATTAGCTATCTAAAGAATTATATACGAGTAATATACCATGGCTGTAAAATTATTATCATTCGAAATTTTGTTTTTTTTCTTAAGTCCACCGAAGGGATTTTCCTTTCTAGAGAAGTTTTTATTTTATTTTTTATATTCCAATCAATGTGATTATTTTGACATTTTATTTGCGTTTCGGTATTCGTTTATATCAGTGGCTACATGTGTTTGATTATGTTGTCTTAATATATTTTAGCTTAAGCTGCATCACAGCTTTTCATCTCTCTTGTAGACTAAATCGTCTCTTCTGTGGTCCGCAAAAATATAAAAATTGCGATTATGCCAAAAATAAGACACATTGATCTCGGTTACAGTGATTAAAAGATTGATAATCAATAGTTAAATAATAAACAGTTTGTTTCACACTGATTCTGAGATATTTTTTTTGCTGCACTTTTTTGTTCTCTATTTGTGTATGACCCATATATGTTGTTATTTTTCGAACGTATTCAGTTCGTTATTTTCTTCTGTATCAGCGAGTCATTGACATAATTAACATAATTTTAGTGCTGAACTTGTTTTCACATACTTTTCAGAAATTACTAATGGATTTTTGAAACAAAAGTTTTAACTTAAAAAAAAAACAATGCTCCAAATTCGCAGCAAAATAATGTTAAATGGTTATTTATAAATTTTATTAACTTATTAAAAACATACAAGCGTGCGCTAAGACACGTCGCTAAGACACACGTATACAGATAGATCTATACCCTAATACCTATAATGAAACTGCGCAATAGTCTGTATTCCGACGCTCCTTACTTTATACATAATAATAGAGAATCGATCTATCGACGGTTAGCGCCCTCAAAGCGTTAAAAACGCTACATGATTTAATGTAGCGTTTTTGTTTCTTTTTCCTAATAATATTATTTGAATCCAATTTTTCGAATACTATACGTACAGTTTTCGTGAGGTCACGGACGACTAATCTATCGCCATCGTTATTATTAAGTAAGGAACCCAAATTAAAAAAAAAAAAGATTGTCGTCTATGTCACTCGGGAATAGTGTAGCTTCTAAACAGTGAAAGAAAGTTTCAAATCGGTTCAGTAGTTTCGGAGCCTATTTATTCAATACAAACAAACAAACAAATCTTTCCTCTTTATAATATTAGTATCTTCGATCAATAATACTAATCTATACTAGATTAGTATAGATATCTGGTAGGTACCGAACGAATTTGTCCTTGCCCATATTATTACCACTAATGATTCGGATTATAATTTTTGGACCTCCATACTATCTCTCTATAGCTCAAGCCACGATTTTAACTTTAATTTCAGCCCCAACCGTTACCTATAATAAAAAATTCAACATCTCAAAATGTTATTAAAGTGTGTTTTAATACCGTCGTGGAATTGTCTCACTCCTGTATGATCCATCCCGTATAATGTGACTCATTAGAGAAACGCTTCACAATGTGGAGAATTGCACCTGGCACATCCGGACTGGGAATATGTGCATACTCGGTCAATTGAATTGCCTCTACATAAGTCTAGATACAATATCGAGATGTGAAAGGCAGTTTGGCTTAAACGACATTTTTTGCAACTTCACAAGAGAGCCTTTTATAAGTTAATGGAAAAATATAATGACAAAGACACAAAAATATCGTAACGTTGATGCTAGTCTATACATATAAATAAAATTGGAGTGTCTGTTGGTAATATTGAAATAACCGCTTTTTACTACATGCATATGAATATACTAGCGACCCGCCCTCGCTTCGCTTCAGAAACATTAAAACACACATGAAACCAAAAAAATAAAATAAAAAAATAAATAAAAAAAAGTAGCCTATGTTCATCAGGGACAATGTCGGCTTCTAATGGAAAAAGAATTTTTCAAATCGGTCCAGTAGTTTCGGAACCTATTCGAAACAAACAAACAAACAAATCTTTCCTCTTTATAATATTAGTATAGAAATACAGTACATACATCAAAATAACATTTTTTAACAATTTCTGTCTGTCTGTCTGTCTGTTTGTTCCGGCTAATCTCTGGAACGGCTGGACCGATTTTGACGAGACTTTCACTGATAGGTAGCTGATGATATAAGGAGTAACTTAGGCTAGACTAGCTTTACCCCGCGGCGTCACTCGCGGTACGACAATAACCGCGGGTAACATCGCGGGACTCGGCTATCAATAATAAAATTTAATGTTTCCGAAGCGAAGCGAGGGCGGGTCGCTAGTAACAAATAAAACTGATCTTTAATTACAATGGTAAATGTCGCGTATTAAGCGGAATGTCGCTTAAACCAAATAGTCTTTCACGTCTCGATATTTTATATTACGCTTCCTAACAATCATTTCATATATATAAGTACTATATATAAGGAGAATAAAATAATCGGAATAAGTAACACACAATTATCCGGCCACAAATTAGGATTCCCTGTACTGTTTTTTTTATTACTTACATGGGTGGACGAGCTCACAACCGACTTGGTGTTAAGTGTTTATTGAAGCCCATAGACTTCTACAACGTAAATGCGCCACCCTCCTTGAGATGAGGTCTCAGTATAATTACAACGGTTGCCCTACCCTTCAAACCGAAACGCATTACTGCTTCACAGCAGAAATAGGCAGGGTGGTGGTACCCACACGTGCGGATTCACAAGAGGTCCTACCACCATTAAAAATGGGAATTTGGGGATAATGTACTGTGGGAAACAAAGACTGACATACATACTTATATATGGTTTTTTTCAAATAAATACATATACAAATAATAAACGCCCAAGCAAAGAACAAACAAAACTTTTAAAAAATTTCAAACAATAATTTGCCCAGCTTGGGAATCGAACTCACAACCCTCGGCGCAACGGTCAGAGGCGCTAACTAACGCACCACTGAGGCAGTCAATTAAAAAAAAACCCTCATCTTTTAGCGTGGGTCCTCAGATGTTTAATAGCAGGCTGGTTACACACCGCCGAACCCTAAGCAAGACATAAGACGCATGTAAAACCGCCTAAAAGCACAAAGATCTTCGTTTATTTCTACTATCGGTAACTCGCATTTACGTTGTAGATGTCTATGGGCTCCAGTAACCACTTAAGACCAGGTGGGCTGTGAGCTCGTCCACCCATATAAGCAATAAAAAAAAAACATACAAACCGAACACACAAACTTCCTTACAGCAAAATAAAATTATTACCAAAACACCGAATACCTAACTTGTCCAAAAAAAAATAAGATAACAGTTTCCTTGTCAATGAACCTTTGAAAGGCGGAAATGAATTTACATTGACATTCATTACGATTTGAATTCTGGTTAAATAAAAATTGGTACGATTAAATGTTGGAAACGTAATTAATATGTTATGGATATATTCTTCTTGTCTATTGTCTTAATCAAATTGTTCCGAAATGCGAGTGTAGGTATATAACAGTTTTTAGATAAGCTAGTTTAGAAGCCATACGAAAAAAACTATTACAATTATTTTTTTTGGTATGGCTTCTATTTTTACTACTATTTTGTTTGTTTTTATCAATGTGCATACTGTGTTCAAAAGCTAACCTTAGTTGAAATATGAGCTAACAGTTGCTTCGCTATGGGCGAGTGAGCCTACTGAGTTTCTCTGAGTAGAAAATCCTTTTTTATTTTACGAAAATACGCCACCACTCGATTGAAAAGATTTCTAACTGAATATTTCTGAACGGCTATAATGTTCTCGTTGTTGAAGAGTTTATAGATGACCTTCGTTACCACGACATAAATTATAAAAACTAATAATTAAAATCTAAATAACAATAAGTCATCATTTCTGACAATGTTACGAGTTTAGGACACTAACTAAACAATAGAACTCATCACTTTCACCCTAAATTAGCAACTTCAACATGTCTTCTTAGCTCGGCGCAGCGAGCGTAACCATCTGTTTTACGTCTACAAAAATATTATTATTGATAAATTCCAATGAACGTTAAACTTCATTGTATGTTGTGAACAGTGATTGGCAGACTTGCATCGTGACTTTGTAAACATAACCTTCGATTCCCTTGAAATTAAAACACCGATACATATTATAAATACCTACTTCGATTTTAATCTCACTGCTCGCACTGACTCGCAGTATCGAATTCTGAATGTGATGTGTTGAATCAGTGCGCGACGTTGCCGCTCCGTTAGCTCGCGCTGTTGCCGCACTGTCGGATACGGTGGCGCCGCGTTGCCAGCTCGCACGGTGCGGGCGGGCGCCACTCAACGTTGCCGCACTGAACCAAGTATACCGTAAAATAATACACCATTCATACTATTACTTACGGTGTAACACACCAAACTTTTAATGATTTCTTTACTTCTATCGCGAATATCGTAATTCGTAACAAATATTCGCAATCTACTTGCATCCCAAAAACCAAAATAAATAAATAAATAAATATACTGGTGGTAGGACCTCTTGTGCCTATTTCTGCCGTGAAGCAGTAAATGCGTTTCGGTTTGAAGGGTGGGGCAGCCGTTGTAACTATACTTGAGATCTTAGAATTTATATCTTAAGGTGGGTGGCGCATTTACGTCGTAGATGTCTATGGGCTCCAGTAACCACTTAACACCAGGTGTGCTGTGAGCTCGTCCATCCATATAAGCAATAAAAAAAAAACAAAAAAAATTATGTGTATTGAAGTTATTACGTACCAGCGATTACACAAAAAGAAACCTAGTGGGCCGTGGCTCGAATTAAAACGAATTCACTTACATTGCAACTGCCTAAGTACTTCTAATTGTTAATAGATTACTTAAGCCTTGTTCGGACTAGGCGAGTACCGAGTAATTTAGTAGCTAAATGTGTCTGAGCACCAAAAATTTAGTCGAGTAGGTTAGTAAATAATTTAGTCAAGTCAATCCATTTTGTTTCTTTTTTTTCGGGCGAGTAGTGAGTAGTTTAGCCACTAAATTACTTGGTACTCGACTAAAATACTCGCCTAGTCCGAACAAGGCTTAAGTTCTAGCCCATGTCGAGTAAATGTTCACTAGTTTACGTCTGCGATTCTTGGTACAATCGAATTAGTAAATGTATTAAAAATTATATAATAATATATTTTTTGTCACGTCAAGGCAAGTTTTTCGCATGGTAGTAACAATGATTCATGAATGTTAGTTCGCTACTTCATTTAGAATAATGTGTGTTTGGTACATATTTCACAGACCTGGAACGGTCGCGGTGAAAGGTAGCTGCTATTCTCTGGTGTAAAATAATTTTCAACTCAAGTATACAACGAACACAAGAACAGCCATCTTAAAGTGCAAATGCGGGTTTCGTTTGGATTTTACAAATTTATATCTCCCTATTAGCACCCTGGGATTACTCTAGATCCTCTTGATTTTAAAGCATACGAAATGCCGCTCTCGTCTTTTAAGCCCGTCGCTTGCAACGAAGGGCTCGACGAGTAAATTAACCCACAGACACAGCCCACTGAGTTTCTCGCCGGATCTTCTCAGTGGGTCGCGTTACCGATCCGGTGGTAGATTCTGCGAAGCACGGCTCTTGCTAGGGTTCGTGTTAGCAACGTCGTCAGGTTTGAGCCCCGTTTGCTCACCTACTAGTTAAGGTTACGCTGAAATAGCGTCTCAAGGCTATCAGCTCAGGTAGAAAAAAAAACTATTTTTATTTAAAAAAAGAATAAAATAGAAGCTTTCAGAATAATGAATACAGCAGCTTTTTTGCCTTTTTTCAGAGGAAGGCATATAAAAAGTATCTCTTGAGTAATTTATTAAAAAAAAATTGGTTATCTTTTGGAGGAGGAAAAGCTGGGGAGTACGGGAGAGTCGATTACGTTTTTTAGATAAGGGTAACTTTTTTTTTTGGAGCCGGCTGCGACTGTCCCCTTTGTGCTCTATTCGCGAATACTTGAGCGAGGGAGGCAGCAATGGAATTTAAAAAAAACTATTGTTAAAATTTCTCAGCACCCGGGTTTTTGTATAATTATACTGAAAATTCCTTAAGAATGACACAGGTACCTAACAAAGCATTCAAACTTGATATTCAAAATTGAACCTCAGGAGCTAGAAAATAGTATTCAGTAAAATCAGAATGCACTAACAAATTTTAAATTATTTATTGGGATCGAATCGAAGACATTTCAGTATTTAACATATACATATTTCATAGCATCATACTTAGTCTACGTCCAAGATCGAGAAATGGAGCAAAGCTTTCTTTTTATATTTATACTAGCGACCCGCCCTCGCTTCGCTTCGGAAACATTAAAACACACATGAAACCAAAAAATAAAAATAAAATAAAAATAAAAAAAAGTAGCCTATGTTCATCAGGGACAATGTCGGCTTCTAATGGAAAAAGAATTTTTCAAATCGGTCCAGTAGTTTCGGAGCCTATTCGAAACAAACAAACAAACAAATCTTTCCTCTTTATAATATTAGTATAGACTACTGGTACCGCAGTGGTCGAAATTCGCCTATAATTAATTTAAATTATAATTTTGAACATTATTATGGGTCTATTGTCAGACTAATTATACTTCATAGTCACAGATTTCCCCAAGACACTATAAGACGAATATTAATAAAGAAATATTAAAACCTATTCTCAATTTGACCACAAACTTTAAGCAATAACAAAAGTTTGACAATAAACAAAGAGTATACATATGTGTGTGTGTGTAAAATATTAGTGTCACCAATGCATAATTTAAAAAAAAATTAGCATTCTACACTCCTCTATATTCTCTATAAGTGTGGGAAATTTCATACTCCTCCGTCCCTGCAATTTTCATAAAAAGGTACAAAGTTTTTACTTCACGTGTTAATATAAGTATAGATTTATTTACTTATGATTCATAGTTTTCAAGGTTATCCGTGTAGTTCCCAATTAGCTTATAAGTTGCGCGACAAACTCGAAATATTCTTAAACAATTTAACGTTAAAAAAAAAAGCATTCGTTTTAATTTTGAAGCACGCTATAAACGCTTTCGTAATGCGGTAGTCCCACGCGCCGTAGAAGCCACGAGTCACGGCTGCCTACTCCCGCATTCCCCAGTTGTATCGTGTATCGCCGTTTATAATGAAATATGTATGGCGCAATGTCGTAAAAATGGCGCATTTCTCAGAATGACAACCAAGAAACGTTTTTTTTTTTGTTTTCAACCTATTAAGCCGTGGGGTCACTTTAAAAGCGACGATTATAAGCTAAGCTAAATAGTTCGTTTGTCTCTCGGATAGCAGCGTATGCCCCCACCTCCTCCAGCAGGGTTAGAAATAACCCAGCTAAAATGGATACGAATACTTCAATGTCCTATCAATGCGGGTCTAAAAGGAATCGGGTGCGTTGATATGAGACAATTGGACTGGAAAGAAATCGCGTGAATCAACATGACTGTGAATTCAGTGGTAACCAGCCAAAGGGGTAAAGTTTTAAAGGTATTTCAAGTCGAGTTCCGTCCGTAATTGTTTATACTGATGCCAAATAAAACGGACCTTTACTTACACAGTTAAATGTCGCGTATTATGTGAAATGTCCATAGATAATAATAATCATTACACTTAATATTTGAGAAATGTCACTATAACCTTTCACCCCTCTATATAAGTACTGGTTCATCCCGAAACTAACGCAAAACAGCCAATATATACAACATGGTGGTATTATATATTCAGGATCACAATACCACCAACTACCACCAGTAAACAAGCAGGGTTATAAATATTGTGGTTTCATTCAGGTGGTAAGTACGTGTTTAGCAATTATTGCATCCATAAACAGTTGGATCGCTTGATGCCTTTACGAGAGAGAATATGATCGTGAATAAGCTACAAATACTTCAGATCTTTTTTGGTTTGTCTAATTCTTTTTTGGGCTATTTTACCGCGAGATTCTGTTATACGGCCGCGCTATATTTACAAACATTACGGCCGCACATTGCACTAGGAATACGTTTTGGTTGAACAAGGCTCCGTGTGAATCTATTTTTGGGAACTCTGTTATCAAAATTTGAACGACGCATTTTAATTATTATTTTTTATTGCTTACGTGGTAGGACGAGCCCACAGCCCACCTGGTGTTAAGTGGGTACTGGAGCCCATAGACGTTTACAACGCAAATGCGCCACCCACCTTGAGATATAAGTTCTAAGGTCTCAGTATAGTTATAACGGCTGCCCCACCCTTCAAGCCGAAACGCATTACTGCTTCACGGTTGAAATAGGCGGGGCCGTGGTACCTACAAGTGCGGACTCACATGAGGTCCTACCACCAGTAAATATAAACTTTTATGCAACGCATTATATTTGACAGCTGAGAACAAAAGTCAACATGGTTTTTTATTTATTTTGCCGCGATGAAACGCAAGAAATGACGCAAAAACCATTTCGGCACAGTCTCGGATGCCAGCGAGATGTTAGACTAGAAAGTCCGGATCGATGTTGGCAAGATCAGTGTTTACGTGTTACATACATAATAATGTTATTGGCAAGGAGCCACGGACGGCTTACTACGCTTTCGTGATGGCTAAAATATTTTAGTTTCATTCAGTTGTTGGCGGCATTTCAGGGGGAAAAAAATTGTCCCGTGTGTGTTTTGATAATAACATCTCCGAAATATTCCTTGATTATTTGATTTTCTTTTATTTCTTTATCGTCATCGCAATTCGAAATACGTCAATTTATTATAAAGGGTCCAACACGAAATACCGTCTCGTGCTTTTTGTGAAAACATCCCGATCCACTAACGGTGCTTTTAGGTACCTCAAGCGTCGGTCATCGTTCTTGTCGAACCCGTCCCTTGCGACAAAGAGGTCGACGAGTAAATTTACCCGCAGACACAGCCCACTGAGTTTCTCGCCGGATCTACTCAGTGGGTCGCGTTTCTGATTCGGTGGTAGATTCTGCGAAGCACGGCTCTTGCTAGGGTTCGTGTTAGCAACGACGTCAGGTTTGAGCGCCGTGAGTTCACCTATTAATTAAGGTTACGCTGAAATAGCCTCTCAAGGCTATCAGCATAGGTAGGGGAAAAAAAAGAGAAAATAATACAAAAAAAAGGTTTATCTTGCAAGTTTATTTTTCTCTTCGAAACCTTGTAAGGCGTCTGTCTCCTTTGTTTGTGTGGGCTCAGTTCACACGGTTTCACGTCGCGACGTGAAAGTCTATACCTACAACCGCTCTGACTTGTTGTAAACCTGATCTGCACAAGGACTAGTATTACGGTCCTCGAGCAAACAAGTATTCTTGAACAGAGTTGAGTTTCTTATAATTTTTAACAAGGAATCTTGCGTGGTTTGTCGTTTCTCCGATACAGTCCCAAGCTTGGGTCAGGTACCCGCCCTAATTATGATGAGCGGATAGTACCCGTTACGGTTTCTTACAATGTTTCCTGTACTTGACGAGGCTATTATCTTTACACTAATAATTTTTTGTTAGAAATAAGTCTGCTTACGTTTCGTTGGTCCTTATTTGTAGTATTATACTAGCTGGCCCGGCAAACATTGTTTTGCTATATAAATTATTTCTAGGAAAGATAAATAACCTAGATACCGATAGATACTGCAGCGCCATTTGCCGGGCTGATTTGTAAATCTAAACCATTCTCGAATCCACCTGAAGGTATACAGAAAAATTCATTAAAATCGATCCAGCCATTTAGGAGGAGTACAGTGTCAAACACACGCATAGAATAAATATATATGATTCAAGATTTTATAATAAACAATGTTACTTGTGATTCTATGTGATTGCTTGCGTTTAGTTGTATAAAAATCTGGTAAATTGTTCTATGTCTGCATTTATTTGTATCATTATTTAATTAAGTGACTATCTCTGCTAATGTCAGATTCCGCTTTCTATATCTTCGCCCTCCATTTTACAAGAATTTTAACCTCAAGTTTTAAGAAGAATACCTATAATTCTTGAGCCGAAAATTGTAAACATCCAAAAAAATACAGACAGCCACGACTTAACTTTTAATAAGACAATCAAGATGAGATTATTCTTTTGCGTAATATTTTTAAAACGCCACCGTATCTTTAAACTAATAATTTATTTGAAAGGTACCGTAGGAATTCGATAAAAAAAAGTTGTTTACGCGTACGTCCGCCATCTTGCTCTAGCTTGGCGGGCGTTCAACGCGGCCTTGGAGATTTCCTGCAGGTTGTACCCTGACGCGCAGCCGTCTGTCTAATACTCATGTCAACTCGACAATCAGAATTTATTCTTTAGTTTGTAAGCTTAAAAATAAAAATATGATGAAAATAGAAACACGTATATGTTAATAATAATTTTAGTCTGTTGTAGTGCGTACTTGTGATTGAGTAATAAAAAATTTTCAATTAAAAACCATCAGTTCTCCTTACAAGACGTTCGTTGTCCATCGTTGAACACATTTAGGATTATGTACTAGTTTTTAATGACTTACAAACCGTCTGAATCTAGATTGGGGTTTTTACGGCCTTGTTATGTGAAAGCCGGATGATTACAATAATAGCTATCGATTAATACAAAATGAGCGACTAGAGAGCTAAAATCAAGGCTTTCAAAAAGCTGACCAAATATTTCTCGTGAAGCGATAACGTACCGAAGAATATAGCTAGATGTTATTGTATAGCTTGAATGTGAATGACGAAACCGCGTGGGTTTGATATTATGCTCCATACGGCAATAGTAAACGAATCTTGAGTCGGTTCGCAGTAATGAAACCGATTTCTTATAGTTGAGTCGACTATTATCAAAGGCGGCAATCTGACTTTTGGACAATGTTTGGTAAATCAGAAAAACGAATTATTGACTTTGTATTCCATTGGCAGTCACAAAACTCTTCGGAACGACATCTTAGATAAATAACAGGTTAACTATTAACCTTTATTTAATGCAGGTTTTGAACCGTTTTCTTTGAAGGAGACGATTATATTCAAATAAATCTGTATTGACATATCAATAAAAATTTTTTGTCCAAATGTACAGATTGCCGCCTTTGATAATAGACGACTCAGTTCTACTCTTGCTTACTAAATGTAATTATTAAAAATAACTTGTAAACATTCTGGGATGCTATGTACTGTATCCATTTATTTGTAAAAGAGCGGAGTTTTGCTCTATGTAACATCTCAGGTTCGATTTCTTTTGGGAATATTTCTTCAATGTCTACGATTCAGCTCTGTACTGAAGAATGGAGTGTTCTAGAGGTTTCCGAATCAGATATGAGGCCGTCAGCGCAAAACTGGCTTACGCTTACCATAGTTAGCAGTATGGAGATAAATAAGGCTTGGATTTATTTTTACACAATATGCGCAAACATAATGTTTACAAAGCCATTTTTTATCGTTGGGTGAAACTAGAGATAGGCCGGTTTTGTATAAAAATTTATTATGTTTTAAATAATGTAATACTTAGGTACATAAGCACGAATATGAAAAATTGTGGGTTAGGCCACTTTTGCGCTGACGGCCTCACATTAAAACGTAGGTATGTTATAGAGAATGGTTTTTATTTTAAAGACGACAGGATCTGTTTGATTGCTTCTGGACATCGACAAACGAACCTCAATCATACTTTTGAATCGTTCGTTTCCATATCGGGTCGAGGAATTTCGCTTCTCCTCCTGCTCAAATACCATGTAGAATACCAGTTAGGCTCATCCATATGTATGTCGAAACATAGCAATGCGACACGATAACCGACACGAATATCCTTATCGACCGAAGCCACTGATTCAGCCATGACCTGCTTCAAATAGCAGCCAGCCTCCGCAGTGGCTCTAGACATGTCCTATGTCCGACCCATCTAATCCACTCTCGAACTATAATAGTATTTTAATGTAATTCCAATATCATATCGATGGGGAAAGGCTATTTGGCTTAAACGACATTACGATTAATATGCGACATTCATCTTTGTTAGTAAAGGTCCGTCATATTTTGGTATTAGCTTCAACAATTCGATGTTTTTAATGGAACTTCAATTAAGTTTTTGTTATGATATTTTTTTTCCAAAATTTTAAACTTTAAATGTCTCTCTCACCTGTAAAGTTGCAAAAATGTCGCTTAAACCAAATACCCTTTCTCCCCTTGATATGCTCATTGTATTAATTATCGTATTCTTAAATAAAATTAAGACAAAATTCAACTGATGTAAGCACAAATCAATAATGCACCAACAATTAATAAACATTAGAATGTAAAATAAAAAAACCATGCACTTTGCTGACTCAACTCTCTATAAATAGTCAAAGTAACGCGCCTTCTGTCTCCGCCATAATAATTTGTATAGCATTCATTGTTTTTATTTTGAGAGTGTGTGCCATAACTGTTGGCTTCATTAGAATTGCAAATGGCGAGGCGTAGGCGCGGCAACGTCGCGAGCACCGCCGCGTTCAGAGCGGCAACGCCGCGGAATACGTATTTTATCAACAATCGCCTATTTATCAGAATCGTCATTATGAGATAATAATCATAATTGCCTTTTTGCTAATAGATAAAAGCAAAGGTCTAAGAAAAAAAAAACTTAATAATACAACTAATTTTGGGTTAGTGTTATGTAAACATGTCTATATGTTTTTTCAATGTCATCTTGAAATAAAAAAAATTGTAGAAAGGGCAACGATTTGAATATGTATTATTAAAACGGTTTTTTTTTTAAAGAAGAGTAAGTCAGAAATTGTAGCTGTTTTAAAAGTAATATTACTCTTATATTGTCGGAACAGCATGTCTGTAGGATCATAACATAAAAATTATCTAAGAATTTGATCATTTTCAAACCTCAGTCGTCATCTGATTCTGTACCCGTAACGATTATTAAAACCGTATTTACCTAAATGACTCCAAATTTGACTATAATTCATTAGGTTTTCAGTTTGAGCGTTATCGAAGAAATGCATTTCCTCTCTTTTGATAATACAGATAATCATTTAACACGGTATTTTACAACACGATAACGAAACTTTTGTTTTAAATTATATAGAAAAATTACCTTTTCACTATAAACATACAAATATATGGGAAGAACCGAAATTTTACTGCTTATTTTTTGTGTATACATAGTTAAAAAAATACATACAGGCATAGTTGAGATGTTTCATTCGGAAAAAAATACTCTCCTGTTTTTACTGGGTTCTAGTCTCATATAACACGGTTTTGCACTACACGGTACTTTATAGGAACGTATCTATCGTGTTATAGGATGACACCTTTTTTTATTGCTTAGATGGGTGGACGAGCTCATTCCCCACCTGGTGTTAAGTGGTTACTGGAGGCCATAGACATCTATGACGAAAATGCGCCACCCACCTTGAGATATAAGTTCTAAGGTCTCAATATAGTCACAACGGCTGCTCCACCCTTCAAACCGAAACGCATTACTGCTTCCCGGCAGAAATAGACAGGGTAGTGATACCTACTCGTGCGGACTCACAAGAGGTCCTATCACCATTACCTATTTAATACTTATTCACCACACGAAGTTTAATTATGCCAATCTCACATTTCTATGATAGACAATGATGCACAGGTCATCGCACACTTGAATTCAACAATAATGGTCGCGGGTTCTCAGCGTAACATTAAATAATTTATGTAAAAATTATTCTGTCCTTTTTTTTTCTTCATAGTTAAATGTCAACAGAAACAAGGTCGTGAGTACATTACGACTTTATCTTATGATAAGGAAAATGCAGAGACGAAATCCATGTATATTTCTGTTGTCTTCTATTAAATAATATTTATAACGGCTTGTAGTTTTCCGTTTGTAATGTTTTTGTGTACACTATATAATTTGGAGGAGGTAATAAGTATGGAGGTAAATACACTGGTATTTGTGTATTTTGTACTTACAATATGAGCATTTTTAATGTTATTTGAAGGTTATTCAGACGTTAATTATTTGGTATAGAAAATTACCTACTAAATCGTTTTTTTTTTTTGTGTCAGGTTAAAAACGGTTTGATACTTGAGCGAACCTTGAACAAATTTAAGCATTTTCGTTATGTATTTCCTCCTCTCATCTATGTACATAGCTTGTCTTCGTTTTCCTCCTCTTAAATTGCAATCTGTTCTTATGTAAATTCTAGTGTAGTAAGATTTATATGCGACCGTTTTAAAGATTTCCTTAAAGTCTAGACTCCACAAGCGTATTCGTCATGATGTATGAACCTTTGTAAATATCAAGATTTATATGACCAACAAGTCATCTAATTTATTTAATATCTTATAAAAATAATATATTTCTGTAACTCCGGTTAAACACGGTTCAGTAAACTCACAATTATATATTATCAATATAATGCAGTACACCTGTGGTAGGACCTCTTGTGAGTCCGCACGGGTGGGTACCACCACCCTGCCTATTTCTGCCGTGAAGCAGTAATGCGTTTCGGTTTGAAGGGTGGGGCAGCTGTTGTAACTATACTTGAGACCTTACAACTTATATCTCAAGATGGGTGGCGCATTTACGTTGTAGATGTCTATGGGCCCCAGTAACCACTTAACACCAGGTGCGCTGTGAGCTCGTCCACCCATCTAAGCGATAAAAAAAGTAGCGCTAACAAACAACATACATTTTTAAAACAAGCGCAACACGGAGATAAAAAGCCCTCCGCGTATTTGCGGGAGCACTAAAATTAGATAAAGCATTACAGTAGGTGCGCGATAAGAACAGCTGATTCCGCCGGGGGGCCAAGGTCCCGGGGGTGACTCCACACCTCGCGGCCCCGCGACCGTCGCACCCTCACCCCATCCCATCCCACCGTTAAATCCACAAAACGTGTTGTTTCGCGAAGCCCTCCAGAAATGTTCGTTGCGTATTCCAAAGTTTATTTCCATTTAAATTTCGCACGAATCATTTGAATTTCAAAAGTTATTTTGACGGAAAATTTCTGGGTTTGCTTCTGTAAGTATTTATTTTAAGTGTGTAGTATTTGGCGATTTGGTGTTACGCTAATTTATTAGTGACATTTACATAGAAATATGATCACTAACCAGTTGCCTAAAAATAGAGGGTAATTTTCTTCGATGTCCAAATTATGCATCATCATCATCAACAGCCCACAGTCGTCCACTGCTAGACATAGGCCTCTCCCAATCTACACCACTGAGCCCGGTCTACGGCTCTCCTCATCCACTTCTTAAAATTATTATCTTCAACTAAAATTATGCATATTATTATACATTTATGTATTTTTATTTGTAACGCTCTATATATTATAGTTTGATGTATTATAAGCACAGAATATATATTTAATAAATCGTACTAGCTTTATTTCTCGCCAAGCAGTCACACAATCCGGGTTAGTTTTTATAGATAAAATAGAATTGCAATTTAAACCTCATGTCTCAATGTGGGGGACGGAATGAACTTTGTGATATCTACGGGCTCAGGAAACCACTTAGCAACATGTGCATTACGTAATAAAATTATGCGTACATCTTAACACAATATACGATTGTGTCCTTACTGGTGGTAGGACCTCTTGTGGGACAGCGCGGGTAGGCACCACCACCTTGCCCATTTCTGTCGTGAAGCAGTAATGCGTTTCGGTTTGAAGGGTGGGGCAGCCGTTGTAACTATACTTGAGAACTTAAATATAAATAAATATATAAATATTATATTAATAAATATTTACTAACAATCACGCCACGTTAACTGGTCCCGTGCTAAGTTCGTAAAGAACTTGTGTTACAGGTACCAGATAACGGAAATAAATGTAAGATTTTTATTATAAACATACATAAGTTTAAGATACATCCATAACCCTGGAAAAGACATTTATATTTATCATACAAATACCTTCCCTTGGCGGGATTCGAACCCGCGACCCCCTTGTGTAGTGACCATGTCACTTACCACTACACCAGACTTAGATCTTATATCTCAAGGTGGGTGGCGTATTTACGTCGTAAATGTCTATGGGCTCTAGTAACCACTTGGTGGGTGGGCTGTGAGTATAATTAATTTAGACAAATAAAGAACCACAATACCCGAGACACATAATTTTGTTTTTGTACTATAACAAGAGCGAAGCCGCGTTTAAAACTAGTGGCCTGTGTAAAACAGTGATGCTACCTACAATTGTTCGAGACGATACCGGCATCTCGTTTTTACCATCGCACCGCCCGCCACCGGAGTAGAGTTCATCCATACTACCTGGAGCCACTGCGGTCATCCACAGTGCGTTTCCAGAGGTCTTTTTTGCCACGTACCATCCGGCTATGGAATGAGCTCCCATCCACGGTGTTTCCCGAGCGCTATGACATGTCCTTCTTCAAACGAGGCTTGCGGAGAGTATTAAGCGGTAGGCAGCGGCTTGACTCTGCTCCTGGCATTGCTGAAGTCCATGGGCGACGGTAACCACTCACCATCAGGTGGGTCGTATGCTCGTCTGCCTACATGGGCAATAAAAAAAAATAAAAAAAGAATTGCGATACAAATTGCAAAGATGGGTCGTTAATCACAACATTGTTGCGTCTTTGAATTTTGTATAAGCGGTTTGCTTTTTATGATTTTATTGCTATCAAAGGCAAACGTACCTACCGGTTCGACTGATAGATTGTTTTATGGCGCCGCAACAACACCGACAAGGTGAAACCTATTACTATAGATAGTAGTATTTTATTTTTATAATTCATAAACGATTGAATAGAACTCACGCAGACCGCCCGGTGTTAAGAGTTTAATGATTAATAGCATCATTTTGAATTAGCAATTGTAAAACTGCTGTATTAACCTTCCAAACGCAACAAAGTCCTTAGGTAACTGGTTATTTGTGCCCTCAGCATCGACAATATCAAGGAACAATTAAGAGCAACTTGCTACGGGTCGTAATGTCTGATGCTTTCGATGATAATATACTTAGGCCTTTTGTTGTATACTTATGTAGCAAAACTGTAAAACACAATCGCCGGATCTTCTCAGTGGGTCGCGATTCCGATTCGGTGGTAGATTCTGCGAAGCACGGCTCTTGCTAGGGTCAGCGTTAGGAACACACCTTGTTTGAGCCCTGTGAGCTCAACTACACGTCAAAGAGAAGCTGATATAGCCTCTCAAGGCTATCAACATAGGTAGGTAAAAAAAAATATAAAAAAAGAATAAAGCATAATATTCATTTCCCAAGTCTGATCATGACTACTCGCAGTTTTTATATTTTTTTTAAATAAATAACACAGTTGACGGTCCTTCAAACAGTTAGTAACTATAAAGGGGAGTCTGCCTCACTCGTGTTAATGGACGCTTCTAGTTCTAACGCATCTTTTATCTGTCTTAGTGAAGAACTGGTGGTAGGATCTCTTGGGAGTCCGCACGGGTAGGTACCACCATCCCGCCTATTTCCGCCGTAAAGCAGTAATGCGTTTCGGTTCGAAGGGTGGGGTAGCCGTTGTAACTATACTGAGACCTTAGAACTTATATCTCGAGGCGGGTGGCGCATTTACGTTGTAGATGTCTATGGGCTCCAGTAACCGCTTAACATCAGGTGGGCTGTGAGCTCGTCCATCCATCTAAGCAATAAAAAAAAAGAAAGAAAAAGAATGACGATATCGGTTTCATGTGACTGCTCCAGTTACGAATATTCCATATTATGATATAAACATATTTAGACAATTGTCTCTTATTAAAATAACTTATCGTTCATGATTAAGAAAAAGTAAATATTGATATAATGACCTCAACTAACTCTAAAGGTCATTTCTTTCGTGACCTTTAACTATTAAATTCCACAATGAACGGTGTAGAATTCGGAAAATTTCGTGTGGAGAAATGTGACCTTAAATTTACTGTACCGATAAAAAATAAAACGCTAACCCGTAGGTATACAAAGCGCTCTGTGATACTTTCCAGTTAGACAAAACTAGATGCCAGATAAAACTGGTTTATGAAGAATATCCGAAAGAAATGATCATGTATCGCCCGAAGACATGAGCGATATGATGATACTATCTGATTTAGGACAAGAAAAATACAGAGAAAAAACTTGCTTGCTTTATTCTATAGTTGGCTTGATCGAGCTCATTTAGTGGAACATATAGGATGATATAGCAACCGGCAAATATAGTATTGTCCTTTTCTTTCCGTAACAACTCTATATAATATGTTGGATACCCGAATATTAGCCAATATATGAAGTATAGGAAGATGGTGTTATTAATGTTTGGTAATTTTAGGACGGACTCTCCAGGGTTTATTTATTTTCGGATGCAGGGTTCGCTCTGACCAGGACGTTGTCGTTTGGAACTTTTATGCGCAAGGCTTCACGATTTAGCTATGTATTAGCGTCAGGTTTATGCAAGAATTTCAAATCTTTTTCAATAAATTTCACTACAAAAATTTAGATTTTTATTGGAAATAATTCGGACTGACTAACGTTGAGTCCGAGGTCTATCACGAAAAGAAAGAACGAAAAAAAAGAAAGAATAATAAAGTCAAAACATCTGTCACTAAGACAGTAGCAATACTTTTTCTTGTCATACTGAACACTCCACTATCTGTCGTTGTTAAGTGTCAATGCTTGCAATGTTATCTCAAATACACAATTAAATCGAAAAACGTCTTTACGCTAAATACTAATAATAATATTTATTTTATCAACGTCCTCAAACATTAGTCACGTTTATTTCCTTAAGAATGAACAGAACAAATTGAAAATTTCATCAGCCATCCACAAAAATACACTAATAGTCTCTTCAAACCAGGTCAAGTATGGCTTGTCATGAATATTTCACGTCAGACTACTCGGGAAACTTATCATATTCTTGTTTTAATCAGTCCTCAGAAATCCTTATTGATTTGCTGTGATTACTAAAGAAAATGTCTAACCTTAGAACTTATGTCTCAAGGTGGGTGGCGCATTTACGTTGTAGACGTCTATGGGCTCCAGTAACCGCTTGGCACCGGGTGGACTATGAGCTCGTCCACCCACCTAAGCAATAAAAATTAAAAAAAAAACGAGACATGATAGTCGTAAAATTGTAGCTCATCCAACTACGTGTATTTAGATGGATTTGTGAGGAAGAATGAAGAAGTTTTTGGATATCTGTTATATCTAAATATATTTCCAATAACAATCCGGCCGAGATTCAACCCAGATTCAAGTCTTAGCAGACCGGGGATTTAGATTTTATCTCTCCTGGCTCTGACTCGATGTGTTTGCCAGTCGTCGTTCGCTTACATTAATTTTTGAAGGCTTTGCGTCTCTGCCAAAATATCTAGACCGAAATTTAATCTAGAAACTGGAGATGCTCGTATATTTATTTATAATTTTGTTTCTGTTGGATTTTGCGTTGATCACGTAATCATTTCGATAACTATAGGCTACTTGATATGGTTAATAGAAGAAATGATTAAAACTGATCGCTTTCCATAAATCGATATCTTGTAATGTTATTATTATAGGATTGGTAAGAACGGAATGTATGAAAATAGTGTGGAATGGAGCGTTAAGATGTGAGTGAGAGAAAACGGAAAGAAAGGGGGAAGAGAATGACAGAGAAAAGTAAGATGGTGAAGACGGTTAAAAAATGAGCAAGGCGTAATAAAAGTGTTAATTAATCTTTAAATGATTATTATAACAGAAGATTTTGAAACAGTGGAAATTTTATTTTTTTATTTATTTATTTATTTATTTATTTATTTATTTATTTGGGAAACAAACAGTACAATACAAAACATACAATATTTAAAAAAAATTTAGCTAAAACAATAACCAAATATGTTTCCACAATCAAAATCACATATAAGTAGACAGTGAACAAGAAGAGAAATTTAGAAATTCAAATTACAAAAAAACAAAAGCAACACAATACGCACATATCATTTTATACATTAACTCACACTATAAAACTACAACACTTAACGGGCCAAATCACCCTTTAAACACTCCAAAACAGCTTTTCTATATGCTACAAGTGACAAGTAAAAGATATCAGCATTAGAGAACTTAGCATCATACAACCTACAAGATCTACGGACAAAAGAGTTAGAAGCATATTTCGTTCGAGCCGTGGACATGTAGAAGGTCTGTTTAGAACGCGCGGAAATACGACTACATTTAAATGAAATTTTGGAAAGAAGATAGCTAGAATCAATCTCGTTATTTATTATTTTATATAAAAACATTTGATCCCTCAGTAGCCTGCGATCGACTAGAGAGACAAATTCTGTCGGTTCTGGAGAGTTAAAGCGACGACAATGGTATAAAAGATGCTTAAAAAACTTTTTTTGGACTCTTTCTAGTCGCTGAATATAAATATTATATTGGGGGTTCCATGTGACGGAGCCATATTCCAATATAGACCGTACAAAACTGTTGTACAACAGAATCAAAGTAGATGGTCTTTTAAAGTCTTTACCAACTCTAAGTATGAAGCCTAACATTCGAAAAGCCTTATTTACTATTTCATTAACATGAAAATCAAAAATCAAACTGGAATCCAAATAAATACCCAAATCACGAACAACTGTGGTGCGTACCAAAGTTTGACCATTAATAGAATAGTCATACAAGATATTCGATCTTCCACGTGAGAATGTTATAATAGTACACTTATTAGTATTCACTGTGAGTAAGTTATTTTGACAGTAAACAAATAAGTTGTTCAAATCATCCTGTAATTCCAAACAGTCGTTTAAGGACTTTATAACTTTATATACTTTTTTGTCATCAGCGTACATAATGAATTTGGATTTCCTGAAAACATTCGAAACGTCATTGACATATATATTAAATAACACAGGACCGAGATGAGAGCCCTGAGGAACTCCCGAGGGAACAGGTGCAAATGATGAACAAAAACTATTGAAAGTCACAGCCTGACTGCGATCTCTAACATAAGACTCAAGCCACCGCAGCAAATCACCGTGGACCCCAAGTCCATGCAATTTCTCAATCAAAATGTCAAAATTTATTCGATCGAACGCTTTGGAATAATCCGTGTACACCACATCAACCTGATGACCATCCTCCATGGAGCTCAATACATAATCCAAAAACTCACAGAGGTTTGTCTCAGTAGATCTATGGCTTATAAAACCATGTTGTTGCTCTATAATATGAGGCCTAATCAATGGAAATAAAAAATCATAAACTATACGTTCAAACATCTTAGGGATGGCACAAATTTTAGAAATTGGTCTGTAGTTAGCTATGTTATGTTTATCACCGCTCTTAAAGACTGGCACCACGAACGACCGCTTCCAAATACGGGGCATAACACCAGTTGATAATGAGTGATTAAAAAGAAGATGCAAAGGGTAACACAGCTGAGCGTAACATTGTCGCAAAAAAACAGGCGGAATACCATCCGGACCAGCACCCTTGGAAATATCAAGATTTTTTAAATATTGCTTGACTTTACCCACCGAAATAAAAAATGAAGAAATATCTACACAGTTAAGGTCGTGAGAAGCAGGGGTATAACTTAACGATGATGTTGACTGTGTATTGTTAGTTAAAAAGGCAGAACCAAAATGAACATTAAATAAATTACATATTTCAGAACCATCAGATGAGCACCTATCATTTAAGAACAATTCGTTAGGAAAATCCCCAGCACTCCTCTTGGATTTAACAAATCTCCAAAATTGCTTACTGCACTTCAAGATATCATCCTCACACTTTGTTATGTGTGCATTGTAACAGCAAATTTTTAAGGCTTTTTGTCTTTCACGAAGAACAGAAAAACTTGAATAGTCGGCCAATCGACCATAACATTTCCATTTCCTGTGAAATTTTCTTTTTTCTTTAATCAACTTGATTAAAGCAGAGGAGTACCAGTAAGGGAAATTGGAGTTACCTCTTACGACCTTCACAGGCACATTATCAGAAATAATCTTGTCTAAGATTTCATGAAACTTGCCCACGGCCAAGTCGACATCTAAATTCATAAAAGATTGTTTCCAATCAATTTTCGAAAGTTCCTCGTTAATAATAGAGTAGTCACTTTTATGGAAAAGCAATATGGACCGGCCAGGAGAACGTAGGGGTCTCACGTCTAACCCCTGAATCTGAATATCTAAGGCTGGATGATGATCATCCTCAGATACAAGAGGAAGGGACGAACGAACAACCTTACAAGCACAATTACTTATTACTAAATCTAAGCATCTTTTATTTATATTAGAAATCGAATTAAATTGTTTAAAACTATTAAAAGCTAAAAAATTAGAAAGACCAAAGACAAGTGAGTCCCACCGATCATCATTCAAGAGTCTAGCAGGTCCATCAACACCGATCAGCTCCCAAGAAGCATTCCTTATATTGAAATCGCCGACGCACAAAAATTCGTCACCGGGATTAGTAATAATTGTGTCAGAAATATCCTCAAAAAAACCAATTTCATCTTCAAACTGAGAGGAACATTGAGGAAAATAGCAACAGTAAAGATGGAGTAGTTTACTAACGTTATTGTGCTTAATATTTATTTTTATCGAAATAATATCAGCTGATCGGTTTCTGTTGGAAGGGAGACAGGTTAAATTAAAAACGGTAATTCCTCTACGCACAGCAATAAGTACCCCGCCACCCAAAGAATCATTTCGAGAGTTATAGTTCCGATCGCAACGGTAAACAACAAAACGCTCATCAAACAACTCCGAGTCATAAATACCCGGCATTAACCATGTCTCACTAAGACATATAATATCATTATCACATAAAATAATGTTTCTATAAAACAAATTAGTTTTACTACGTAAACCACGAACGTTCTGGTAAAAAATCTTTAAATTAGCCATTTGAGAGAGAGAGAAAAAATAGATCATATAAATAATTAACCAACAGTATTAATAGTCCACGGCTCAAACCACAGCATAATAATTGACATGTCAATACATAAGTACCTACACATACGAGAATATAGATCTCAACATTAATCAAACACCCACCCCAGGAGTAAAAGTTCCAAACGAACAATATAAAAAATTCTCCAATGCTAAACAATAAGTATGTTGCTATATCATAACAAGCCTTACATAATAATGTTATTAAAATAGTTAAAAAAACATTTAAAAGTTTCTCAAAAAAATGAAATAGTCCGATCATCAACTTTTGAAAAGAAAAAAACAAAATTATGATAAATTTTACATTACAAAAAATAGCATGTGCTTTAAAAACAATGAATATAATAATAAGGAAAACACTTATATAATTTTTTTTAAATCATCTTGGGAAGCAATCACGACTGGCGGACTAACATCGTTTTTTCGCACCAGTATAGTACAATTACGTACCCACACGTATTTGTAAAATTTTTCCTTGGCTAAATTTTTTACGTTTTTTAACAAAAGTTTATTATTTTTCGTGAGGTGGTCATTAAAATAAAGCCTAGATGAATCATGTGGGAATCCAATATCAGAAGATTTCAATTCCTTCAATCTCCGCAATTTAGCCAACATGTCATCCTTCCTATATCGGGATACAAATCTAAGAATAACTGGCTTTGATCTGCTACTGCCTCTGTCCATCGGCGCAACCCTTGTAACAAAATCGACGTCTATCTGAGGATTCAAGGCAAAACCCGCCTTCTCGGCAATTTTCGAGACCAATTCTATTAGATTTTCGCCTTTCCTTTCGGGGATACCCAGAATTTCTATATTAGATCTCCTGCTCCACTGCTCTTTTAAGTTGAACTGAGAATCAATGGATTGCATTCTTGAATCCAGTATACTGAGCTCGTTTTTGAGTGTTGGAATAACTTTCAGATGGTCATTAAACTCAAGAAATCTTTTTGATATGGCTTCATACTTGTCACTAATGAAGGAGACACTATCACGAAGAGTCGAGATTTCACTCTTGAGTTCAAGAATAGTGTCCCTGAAACAAGCAACAGCTTCCTGGACTTCCGCGCGCACTATACTCCTGACCTGTTCCAAAGGGACAACCTGTAATTCAGGTCCCTCACGTTCCCTGGATCCAGTACGCAACGGTCTCATCGTAACATTGGATGTATCAGGTGCTCGAGGCCTCACATTGCCTCGGACAGGAGTGTCATCATTAACAGTGCGTGATCTAGTCGCACAATTAAGACATATCCATGTAGACTTAAATTCTGAATCCGGCGTCCAATCTTTTTTTGCATATGCGCTGCTATCACTATTCTACATTATTAATATAACTATAGTCATGATTTTTCTTTGTACACTGGTTTTTACGGATGTGCCGTTATAACTACTGAACCATGCATCCGATTGACTTGAAACTTGGTATCCATGTAGAAAATACATGTACTTAATGGATAGGCTAATGTTTATGTGAGTGTTGGGACTCCCTAATAATAATGACAATAAATAATAATGTTAATGTTAAATGCCCAGCGAAGCGGGCGAGTACGGCTAGTCGTTTCTAAAAGTAAAACAAAAACAGATTATTCGATTTTTGAAGATGAGACGTGTTAATGTAATGAATTCATATCTAACTAGTGCTCCCGTAGTAGTCGATATTCGACTATAATTAATTGAAATTATAAGTTTCAACATTATTATCCTATTGTTACAGATTTCGCCAAGACTACACTATAGACCTTACTAACTACACACCTACATATTATATCTACCCACACGCAGTAATAATAGACCGTGTAAGCAATCAACTTGATTTGGCTGTCTCGAGTCTTGTGATTGATGTGGCCGTGTGTAGATAAAGAATACAGTCCGTAATTAACTTTGTTTTGGTGTCTGTCTATGGAGAGACGAGCTAGTGCGTCTCATAGACAGTTCGAGACTTGGGGCGCAAGTTTTTATTAGTATCACGGTTTTGGTTAATAATTAGTATGTCAAATTTCTTTACTGTAATAACTAGTGCGACATTACCCTTTGTCGGTTTTCGATAAGTCATACCCACTAATAGTTACACATATAAAAAAATCGATTATTATGTCTTAACATATTATTTATTATTTCTTCATTGATGTTATAACTTGTTGTAAAATTCATCAAAATGCCCTTGACATTTTCGTATAATAAAATTGAATTGAATTTTATTAACCTTGAAACCTTCTGTATTGTAATTCGTATCTCTAGTACGTAGGTAGGTACACGAAAAATTTAATCTACACTCAAACAAGGAAAATGTATAATTATTTGGATTGTATTTTTTTAGTGTCTTGACATTAGAAGAACATGGCCTTATCAGGCTATAAACAAAATTGCTAAACATATACGAACATAGATGGCTATAGAGAATGCAAAAAAAAAACAAACAGTGTTGCCATACGCTCAGTTACGAAATCGGACGCTATAGATAAAATCAAAAACTTTATAAAATCACCAAGTCGTTTCCTAAACTCGTTTTTTCCGTGACTGCGTAAAAAAAGCTTAAGCTTACGTAACCGTTTTCTACTTTTCACTGTCACAACAATATTATATTTCGTAGCTCTGCTGCTGCACATTGTAGCCGTTGTAAAATAAATATCGAAGGCGACCCACGAGGTCGCATGCCGTGCCAACAGCGTAAGAAAATGAGTATTGTGTCAAATAAACACTTTTTTTTTGAGTAATTATATCTTTGAAACAGTCTGTGGGAAGAATTTTAAATATTTTCCATTGTTTTGAAGCGTCACTGGTGTATAATTTTCGAAAATTATTTGATTATGTTGTATGTACTTAAAATTTTGATGACTTATGACTATATTTCATTGTTTCAGGTAAATATCAGCGATATGGTTAAATTCTCTGAACCCAAAAATAAATCAAGACTGACTTTAATTTATCTTCATAATATAAATAAAGATCTGGACGTTAATATTAACTTCATTCTTATTACATTGTGCTTTTGCAACAGCGGTATCAACACTAAAATTTAAAAGGGGCACTTTCATATATGTATTTTTTTGCTTACTGCGATGAATAATAACTTCATCGTGTTGAAAATTTTCGAAGATGCACTGGACACTTCGGTCACGTCCGTAAATTACATCGATCGTGCATATATGTTTGTAGCATGAGCGCGTATTAACGGCTCGACATCTGGTACACGACTGCCGTAAAATTCATTCAACAAGCGGAGAGGATGTGGGCGGGGCGTGCGGGACGCGGCTTCATTGGGTGACCGGCCTGCGTGCAGTGATGGCCGCCAGCACACTCGGCCAATGAGCGACGCGCGAAACGAACGCGCGTCCGGCGGGCGACGTTGCCAGCTCTCCACAAAAAAAAAACCAGATTCGACCTTCTTAGGACCCCCGGTTTTTTTTTTGTTTAGCCGCGTTATCATTCGGGAAGCAGTGTATCGAGGTCCTTATCCGTTTGTGAGATGGTGTACACATCACAGGTGTAACTGAGTGTAGTGTTCGTGTCCTAGTGTATTATGGTGTGGTCTACTCCTTCGGGGGAAGTGCTGATTGACATCGTTACGAGGTATTGGAACTTTTTGGTTATGGCTTTCGTATATTGCGGTCGCTTGAGACGCGCTGAGTCATGTGACAGCGTGGCCCGGCATGGCCACCGCGACGTGTCTCGCTATCAGCACTGGTGACAGTCTGCCATTAATACAGTTGTTTGCACGTGTACACACACAAGTACACAGATAACGTGGTTATTGCTATCTGCACATCCTATGTTTTCTTTGTTTTTGTAATGAATGTTTATCATCGGTATATTAAAAGCGAAGTTCCGTTTCGTATATAGACAGGGTTGAGTTGAGGACGTGGACATCATGACATCATTCGCAGGACAGATACGTGTAGTCTAAGAACATAAATGCGTGTCCACAAAGACAGCTGACAGAGCGCACATGGCTACACTTCCTAACATACCAACCTGATTACTAGTTTCAGGACTATTCTTAGTTTCTAGTTGAACATTTTAGATCCAACATTGGTTGTGTAATAAAGTATGGTTTTGTTCGGTCATTGATCGCAGTAGTCTCCCGAATTTCATTGACCGCAGTAGTCTCCCATATTTATCCAATAGCCATTAGGTCTTGCAAGCAGTTGTCAGTTTTGGTTTACTTCCTCGTCGTCCAGTTGATGCTAACAAGCTCTTAGGTACTCACAGTATCCATAAAAAAGTACATTTATCAACATTTCGGAACGCATTCGCTCGTATATTAAACGCTAGTTTTAAGTCCCCTGGATTGCCACATTGATTAGGATGTGCTCTGAGGAATTGCTTGAGATGATTCCGTTATGCATCATCTCCTGCTTGTGATTCTACCGGAACACAGCTCATCGCCACGGCTTTTATCAGCCTCTCTTAACCATGACTCGTTCTTAGATACATATTATTTTTGCAACGCACTAATTGTGTCCTGGGTCTTATGATAGATCTTACGGAAAGACTCCGCAAATATGGTCCTCTCTATCGAGCACTGATTCTCAAGGTCACCAAATAGTTACTCATTCTCAAGGTCACCAAATAGTTATTCACCACGTCAAGTGAAGTGTGCTAGACCTTTCATAGCAGACTAAATGGAATAAGTATCAATTATATTGCAGAAAAATCCGTTGTATATATCTCTCTTCCGCATTGCAACGCCTCTCCATAGCCACAGCTTCGTTGGTTTGTGACCCTCCGCGAATGACTGCTTTGCCCTGGGCACTCCAGTCGACTCTCAAATGTTTCGACGACTGGTTTCACTAGGCTTTCATTTTCATCCAAATTTTCTCATTACTACTACTAACCAGTCTGGGCTAATTGCTAAAATATATTCAAATATTCAGAAGATGGAAGTTCCGAGGGAAATTCGTGTAATATGTTTAATGAGTTTAAGGGAACTACGGGATTAGATAGTTACTGCTGCGGATATTATTACTAGTACTACCACAGAGGTTAGGGAAGCAGTAACAGTCTTCGATCTTACATAATCAAATAAGGTACATTCTAATCTTATTATTAATCAAGCTACAAATATTGTGGATCTTAAAAAAAAACACATTATATCTTGAATTTTATTGAGTTATCACTCAATAAAATTCAAGATATAAATATAAATAGAGAATAAAAATTTGATTGCGTAACACGCGGAGATGAATTAATTCAGGGTCAGGTGTTAATGTCATGTTACGGAGGAAAACCTTGTGCGTAACGAAATGATTTTATGTGAATCAGTATGTACTATATAAATAATTGACAATGTAGGTGTGTATTTTCTCTATAGGCTCCAAAACGGCTTGACAGGTTACGATAAAATTTTCAGAAAATCTTGGCCTGGCGTTCTGGGTATGGTAGCGACCGGGTCTTTTTGCCTTACCGATTCGCTGGTAGTCTAAGATGGTATTCCAGTTACGCTATGGCTCACGGGGCTCAATCTAACACTGGCCCTAGCAAGAGCGGTGCTTCGCTGAATATACCACCGGATCGGAATCGTGACCCACTGAGAAGATCCGGCGAGAAACTCAGTGGATTATATCTGTGGGCTAGCGATAGGATCAAAGTCAAATCAAGAAAAGCAAAGTATAAGTTCAATTTTCTTCACGGTCTATCAAACAGATTTTGTTTTTTTTTTGTTTGTTATTTTGTGTGCAATTAATAATATTGATATAATGAAAAAATAATCTAATAGTTGAGGTGCTGAATTTCGGTCCTTGTATGGATAGGTACTAGTACTCTAAAAAAATATTTTCTTCTTGCAATGAATCTGGTAAACGCACCTGTCATACACGAAGCAACACTTAGATCAGGGTTGTCCAACCTACATATGTTTACGGACTAATTAAATTTACGACAAAAGCTGGAGGGCCGCAGAAAATTTTCAAAATTAAAATTCTTTCCGGGAATTCCTCCAATAATAATAAAAGATAGCTTTACTTTTAAATGATGTCATAGAAATGGAATGTTACAAGAATAAAGATAAATTATACGAAATATTGATTATATGTTTTAACAAAAAAATTTATTATCCAAACTATTTACAATCCAATATTTTCCGATTAAAACAAGCGTCGCGGGCTGCATTAGAACAAGCCGCGGGCCGTTTTCTGGACAGCCCTAAACTAGATTAACAGTGCTAATGCAAATAGATATCACCTGAACTAGGAACCGAATCTCGACTGCAAGACCGCTGAAGCAATCAATTAGCGTTTTGTAACAATTCTAAGTTCAAAAAAGAATATACGACTCGCGGTGCACCAGACATAAAATAGAGAAGTAAAGTTTAAAAAGAAATAACAAAAAAAACGTGAAATAAAAACTTAAAGTCCGTATCCTTCTGTGTGATCGTCAGAGGTGACCTTCAGTCTTGATTCTACGAAGGTCGCAACGACCGCCCGGACGACCTCGGTACATTCATCTCAAGTGCTTTATTGTCATTCGTTTTAATTAAATGAAAACTGACGTTTACAAAATGCAGTTTCATATTAATGTTTTTTATTATTATTAAATTCCCATCCGGACTTTCTATATTTTATTAACTCTGCGCTCTTGTTGCTTGTTCGAAGCTAAGTCCCTAGTTGTTCAGGTCCGCGAAAATATCGAATTGCATATTGCTAAAACACGGTCACACTGTGCTGTCGAGAGCGTCACTAATTTAATAAAACTCATTGATTTATGAAACAACTCGCGCGCGCCACTTGGCGCTTAATAGTGATACTATGATAGGAGCATTGGAATGGCGACAACAACTTCTATCAGGATCGCTTAGGACCGCATAGAAGATTGCACAAAGTGGGAATGAGTTGCTCGCTCCGGGCATTTCAATATCGTAGTAATTGTTACGTTATAATACTCATTGTAAAAAATTCATATTTAAAAAAAAAAAAAACTAATATTAAAAAATAAATAAATAATAATTTCATATTTAAAAAAAAAAAAAAAAAAGACATGCCCGCTGAGTTTCTTGCCAATTCTTCTCAGGACGGAGGCTAGTTCTTGTGAATTGGCGGTAGTTCTTCTGACGTTCAACAAGTATGTACTTTCATTTATGTTGAATAAATTTTTTTGATTTGATTTGATTTGATTTGATAGAGGACAAACATACATCTGAAAACGCTTTTATTAGCTTGCTAGTGTTTGTATATAACGGTATCTTTGAAGATCACTTACACTGACTTCACGTAGGACAGATGAGAGATACAACGATTTTATAACTTCGCTCTAATCTTGCTTACGATAAAACAAAAAGATATTGTTAGTGATTTCAGTATCAGCATTGCTAAGTAGGAAGGTAGTAGGAACTGGATCGAAAAGGCTAGGCCACGCACCCGCATTTACTGATCAAAAGACAAAACAAATTTTAAAGTAGTGAAACCATGCAACGCTCCACTGCGACCATTACTAAGTTAATAGAACACACTCGTATATTAACTAAACTACAGGCGACACTTATCGTGGTAGGTACTATGACAACATCTTTGAAGTTCTAGCATAGACTGAGTTTCAAAGTCCGATGAACGCTTTGAGAGCGTATAGACAATAAATATATCTTGAAATAGATTAAACGAATTTAAATGTCTGTAGAATTGGGACCGTGACACATGAAATAAAACCAGAGTAGACTCTAGACTAGACTAGACTAGAATAAGACTAGACTATTTTTTTTTAGAACTTTTATTGTTCTCTCTCAAATCTTCTGTATTATAATAATTAATAATTATCTGACATCTTTTTTACGCCTTTCTCATTCAATCGTCTTCGCCATCTTCCTTTTCTCTGTCAATTTGTCTGTCATTCTCTTTTCCTTTTCTTACCGTTTTTTCTCATTCATATCTTAACGCTCCGTTCACACGTCATCTCGAATCCTCCCGATCCACTAACAGTGTTTTTAGGTACCTCAAGCACCGATCATCGTTCTCGTCGAATCAGTCGCTTGCGACGAAGGACTCGACGAGTAAATTAACCCTCAGACACAGCCCACTGAGTTTCTCGCCGGATCTTCTCAGTGGGTCGCGTTTCCGATCCTGTGGTAGATTCTGCGAAGCACGGCTCTTGCTAGGGTTCATGTTAGCAACGTCGTCAGGTATGAGCCCCGTGAGTTCACCTACTAGTTAAGGTTACGCTCAAATAGCCTCTCAAGACTCTCAGCTTAGGTAGGAAAAAAAGCTCCGTTCCACACTCTTTTTATACGTTTCATTCTTACCAATCCTACTTATCTATCTACACTTGCACGGCAACTACCTTAATATACGAACTTATCAAATTAGCAACGTAAAAATGTATCGATAGTTATCACCGCCATATCTTATTGATTACATTTATCAACAACAACAATGAAAATTATTTTTCGTTGGTAAATCTGGAATTGAGAATTTGTTGTTTGTGGGAAAATCGGCATCGCTGAAGAATCGCTTTGGCGTTGCCAGTGTGTAATGATCGCGTATGACAAAGAAGAGTATTGAGTCTAAACCAAAGTAACAATAACTGCTTGTTAATTTGGCTATCATTACGTTTTTCGTTATCCGATGACGGTATGTTTTCGATTCATAATGATTAATTGGTGTTGTCAGATTTGAAAACAAAAGACTGACTATATTCCAGTACAAATATTGCTAAAGTATTAGTTATTGTATCTTTCTTATTTTTTCCCTACCTATTTGCTGGCAATCTAAGGCTGTTACAGCTTCTCGCGGACGGGTAGGTGAGCTCACGGGCTCAAACTTAAAGAATTTGGTAACACCAGTCTTAACGAGAGGAGAGCAGTGCTTCGCAGAATCTACCACCCCCACTGAGAAGATCCGGCGAGAAACTCAGTGGTCTGTGTCTATGGGTTAGGTTATTATATTATTAATCACATTATAGTATCAATAACATAACAATACGTATATCAAGTTGCAAAATAACTTGTACTAGATAATTCTATAAGAAAGAAAAAGAAAAAAAGCGACGTCACGCCAACGGACACGACGTCAGGGCCGCTGTCTGTCATCTGTCATGATATAAAGTGTCATTGAATATCCTCTCACTGCTCCTTGGCCTAAATTGATGACACATTTGACCAATTCAGAACCAATTTGGTACAATAATGTTGCGTTATGAATAGATTTAGTGTCTTATAGAGAACGTTCAAATGTCTAACTATATTTATAATCAAAACGTCTATAATATTATTTATTTACGAGCTCGTAATTAACTAACTAACTGGGATTACGCGCGGTCTTCCGATCCCAAATTAGAATTCCCCGTGTTAAGGATATTAGATACTGTCATACATACTTATATACATATATAAATGATAGGCACCCAAACAAAGAGACCCACGCGAAAAATGAATAAAACGCTTCAAGCAAATTCGAAACTCCTCGATTTTAGCAGAGAGTAATCTACTTCATAGTGTCTGAAGAAATTACGCTCAACCAAACTTAAACCATATAGCCTTTTGGCCCTCGAATTATAATACCGTATTAGAGGTCTCGGAGTAGTCGAAACTCGACTATAATTAATTGGAATTGTAAGATTGTACACTATTATGATTGTATTTTATACTTCTATAATCACAAATTTCGCCAAGTTTACACTATAAAAAAATATTAATAAAAACAAACAATACTTAATCTATTCTCAATTTGACAACAGACGTCAAGAACAAAAGTTTGACAATAAATAGTATGCATGCGTGTGTGCGTCAAATCCACGGTATCTAGTGTGTGTAATGTTTTTATTTATCTAATTAATGTATATTTTATGCATTATTTTAAAAAAATATTAGCATTGTGCACTTCTTCTCTATATTCTCTATAAGTGTGGAAAATTTCATACTCCCGTCCGCGCAATTTTCGTAAAAAGCGATACAAAGTTTTTGCTTCACATATTAATATACACCTATGTTAGGTGTGTTGAAAACACAAAAACATACTTAAATTAAACTTAAACGTAATTAAAAGAAAAGACTTGCGCAATGTCTTGCATTGTAATACGAGATACAGCGAGAACAAGCATTTATTTGATTTATTAAAATGACATGTGACGTCGCATCAGTTCAGTAAGCGTGTTAGTCCGACAAGGTCAATGACATTGCCGGCTGCGCTTCGGAAATGCATGGCGGGTAAGCGAGAGCGTGTTGCAACTCCGCGGCGCGGCGGTAGTGCGAGGAAATATAATGAACACGGGAATTTTGGATTGTTCCCTCTTACATAAATTCGTTTAGTCCGAATTACATTCACTGCTGTTTTAATTACAATAAATAAAAACCCACAAACACAACACTTCATGAATGGTCTGTCTTACTAATTGCGTAAAACTCATGCTTTGTATGGAACTTTCGATATCGTTGCAATTTCTGGTAAATAAATATGGATGTACCAGAGACTGACAAACATACATAGATACGTTTAAAAAAATACTTATGCATATCTATACTTATACTAATACTAATAATAATAATAAACTGACTTCAGACCGCAGCTACCACCATGGGACAGTGGTTCCGGAAGTGGCGCATCGACATTAACCCCACGAAAAGCACAGCGGTGCTCTTCAAAAGGGGTCGCCCTCCGAACACCACGCTGAGCATCCCTCTCCCGACTAGGCGCGTCAATAACCCCGCCCCCGCCGTTCGCCCAATCACGATGTTCGACCAGCCCATACCGTGGGCCCCGAAGGTCAAATACTTAGGCGTCACCCTCGACAATAGGATGACATTCCGCCCCCACATCAAGACGGTACGCGACCGTGCCGCCTTCATTCTAGGACGTCTCTACCCGATGATATGTAGGCGAAGTAAAATGTCCCTTAGAAATAAGGTGACACTCTACAAAACTTGCATACGCCCCGTCATGACCTATGCAAGTGTAGTGTTCGCTCACGCGGCCCGCATACACTTAAAATCCTTTCAAATTATTCAATCCCGTTTTTGCAGGATAGCCGTCGGAGCCCCGTGGTTCGTCAGGAACGTCGACCTCCATGACGACCTGGACTTAGAGTCCATCAGTAAGTATCTGCAGTCGGCGTCCATGCGCCACTTCGATAAAGCGGCACGACACGAGAACCCTCTCATCGTGGCCGCCGGTAACTACATTCCCGATCCTGCGGACAGAATGGAAAGCAGTCGACGTCGCCCTAAACACGTCATCTCGGATCCTCCTGATCCACTAACGGTGCTTTTAGGTACTTCAAGCACCGGTCACCGTTCTCGTCGAACCCGTCGCTTGCGACGAAGGGCTCGACGAGTAAATTAACTCTCAGACACAGCCCACTGAGTTTCTCGCCGGATCTTCTCAGTGGGTCGCGTTTCCGATCCGGTGGTAGATTCTGCGAAGCACGACTCTTGCTAGGGTTCGTGTTAGCAACATCGTCAGGTTTGAGCCCCGTGAGCTCACCTACTAAAGTTAAGGCTACGCTGAAATAGCCGCTAGGGCTATCAGCTTAGGTAGGAAAAAAAAAAAAAAAAATAAATAATAAACTATTAGACCTCAAAGAAACTCTCTACATAACTCTCCAAAAAGCCGCAATCTTGAATACATGTAGAATAGTCAGGAAATTCTTGCAGATAGACGAAAACGAAATTGCCCCTCATAATAACATACCGTCAACATAAATTTTCCTTACTACACGCTGCGTTCACTTGGTTTAGGCCCGTGGATGTGGTTCAGACTAGCCAAAGTGCTAAGAAAAGATTACCTTTCTGAAAAATAATAATAATAATATTATAAAGAGGGAAGATTTATTTGTTTGTTTGTATTGAATAGGCTCCGAAACTACTGAGTAGATTTGAAAAATACTTTCACTGTTTGGAAGCTACACTATTCCCGAGTGACATAGGCTATAATCTTTTTTGAAAAAAATTAGGAATCCTTATTAAAACTCCAATAATGTAACCCAAGGTGTAAAAAAATTACCTAAAATATAAAACTATTGACGATAGAATAAGATAATGTACTACGACTTTGTAGAACGCATTATTATTTACAAAAAGTGTCGCGACCACGTCGAATATCGTTGAAATTTTTGTTAAAGACCCGAGCGGAGCCGGAGCGGGCCGCTAGTAGATAATAAACGCCCAGTCAAAGAGCAAACAAATCTTCATCACACAATGTTTGCCCGATGTGTAAAGCTCATAAGGTTAAATAATTGTATTGCAGGGAACCACCAAGACATTGACTAGTAGCTCAGAATTCCTCTAGTTAAGTCAAGGTGAAATTGGAAAAACTGAACGCCAATATTTAGTATCTACCGGTTGATAAATAAACACGGCAGCTGATTACTTTAATAAGCTCCTAATGTAACTATTAAGCTACCTGTATGATCATCATCATCATCATCATCATAATCAGCCTTTATCTGCCCACTGCTGGACATAGGCCTTCCCCAATGCCTTCCACAGAATGCGGTCCTCCGCCTTCTGCATCCAACGACTTCTCGCCATGCGCACTAAGTTGTCGGTCCACCTGGTTGGAGGACGCTCCACGCTCTTGGTACCCATCCGTGGCCTCCATTCGAGGACTTTCCTCCCCCACCTGTATATATTAATTTAATTAATAATTCTCAAATAAGTACAGAACACCGCAGTCTTGGTAGTCACGGCCGACCGCATTCCGTTAATGGCTTGTTGAAACTTCGGAAATCGTATGAACGATTGATCGAATCGTGTTTTTTGTATCTATTCATTTTGAAGTCGTCGTGGCCTAAAGGATAAGACGTCCAGTGCATTCGTATCTAGCGATGCACCGGTGTTCGAATCCCGCAGGCGGGTACCAATTTTTCTAGTGAAATACGTACTTAACAAATGTTCACGATTGACTTCCACGGTGAAGGAATAACATCGTGTAATAAAAATCAAACCCGCAAAATTATAATTTGCGTAATTACTGGTGGTAGGAGCTCTTGTGAGTCCGCGCGGGTAGGTACCACCACCCTGCCTATTTCTGCCGTAAAGCAGTAGTGCGTTTCTGTTTGAAGGGTGGGGCAGCAGTTGTAACTATACTGAGACCCTAGAACTTATATCTCAAGATGGGTGGCGCATTTATGTTGTATATATCTATGGGCCCCAGTAACCACTTAACAACAGGTAGGCTGTGAGCTCGTCCACCCATTTAAGTAATAAAAAAAAAAACGTGAAATCTAAAATCCCTTTATTTCCAAGTCGATAAGTTCTACCTATTCACAAACGGCAGATTAAAAAACGAACACTTCAAAAGTAAAAGTGCGTATTTTAATAATTGGTTGTTGCGGCGTCGTCAGTTGGAACTGGCCGGGCATTGCACGAGCTTCCTGTGTTGTCCGCCACATGCCGACGATGCTCGTTTGCATACCTAAGTCAGGTAACCACCGGCAGAATATCATTACATTGAACCAAATGATTGTTATTACAGTGGGAGGTTTCGTAAATTTGCAATTTTGTGAAATATAGTGTCATCGTGGAAATCATTTTGGTTCTAATAATAATTCAGGCTTTTTTTTTTTTTTTGGTCAGGAGGAAATAGCCGGACTTCCGCCCTCCACTGGGGATGGAGGGCGGGGTATGTCGGAGTCGTACCGACTAAAACCTCCTGTCGCTCAACAACCCACGTCCGAGCCTCGCATGAGACAGAACTCATGAAAAGGCAAGGGGGGGAGAGTGAAGCGTTTAGTGCGGAGCACATCTCTCCCATCAGCCTCCCCGTCGGGACGCCGGACCGGCGGTCGTCGGTGCCACGACCACCAGCCCTCTCGGTCGGCAGGCTGTCCGAAGCCCGCCTAGATGGCGCCGGTTAGAGTGAGCTATCCTACGGAATACCCCGCTGGACCAGAACCAGCGTGGGTCGAGGATAGCCGGCCTTCCAGGCTTATGTTACAATATTATAGACTTTAACCGTTTAATTTAATTTATAAATAATTTTATATCACGATAAATAATACAATTCCTTAAAATAAGACGGTAGTTGCACAAAAATCAAAATATGTCGACGAACAATAAACACGTGTCCGGTCGTCCATGAACCACTGAAACTAATATTAGAAATGTCGGAAACAACACAAAGACAGCGAAAAATACTAGATTGAACCGTAAAAGTAACTTATAATTGTGCCTACAATTCGCTGAGACCAAAGAAAATACTAGATTATTACTGTCATTATTTATAAAGTTAAGTAAAACACTATATAATTAAATGAAAACAGGCCTTTGTGTTATTCTGATTACCTTGTTATGTTAAGGAAAATACAAATGAAATAGGCATACGAACATTTTTTTTAACCAAATGCCAACGCAAACATGTGACGTCATTTGGGACTACAATAAACGACAAGCTAACAACATGACGTCATGTGATTAATGTTGAGATTGACGTAAAATGTAAAAAACTTCTTTTGTTTCATTTTATATATTTTTACTACAGTATTCTGTATTTCCAAATACTAGAGGTCCCGCTATAGTCGAAATTCGACTATAATTAATTGGAATTGTAAGTTTGTACACTATTATGATTGTATTTTATACTTCTATAATCACAAATTTCGCCAAGACTACACTATAAAAAATGTTAACAAAGACATACATTAATTAATCTCTTCTCAATTTGACAACAGACGTCAAGAACAAAAGTTTGACAATAAATAGTATGCATGCGTGTGTGCGTCAAATACATGGTCTGTAGTGTTTGTAATGTTTTCTTTATTGATTTAATGTATCTTTTATCCATTATTTTAAAAAAAAATTAGCATTGTGCACTTCTTCTCTATATTCTGTATAAGTGTGGAAAATTTCATACTCCTCCGTCCCCGCAATTTTCGTAAAAAGGGATACAAAGTTTTTGCTTCACGTATTAATATATAGATATTTCGTCCAAAAATACATGCCACTTGGTTTGTGAATGTAACTAGTTGTTGCCGTCTCGCTTTTGCCTAATTGAACGTACTAAATCCCGCGCCATCTCGCCAGGTGCTGTAAGTCAGTCTGGAAAAAAATACTTAAAGTGTGTAGTGACACGGAGGGTTCTTGAATAAATTAGCATAAGTTTAATATATCTAATTAGCATTAAGCTGTGTGAATCTTTCGTGCTCCAAGCTATTCCCAAACAGATAAGTAAAGTCTTTTGGTTTTTAACACTAGATTTACCAGACCAGTCATTTTGACTGGTCGTGCAACTTCAATTCAAAATTACTACTACATTAAATATTTGCTTTCCAAATTGATGTTATAACTTTTGTAGGTATAAGTAGAGAATACATTTTATGAACTTAATTTTACTTTATATAACGTTAGTAACAAATATATTTTTTGTTATAACTATTTATACCAGAACCAGTCAAAATGACTGGTGCATGTTTCTAGGAAGAAATGTACGATTTCGGGAGAATCATGAGACCGTGAAAATACAAATAGTGCCCATGCTTCTTTTGTTCATTACGTTATCGTTATCGAGCCGATTTAGGCGATTACGGTATCTATACGATTTTTTTACGAGTACTTAGTCCAAGCGATCTCCAAACGTAATCATTCATCTTTACCCATACAGTGATACGTAATAAACATTTATGAGTATTTGAAAAATATTCAAATATATGTTCTTCAGCAAGTAGCCTGCATATCGTTAGCCCCTAAAAATGTCAAAACGAAAATTTCTACAGAGCTAGAAGCCACTCGAGTTTTGGGGAAAACCTGGACAATCACGCAAGAAAAATTGAAGGCATTTCTTGCAATATTCAGAGACTTCAATATTTGTGGAATAAAAAATGGGGACCATCATTTTTTTCTAGCGCTATGAGTAGACGAGACACTCCCCTAAGCGAATTTGTCGTAATGAAACTTCTTGAACCGTACACCATGAAGGGTAGAACTGTAACAACTGATAATTTTTTTACAAGTATTCCTTTGGCGTTGAAATTACGATCTAAAAACACTTCGTTACTTGGAACAATACGCGCAAACAAGAGGGAACTGCCGAAAATTTGCCAACTGAAAAAAGACAGCATGGCACGTTTCTCGACGTTGTTGTACCAATCTAATGGATGCACACTTACTGTTTATAAGAGCAAACCAAATAAAAAAGTACTTTTACTAACTACAAAACATAAAAACATCAAAATTGATAAAGCAGCTAAAAAAATACCTGAAACTGTATTGTTTTATAATAAAACTAAATTTGGCGTCGATGTGACTGATCAAATGGCACGAAAATATACGGTGAAGTCTGGTTGCAGAAGGTGGCCACTTCAAGTGTTTTTCAATATTTTAGATTTAGCCGGAATAAATAGCTGGATATTATACAAAAACACAACAGGAGAAAATATCTCACGGAAAGACTTTCTGTTTCGATTAGCAGAAGAACTTGCTTCAGAATATCAGACTTCAAGGCAAAAACCACACGAAGCTGATATATCAACTACCGCTGGCACGGTTCCTGTGCGCAAATGGTGTCAAATAGGATATTCCAATAACAATAAGACTACAAATATTTGCAATAAATGCAAGAAAAGTCTATGCGGAAAGTGTACAAAAAGCAAAATCTACATCTGTAGAAATTGTGAGCGATAAACTGTAAAAATTAAGTGTTTTGTTATTTGACAATGTCCATAAATCCATTTTTGTATAAAAATTAATATTGTTGAATTCTTTTTACAATTTTTTAAGAGTGAATAAAGACTGGAAACTCAGTTAAGCATTTTTTTATACACCAGTCATATTGACTGGTTATGGTAGAAATACGTATATTTAAATGGCTGGTAAATCTAGTGTTAAACTGAACTCGAATGTTCTATTATATAGTTTAGTTATGAAAATAGAACTCTACTCTGGTTCTATACAGAGTAGGTATATAGTCTTACAAACTGCCGTATATTTCGGTTCCCTTTTCTACTATTCTCCAAGCTCTCTGCCCAAGCGCACTATTTTATTCATTCTCCCACCCAGAAAACACTGCAGGATCCCGCTAATTTTATCAGCGAACTGAATGACGGCATTTACGGATTCATCGAATGCCACGGCTATTAATTATGATTTTTGCTTCGTTCTTTCGTGTGGAGGTTAGTTAGGTAGTTAGACTTAATTAGATGAAAAAACCAGAAAAGCCTAGATAATTTACGTGTGGTGGGGTATTCCCGCATGGGCGTGTACCGCCGTTTTGCCTATTTCTATCTCGAAGCAGTCATCCGTTCCATTTTGAAAAGTGTACATTCGTTACATAATACAATAAATGTTAGCAACAAGCGCACTGTTATTTGTTTTTAATTTTTTTATTGCTTAGATGGGTATACGAGCTCACAGCTCACCTGGTGTTAAGTGGTAACTGGAGCCCATATACATCTACAAAGTAATGCGCCATCCATCTTGAGATATACGATTTAAGATTTCAGTATAGTTACAACGGCTACACCATCCTTCAAACCGAAACGCATTACTGCTTAACGCAGAAATAGGCGGGATTGTGGTACCTACCCGTGCGGACTCACAAGAAGTCCTGCCACCAGTAATTTTATCAGTATCAGTAAATGCTATCTATAGGTCCCTTAACTATATAATGATGATTTTCCGCCGACTATAGCGCTAAACAAAACGTTAGTAATGGATTTTTTGTTAATATCCTCAATGCAACATTATCCTAAAACAAATATCCTAACATTTGATTTTAAGAGCTATAAAAATTTCGAAAAATATTCGTATATAAAGATTGCATCGAATCGATCGCATGTCGAATAGTGTAAATGTATACATATATTTTTTGTTGTATTTCCCAATTAATTTCGTAACATTGTGCGAGCTTGAGACGGGAGAAACTGATGATAAAATTAGAAAGTTGTCGGTCGGGAAAGACTCTTGATTAATGCATGTACGTGGCGCGTTTCAACATGCGTTAGGTGCGTGAAATTCATTTTTTTTTTAACCGCAACAAGTTCTTTCTGTCTGTCTGGCAGTTATTATTTAGGTCCGTTTCGTTTAATTAATAGTGAAGATACGTGCTTTATTAAAAAAAAAAACAGAGGAGTTTTCATGTTATCTAGGTTTTTTTTTTATTGCTTAGATGGGTGGACGAGCTCGCAGCCCACCTGGTGTTAAGTGGTTACTGGAGCCCATGGACATGTACAACGTAAATGCGCCACCCACCTTGAGATATAAGTTCTAAGATCTCAGTATAGTTACAACGGCTGCCTCACCCTTCAAACCGAAACGCATTACTGCTTCACGGCAAAAATAGGCAGGGTGGTCGTACCTACCCGCGCGGACTCACAAGAGGTCCTACCACCAGTAAAAAAATTGTAATCATTGATAAAACAAAGGAAATTAATGATGGCAACAATAAAGATTAAACTTAAGTCTTCGTATTTTTTGGACTGGAACGTAAGAAATTGTTGATATTCTATATTTGTTTTTTTACTCAAAACGCGAGGAGTGAAGTTGTGTGATTTGTTTTATTTTGTCTATTTAGTGTTTCTTCGGGTTTAAATGCGTAATAACGGTGGTTTATTAACTGTTTAATATCTGTGAAAGTGCACAAATGTGGGAAAATGAAACAAAGCCGCTGGACGTAACTTCTCGGGATCCTCCAAAGAGTCCACTAAAAAAATTTCAGTAAATAACCTCCATTTTACTGAGATTATATTTCATCCCATATCATCTCATTTCATTTAATTTCATCCCAGTTGATTAATGTCTCAAATTAATCATCTTCATTTCATTTCATTTATCTCCATTTATCTCCTTTAATTAAAATAAGACATGACGTAAAGGTCTTAGTTACCAGGTCATAAAATCCCTTAAAAAAAATCAATTTGGTTTTCTTAGGCCTGTTATTATGAAAATCAACTAGTGCAAAGAAATGAAGAAATGCCGAAACATCCTCAAATAGGCTAATAAACCGAATGACCTGCCCGGGTAGCTGTTAATAAAAAAAAAAAAAAAAAAACATAGTGTATATTCTGATTCAGAATCTTCTGTAAACACGAAAAGTATTTCATTTAATTTCAAGCACTAGGTTAGCGATAATGGTCTCGCAAAAGAAAACGATTGTCAAACAAACTATACAACTGCCGGTGTGTTCAAAAAGTTTTAAAATAAATAAAATGCGTATTCAAAAGAGTGTATTAGAAGCCCGATATTAGAAGTCGCTAGAGCAGGAAAACTAATTTTCTTACGATAAAAGATATAGAAGCTAATTCAGCGTATCAAAAACCCAATATTCTTAGAATACAATGTTGAATTGAAAACAAAAATTCCGTCATGTATAATTTAGAAGAGGCAAGAGAAAGTAGAAGGAAGTTTCCGTGCTAGTGTGGAATGAGGCACGTATAACTAATGTATCATGACGCATGAAATAATGCAGGTTTATTGTCATTGTCCATCTGTGACTAATATGTTAATTGACAAGGGATTAGTAAACCTACCAAAAAAAATGTGATGACACATGTATTTTAGTTTAATAATATTTTTATAGTTTGGCGGATGCCGAGTTGGCTGATGAAAGGCGATTGAATGCAGCAGAGATACAAATGTTACCATGGATGTGTGGAGTAACGAGAATGGATAGAATACGGAATGGATATGTTAGAGGAGGTCTGAAAGTGGCACCTGTGACAGAGAAGTTGAGAAGTGCGCGTATGGGATGGTATGGACATGTGATGAGACGAAATGAAAATGAGGTTGGTAAGAGAGTGTTAACTATGAATGTGGAAGGATATGGAGGAAGAGGTAGACCTAAGAAGAAATGAATTGCGTGAAAGACGATATGTGTAAGAGAGGAGTGAGCGAAGAAATGATATAATATATGATAGAGTAGTATGGAAGGAGAAAACTTATTGCACCGACCCCAAAGTGACTGGGTGAAGGGCAGGAGAATGATGATGAATATTTTTATAGTTTGTTATTTTTTATGTAACGAGAGAAACAACAGTGCAAAACTAACTTGCAAAACGCATCTCTCTCGACCACTACGGTAACCTACGTAATTAAGAATACATAATATATTGAACATTTAATAAGCGCTAACAGCCAGAGCTGAATTCTGTCACGGAATACATTTTAACATATTTTCTCTTCGCAAATTTAATTTAAATATTCTTACCTTAACTTAATTTCTATATTTAAATTGGTGCTAGTCATTTTGATTCTCCATTTTTATCTATGTTTTTATCTTCTTTAAGAATTATCTTAATATATGTTTATATTGCGTTTTGGTATTTAAATGAATATTATCATAAAGATATAGTAAACAGGCTAATATATAAAATCGATGCCTCCAATGAACACTACTCTAACTCAAAATTTTGAAATTTTCGTTTTTCACGCAAATCGCTTCACTATTTTAAAAGTATGTATTACAAATTCATTATTAATGGGGTTCGAAGCAAGAGTAAATCAGCTAGTTACACAAGAAAAAACCATAAAATCTTTATTATTGCAGATATATTTATCAACTTTTCTCGTTTAAACTCTACTCCTGTAAACCTACGAATTTGGGGTAGAGTAGTGTTCATTGGAGGCATCGAAATAATCTCAACAACAACCATCCTAAAAGTGTATTGTATTCATTCTAGCGACTAACAAATTTACGCTTACGTTCGTTCTCTTTGTAGAGTAAGGTAGACGCTTTGTATCCGAGGTATGTTCTGTTAGGCTTACTACTTGTATAATAGGATCTCACAAATTTTTTGTACCGTAGTCGAACGAATTCCTGGTATTTTTCGCCTCTGGGTGAGAGAAAAGACACAGTATCGGTGGACCCAGAATTTTTTTATCAACATCCTTTACATGTCCGTATAAAACTCACTTTTGAAACTTTCGAAATCCCTATACACTTCTAAGGCGGTACGTTTTTTTATCTGTAGCTATAAACTAACTATGTATTTCCCAAATTGTGGTAGAGTGTATTATGTACCGAAACCCTGTATAATTCTGGCTCGAAGGAATCATGCGTTCCTGTTCGGAGGGTGGGGGTTAGGCGTCATACAATGAAATTGGTGTTTCGACCTCATGTTTTAAGGTGGAAGTGATGTTGTGACGTCTAGGGGCACTTGTTACCTTTTAATACCTGGTCACCCATAGATATGTTTAATACCTCCCGTCTTCCTCTAGATTTCCTCGTATTAACGTTTTGTTTTCTCTTTCAAATAACTATACATCTGGGAGATCGTTTTTTTTCCTTACATATTTGTTGGTAATCAAAGGCTGATAGTCAAGTATTCCAGCTACGCCCGGACCGGTAGGTGAGCTCACGTGTTCAACATGAGAGAATTTGCTAACACTAGCCCTAGCAAGAGCAATGCTTCGCAGAATCTACCCCCGGATCGGAATCGCGACCTACTCAGTAGATCCGGCGAGAAACTCAGTGGGCTGTGTCTATGGCTTGACGGTGACCGGTGCTTGAGAGGCCTAAAATCACCGAGACTGGATCCTGGTACACAATGCGGTCCCCCGCATATAAAACAAAAAACTATTTTAGTAAGCCGCGACAATAGTTGTTGCTGTTGACTTTTTATTTATTTATTTTATTTTTCATTACTTAGATGAGTGGACGAGCTCATAGCCCACCTGGTGTTAAGTGGTTACTGGAGCCCATAGACATCCACAACGTAAATGCGCCACGCACCTTGAGATATAAGTTCTAAGGTCTCAGTACAGTTACAATGGCTGCCCCACCCTCCAAACCGAAACGCATTACTGCTTCACGGCTGAAATAGGCAGAGTGGTGATACCTACCCATGCGGACTCACAAGAGGTCCTACCACCAGTAATAAATGACTATTTCATATCATTATTGCATTTAAACAAAACCGTTATCTATGTAAAAACAGCGCTATGCCCGATCCAATTGACTTTCAAATTCTTTACAGGAAGTGAACCGGCCCGTGTTAATATATATCTGAATGTAACTAACTGTCCTTTTGTAACTGTACTCCAACGGGATGAGGTCAATGTGACGTGAACGATACGTAAACAAGATAATAATATAGTCTGTCTGAGTTCATCTATATATTAATACGTGAAGCAAAAACTTTGTATACCTTTTTATGAAAATTGCGTGGACGGAGGAGTATGAAATTTTCCACACTTAAAGAGAATATAGAGAAGAAGTGCACAGTGCTAATACTTTTTTTAAAATAATGCGTAAAAGATACATTAAATCCATAAAGAAAACATTACACACACAACATACCATGTATTTGACGCACGCGTGTGCGCATACTATTTATTGTCAATTTTTTGTTCTTGACGTCTGTTGTCAAATTGAGAATAGATTAAATATTGTTTGTCTTTGTTAATATTTTTTATAGTGTAGTCTTGGCGAAATTTGTGATTATAGAAGTATAAAATACAATCATAATAGTGTACAAACTTACAATTTCAATTAATTATAGTCTAATTTCGACTACTGCGGGACCTCTAGTTATTCTAAATGCTTACGAAACTTTTTATTTTAAATTGTAATTACCGTGTCAATAGTAAACAATTTTTATCTTTGTAATCAAAAAACAAACTCATTAATTGGCTTCTAACGTTAAGTTCCCTTGTCTATTATTATTGTTGATATAAATGTTACATTTCACTCGTTAAAGGAATAATGAAGTAAATTGTCAGAATTCGTTAGTATTTTATTGCTTAACTGGTTGGACAAGCTCACCGCCCATCTGGTGTTAAGAGCCCATGGACATCAACAACGTAAACGCCGGCACTCAGCTTAAGAAATGAGCTCTGTCATTTTTATAGTACAACATTGATTTACACCTCAAACCGAAACACAGATATTCAGGGCGGTGGTACCTACCGTAGCCTACCCGCGCGCGCTCAGAAGACCTTCTACCATCATTGTTAAGTAGAAAAAATACAATAATATATTCGAAGAACCCAGTTTTCATGAGACCTACTTCGAAATTTACAGAATGATGTGTTGATTCCATTCAATGATAATTAAGTGTTGCGTAATTGTGTTTTGATATGTAGATACATAAACCAACGCCGGTTACGGACGCGATCTGTATGCTTAGTGCGAGTTTTTTTACTTTCTCGATAGCGTAAAAGTTAACCCAATTTTGTATGCAATTGGAACAGCGCCTCTAGCGACTAACGTAGGCAAACGATCCCATTCCATACACAAATATGAGCTAACTTTTACGCTATCGAGAACGTTAAAAAAACTCTCACTAAGCACACTGATACATCGTTCTAAATAACGAAACTGATATGTCGGTACGGTAGGCAGCGGCTTGGCTCGGTAGGCAGCGGCTTGGCTCGGTAGGCAGCGGCTTGGCCCGGTAGGCAGCGGCTTGGCTCGGTAGGCAGCGGCTTGGCTCGGTAGGCAGCGGCTTGGCTCGGTAGGCAGCGGCTTGGCTCGGTAGGCAGCGGCTTGGCTCGGTAGGCAGCGGCTTGGCTCGGTAGGCAGCGGCTTGGCTCGGTAGGCAGCGGCTTGGCCCGATAGGCAGCGGCTTGGCTCTGCCCCTGGCATTGCTGAAGTCCATGGGCGACGGTAACCACTCACCATCAGGTGGGCCGTATGCCCGTCTGCCTACAAAGGCAATAAAAAAAAAATAAAAAAAAATGTCACCGTTCTTTGAAATAAGCCAGCTGAACCTTACGTATCACAGTAGACTCGTTATAGTATACTAGGTACTAAAAGGAATAATAGTCAACAGTTACAGTAATAGTTCGAAGGATCCGTGTATACTAACGGGCAAGATCATAAAACGTCCGGTGTACTTAATAAACAGCGGCTTACACGTAGGAGTTCGCCTATGACATAATACGTATTTACGAACGATTTTCTCAATGAAGGAACGATTATTTTTTTAATTATTTAAGGCGCCGGCCATTTTGACCATGACCTTGCTTGACGGAACAAAAAACTAATCTATACATTAATCAGTAAAGACTAAAGTGGTTTATCTATCTATCTATCTATCTATATCATAATATATAAAAATGAATTGCTGTTCGTTAGTCTCGCTAAAACTCGAGAACGACTTGACCGATTTGGCTAACTTTGGTCTTGAATTATTTGTGGAAGTTCAGAGAAGGTTTAAAAGGTAGATTAATATGAAAATGCTCGGTATTAAATAAAAATAACTATTTTGTTTTTCCTTTGATGTGTCCTCCGTCGGACGGATTGCTTTTGTTTTCTTTCATTTATCGATTGAGTCACTACGAAGTCTGCCGGGTCAGTTATCAATATAAATGTCTACAGTAACAAAAAAAAACCTATCGAATTATCAAGGAAGCAACGTATTGAACATCAAAGGAATCAAATTGGCCCTTTCACAGAACGTTGTTACTATCAAACAAGCGCCATGTTGCAGCTGAACTCTGAGCGAGTCAAATAAGAACGCGTCGAGCGCTAGTGCAGCGTATTACGACCGGCCCACAGCTGCGATTCGCATCCAACCGACTGCCATGTCTGTTTTAGAAACGTTTCTCGGAACCCTGCACTTGTGTCCGACTGCGCCTCTCGAACGAAAATAAAAACACAATGAACGCTTTCCCGCGCTCACGCCGAGCGAACGAACCGCAACTTAGACAACTAAACATAGCAATATACGCTCTAAGTCTACAACAATAGAGTTTGGTTTGGATTGCAAATGTTGGCGGTAAAGTCGTTCTGTGCACGGGTCTGTGATGCGTCATGGAATGGCGGCGGGTGGCGCGGGTCATCGTGCTAAAGCTATACACGCGTATATCTATGTTTAGTTCATTCGATCGCTGTAGTTATGAGTATAGAATTTTACGTTACGCTGTTGCCAGCCGGTCGCGAGCGAAGGTCACACGGCTCGAGTCTCTAGTACAGAGTAAATGTTTAAAAGTTGTTTGTTCTTTGACAAAATCGTTCGAATTTGTGCTTACGTCATTTCTTCGAAATATTCGTAGAAGTCAGCCATGTTAATGTTACTAGAGGTCCCGCAGTAGTCGAAATTCGACTATAATTAATTGGAATTGTATAATAAGTTGGTACACTATTATGATTGTATTTTATACTTCTATAATCACAAATTTCGTCAAGGCTACACGGTAAGAAAATATTAATAAAGACAAACAATATTTAATCTATTCTCAATTTGACCACAGACGTCAAGAACAAAAGTGTGACAATAAATAGTATGCATGCGTGTGTGCGTCAAATACATGGTACGTAGTGTGTGTAATGCTTTCTTTATTGATTTAATGTATCTTTTATGCATTATTTAAAAAAAATATTAGCATTGGGCACTTCTCTATATTCTCTATAAGTGTGGAAAATTTCATACTCCTCCGTCCGCGCAATTTTCGTAAAAAGCGATACAAAGTTTTTGCTTCACGTATTAATATATAGATAGTATCCTAGTTGTGTGTTAATATTATAGTTTAGATGCTACCAACAAAACTTAATTGATCCTCCTTAGTTGAAATAATCCTGTACACGACTGGTGGTATCTAGTGAAGGTTAGAAATTACTTTCAATTTCAGCTCTTAAATATGTTTTTTTTTATTGCTTAGATGGATGGACGCGCTCACAGCCCACCTGGTGTTAAGTGGTTACTGGAGCCAATAGACATCTATAACGTAAATGCGCCACCCACCTTGAGATATAAGTTCTAAGGTCTCTAGTATAGTTACAAGACTAGTGGAAAATGCTACCCTGTATACTTTATTGAAACACATAATAAACACATATATGATTGTTCCGCCTTGAATGAGCTTCTCTCTACAATGATTTTTGGACGCTATGACATATTCTTAAAATGAAATAGTCCTTGTTGGAGTCCTCTTTGCCCGTCAAAGGGACTATTCTCATTTCCTATAAATTATTCGTTCAGTTCCACTAAAAACCGTCACAAGGGTTTATTGAACTCGCGAGGCCACCCCAGAGGCCTTATCGATTTTACACAGACACGAATATTAGAGTGATGAACTACAAATTTTATCTCGACAACTATTGTATTCAATTTAATATCAGGCGTAGATAATTTTTTCGATGCCTTATTTTGAGAGTATCTTGGACATTATCACCTATATCGCTGGATATTCTCAGTGGGCCGCGATTCCGATCCGGTGGTAGATTCAGCAAAGTACTGCTCTTGCTAGGGCTAGTGTTATAGCAAAGTTACGTTAGCTAAGCCCCGGGTACTACTCGCCTACTAGTTAAAAGCTCCGTGAAGTACTCGCGTACCAGTTAGAGCGAAACCAGAAAATCTCACGAGGCTACTAGTAGTTAAATAGAAAAAAACTAATATAATAATGTTGGTATAATAGCCGGCAAACTTCTTGAGCATTTGTTGACGTAGTGGGGGTAAGTTTGCGCATGGTACACTCACGTGCAAAAACATTACTTACTCTGCGTCATAATGCAATTAAATTATTAAAATCAACATATGTATTTATTTATATATTTATTAGAATATCAACAAAACATATAGGTTAATAATTGTAATAATTTAATCTTGGGGTAAAATAGATATTCCTTCTATTAAGTCAAAACTAGAGCTGTTGCCAGGTCTTCGTTCAGTTGAAGCGAAGCTGGTATTTGTAATTTTTTTTCGTTATCATAATCTTGACCATTATCATCATCACTGTTTTCATCACCCGAGTCGCCATCATCGTGATAAGTCGACATAGGGCTCATCGGTGTAGTTTACGACTCGGTCGGTTCGATCTTCTTTTTTGTCTATAATTAATTATTTTTTGAAGATATTCGATTCGTAGTAATCGAATGTTACTTTTTTCAATTACCAGCTTCTGATTATTTTCTTTTTTTTTTTCATCTGAAGCCTAGCTCTTTCATAATTCGTCGTAAACTTCATTCCGAGCCATTAAAATGTATATCTTCTTTAAAATTTTCGAAGCCTTTCTACGGTACGGAGTTTCGCTGCTTGTTATGTAGTTATTATGATTACATCTTTTTATTACAGATTGAACGAAACTATCCATTCCGGTAACTTTCTTCTTCCCTGATCTTTTCTTACCCGGAGTCCCAAGCACGATGAGCAAGCCAGAGCCTTTAGCTTCGTTAATAATGCACCTAACAGTACTCACTGATGTTTTTGTTGCTTCCGAAGTCTGTGTTACTTTTTCCATAATATCATTCTTCCCCTGTTTTATAATGAAGCAATATACGTCGTACACAATTTTTCTACCCTTTCTTTTGAATACTACAGCAGTTTGTCGCGGCATAGTGTATTTTTTATAAAAAATCAACAAACACTCAACAAATAGCAATGGCAACAAAGTCAACAAGCAATTATAACAAAATATAACTTAACGATTAATAACGATAGACTTTTCACTGTACGCAAGCGTACTTTTGGGAGCAAGCGGAACGAAGGCGCGGTGCGGGACGCAAGGTTCGACTGATCTACCAATAACGCGCTTGATACGATTTCCCCTGCCGTCGCGCCTCACCCTCACCACCAAAGTGATCTAAAATTCGGTTCTGCGCAGTCAAGGTCATTTGCTCACGATGTTTGCCGGTTACTATACATTTATATTTTCATAATCGATGCGTTCCCATATGTATTGGATTCGCTAGAAACCGTATACAGTTGGTACTTCAGATTTTTTTTTGCCACCATACTGGTACCCTGTCAGTGATTTTTACGGGTGATTTTTTTTATTGGACGGGTAGTTTACCGATAATATTTTTAAATATTTAAATACAATTTTTAATTATTATAAAATGCCCTTTTTATTCTTTATATACCTTTTATAATCTGTTCTAAAAAGCAAAAGTTTATCTTCAATCTTGCTTGGAAAAATGTTTGATATTTTTCAATTTTTTTAGTGAAACCTATAAGATGGAAGATCAATGGGCAAACGTGTCCATCTAGGGCAGCCTTTCCCAAAGTGGGCGCTGCAGGCCTAAAGTACAGAGGCTTGGGAGACGATTTGTAATTTCATCTAGGAGGACTCTTAAACACCGACTGAGCTCTCGCTATAGTGGTTTATAAGTAAAAAATATTTTATCCTCAAAGTGGGTAGTAGACAAAATAAGTTTGGGAGACACTGATCTAGGGTTTCATCGTAAGTGCCTCTTATCTCGAGACATGAGGAAGATCTCGATTGTAGTCTACGATGCCGGCTGAACTACCCTTTCAAGAGTCCACCGAGGCAGAATAGCGCTACCTACCTTTCGAACCTCAAAAAATTCTCTGTCCCACACAAAAAACAAGATCTTTACTCTTTAAGAGTATTTATTTTACCAGCCCTAAAAATTAATCATGTTTACGTACAAAACTAATCGTGATTTACAATTTAAGAGTTATAAACCGAAATTAGTGTTTCCTCATAATAATATATTTACAAATTAAAGAACTATTCACAACATACATACAAATACATAGTGTATACAACGTATGTACGGCTTTTGAATAAAATCCTCGAGTTGCTGTTACATTTTTAAATGCCAAATTTAATGGCAAACGGATCCGTAACTTAAGGCGATGACTCAGGCCTTAGTCACAGCAGTAGCGTGATTCATTTGCAGCAGATGATCGAGAGAATTAAGAATTATTTATTCTTGTATTTCTGGTCGCGATTTCATAGAATTGGTAACACTATACGCCATTTCCGGTCGATAACTTTTTTCGTAGTTTTTTTTTTCTCTTTCGAATCAATTGATCAATTGGAACTTTCATTTATTTCTATCGTACCTATCTCTGATTTCCTACCAAAAACTTCCATTATTATGCATTATTTTCTTTGTTTTTTTAAAGTACAACTGACTAAGTTATTTATGTATAATGTTGTTGTAGGCTCTGGTAATAAATATAAATCTTCGCAGGCCGTCATATGTGGCGGTGTAATGTGGTTTTTATGGAAATTGTCGACTGTTACATTGAGTTATGGTCGTGTTTCGGTACACGACTAAAGTGTTGGCGATTGTCCGGTTCAATGCTGTGTTTGTAACCCGAGCAGTTCTCTAGAACTTTGAATATAGTCCGATACGATAAACTTGTAATTTAAAAAAAAGAATTATTAAGTAAAAAAAAAGTTGTTGCTGGTTCCGCATTTTCTTTCAGTATCATCAGTTTCTAAGCTATTAAATTTCAAGTCACTAGCTAAACACGAAGTTAGTTTAAAATCAACTTACTGGTGATAGGACCTCTTGTGAGTCCGCACTATTTCTATTCCGGCCTATTTCTGCCGTGAAGCAGTAATACGTTTCGGTTTGAAGGGTGGGGCAGCCGTTGTAACTATACTGAGACCTTAGAACTTGTATCTCGAGGTGGGTGGCGCATTTACGTTATAGATGTCTATGGGCTCCAGTAACCACTTAACACCAGGTGGGCTGTGAGCTCGTTCACCCATCTAAGCAATAAATAAAAATATCTTATATTTGACGTGTATTTCTTTTACACAAATTTATGGAGTGTGTGTCCTTAGTCTTACCGGATATACAAGAACTTACAACATGCAAACCTAAAATTATTCAGCAAACAAAAACGGAATTAATTGAGCAATAAAGAAAATGATTAACGAAAACAATGAATTTGCGGTGCCTTTGTATTACTTTAGGAAAGTTTTTTTTAGCAAATATAAATTTAATTAATGCTAATTTTATACTGTCGTAAGACCTGTGTGGCTCGCGATGCGAAGCTTGAAACCGATGGTCCTTCCTATATCAATATTATAATTATTTGTGATGTCACAAAAGAATAATAATAACATAGTAAGTTTTGACGTGAAATATTGTTAAAACAAAAACAATCATCCCCAAAGAAGACCTTAAATAAACTATATTTAACACTGATATTCATTTACATTCAGATCTCATGTTCAGAGTACAGTTTTCTAAAATCTAAAGTTGAACTTAAAAAACAAATCAAATAGCAGGGAACACGTGGAGTGAAGTTATGTGATTTGTTTTATTTTGTCTATGTAGTGTTTCTTCAGGTTTAAATGTGTAATAATGGTTTGGATGGTTTATTAACTGTCTATTATCTGTGAAAATGCACAAATGTAGGAAAATGAAACAACTTTCCGGGAAGTAAGAATGAAGTAACTTTCCGGGATCCTCCAAAAAGTCTACTGAAAAAATCTCAGTAAATGACCACCATTTTACTGAGATTATATTTCATCCCATATCATCTCATCTCATTTCATTTCATCCCAGTTGATTAATGTTTCAAATTAATCATCTTCATTTTACTTCACTCTATATTATTGTTACGCGCTGGGGTTCGAGATAAAATTCCACCAAAGTACAACTAAAAACTGTATTCAACACTTAGAACACTTCACAAACACTTTATAATTCTCAATTCGCTTCTTCCGCTTCGCTTCAGGTGATCCGTTCGCTGTTTCACTTCGAGTAATTCCGTGCCACTACTGACTGATTGCGTGCCATCTGTGCAATGCTTGTATAGCCGACATCACATCCCTAGAATTATCGAAAATATTCCACACATCTCTAGTATTGTGTTTCCGCTATCTGACAATAGATGGCGTTGTACTTCTCGAGCATTCTAGGTGCTACTAGATCCTTTGATATTCGTTTCGGCTATTCGGCGGTAGATGGCGTTGCTCTTACCGGCGTAACATTATCATTTTTCATAAAAATAAGAATATAAATTAATATAAGACACGACATAAAGGTCTTAGTTACCAGGTCATAAAATCCCTTAAAAAAATAATCAAATATCTAACAGTATATTATTACGTGTTCTAGGCCCGGGCAGTCTGATCACGGGCACAGCGGCGGCGCGCTGTCGTACGGCGGCAAGCCGGCGGGGACTGTGGTCGCGCCGCCGCAGCCCCGGCCTCCGCCCACAGCGCCCTACGCATCGCAGCCCTATCCGCCGGCACAGCTGCGACTGCACCAGCCTGGCTATGGCTCCGCGGCGCTCTCATACAGGTAAACCCGTCACGTTAATACAATACAATCTCAGACAACTGAGTTTTTTTTTTATTGCTTAGATGGGTGGACGAACTCACGGCCCAACCACGGTTAAATGGTTACTGGAGCCTATAGACATCTACAACGTAAATTCGCCACCCACTTTGAGATATAGGAGTGGGTAATATCGGTTTTGCCGCGTATCGAATCGTATCTATATATCGAGGATCAATATCGGATATTGAATCTATATATTTTCTGAATCTATATATTGATGGATGCTAGTAGTTTTTCTCGATTCATGATATTTGAGATTTGAAACGATACGCTGATATAATATCGTAGTAGATATAGATTTAAGTCAACGTTATACGGTTGGTTTTCTGATATCAATTTATAATATGATCTTAAAATAATAAAAAGAACATGAAAATAAAAATATCAAAAAAACTTTCCTTCATGCTTTTACCAGGCTTAGGACTGGCTACATTATTTTCAGTTTTTAGTATTTTGTGTCTTAATTTAAAATTACAAAATATACCAAAAGAGTGTAGATTTCAAAAGTTTAATACAAACACAAGAAATAAAATCAATTATTTGGATTCAACTAAAAATAGAAAAATGTGTACTTTAAAAATCAAACACAAAAAACTTTTAAGTATTTATAAACACTTGTCCAAAAATTTTAGTTCAAGGTCAAAGCGCGTGAAATTAAATTCAACGATGCAAATAGCCTATACTGCATTCAAGTTAGGGTCGAAAGTTGAAACTTCTTTCCTTAATTGTATCCTGCTGATACGCTAAGAATAATCTACAGACATATGGACTCAAATATAAGGTTTACAATTGTATGGATAATGCCTGTTTCTGTTTCATTCATCACATGATATCCCTATCGTGCGCTCACTCACTCTGGCCGATTCGATACGAACCAAACGAATATTGCTGATATTCACCAATCGGTACGATATGCCGATGCGCATCACATCGAGCAATATCGTGTATCGGCTGATATCGATATATAGATTTCGTGCGGGGCGATATCGGATTCAACGATATTGCTGCGATATGTAGATATTGAATCTATATACGATTTATATCACCCACTCCTATTGAGATATAAGTTCTAAGGTCTCAGTATAGTTACAACGGCTGCCCCATCCTTCAAACCGAAACGCATTACTACTTCACGGCCGAAATAGGCAGGGTGGTGGTACCTACCCGTGCGGACTCACAAGAGTTCATACCACCAGTAAATCCACAAGATATCCTACCACCAGTAAAACCTGCCCGAGTAAAACTCGCCACCAGTCCTTGAAAAACTGGATAGGCCTCCGGCCTACCAGTGGTCCTTCAAGCAGAAGAAGAAAAAAAAGTTCTCACCGGATCTTCTCAGTGGGTCGCGATTCCGATCCGGTGGTAGATTCTGCGAAGCACTGTTCTCGCTAGGGCTAGTGTTAGTAAATTCTCGCAGGTTGAGCCCGTGAGCTACCCTACCCGTCTGCGCTTAGCTGGAATAGCCTCTTAGGCTGCCAGCGAATAGTTAAGAAAAAAAACTTTAAAAGAACATTCAACTAAGTATCTTGTGCTGTCAATTTATGTCTACAGACTGAAGGAGAATTTAACAAGTTAAACTTAGTATATTTATTGTCAGTATATTATTGCTGACGTTGTGAATAGTTTTCTATTTTCGTCGCCATGCACAACTGGGTTTGTTACGAGTATTCGTATTCGTATTCCTATCCTATTCGTATTCCTTTTATAGAATAATATCTAATATATAAAATTCTCGTGTCACAATGTTCGTTCCCATACTCCTCCGAAACCGCTTGACCGATTCTCATGAAGTTTTTTATGCATATTCAGTCAGCCTGAGAATCGGCTACTATCTATTTTTGATACCCCTAAGTGATTAGGGTTGTCCACCCCTAACATTTTTTTTTTATTTGGACTTTTTTTTTTGTTAGAATGAGGTATTATGTGGTTGAATGAGGTTTTGTTATTTTAATTATATATTCCCTCATCGTTCACAGCACTACATACCTCTTTCACTCATTTACCACATCCTTACACACTTACAATAAGTTAGTTTTTATTTCTACACTAGAAATTCTCTAGAAATCTTATATATGGCAAAACAATGTATGCCGGGTCAGCTAGTTTTTTAATAAAATTTACGTCTTGCGAAAACTCAAAACCAAAACAACAGGTTGGCGACGTTAGTGTCTCGTTCAAATAACGCGTATTCGACAAATTCAATTTGGAAATATTTCGATTTGTGAGTTTGCTGTTTGTTGTATTGTCATGGCATCGTCGGCTTCCAATGTTTGTTTAGGTGCGTTCTAGTTTGAAGCGTGTAAGAGCCGTTATCCCGTTCGCTCAGTTCAACTTCTTGCTGATTATAAACATAACAAGCGCGTTTTCGATATATTAGAGAAGTAGTAAACAATTCGAGTTTTCTGTTTACAGCCGATATTTTACTGGTGGTGGGACCTCTTGTGAGTCCGCGCGGGCAGTTACCACCACCCTGCCTGTTTCCGCTGTGAAGTAGTAATGCGTTTCGATTTGAAGGACGGGGCAGCCGTTGTAATTATACTTGAGACCTTAGATCTTATATCTCAAGGTGGGTGGCGCATTTACGTCGTAAATGTATATGGGCTCCAGTAACCACTTAACACCAGGTGGGCCATGAGCTCGTCCACCTATATCTAAGTAATAAAAAATAAAAAATTAAGATCTAGATTAGGAATTGTGCTGGACCATCAGATCGGGGTCATTGCGAAATTGCCGGTGCTTAATGCATTTGAATTTTTTACATTGTCTTAAGTAAAATAATTCGATAGGCTATCCCGGAGTAGCCAAGCTGTAAAAGGTCTAGAAAAAAAAAGAAAAAAATCGATGTAACTTAGTTAAGCGGTAATACGGATTAAAAAAAATGAAAATCGACATCCTTGTTCGCAATATACACGCATAAGTAGCGGTACAGTCAAGACAAGGCTTGCAGTCCCAAACTTCGTAATCCAACTAGTTATCTAAAGTCGGTTTAATTATACCAACGCCATAGATCGACTCACTCACCCGTTTATATAGCGTATAAAACCCTATCAACGCAGAAAGGACTCCTATATCCCAGCTCTCTGCCCGAGGGCAGCGTCCCCAATGTATCCGGGGACTTGGAACTTAATTTCCCGCGTGTCAGTTTTGGGGTTAAAGAACTTTTCGAACTTTGCAGGATCGAGACGAATTAGGGGCGATTTAGTTTTTGATGTACCTATTTCACAAGTTTAGGTAGAATATTTCAAACTTATGTTAGTGGAGAGTGTTTTGTGAAGTAACTAGATGTGATGAATTGGATTAGACCATTTCTACGCGTGAGTACTGTGAACCGAGTTAGTCAGGGTTAGTCAACATAAAATGGGCAGCTGCCTTCTCTGGGCATTATACCAGCGGACTGCGATCGCAAGCCCGGATTTAGGGGTGTCCTATTGTGAGCCCGCTGTTTGAGACGCTACCATCCTGCCTATCTGGTGGTAGGACCTCTTGTGAGTCCGAATGGGTAGCCCTGCCTATTTTTGCCGTGAAGCAGTCATTCGTTTCGGTTTGAAGGATGGGGCAGCCATTGTAACTATACTGAGACCTTAGGACTTATATCTCAAGGTGGGTGGCGCATTTACGTTGCAGATGTCTATGGGCTCCAGTAACCACTTAACACCAGGTGAGGTGTGAGCTCGTCCACCCATCTAAGCAATAAATAAATAAAATATCTGTAGCGAAGCAGTCATGAAGCAGTCATGCGTTCCAATTTAGAGGTCAGCTTTTATACAACTGATCCTTGAGCTTCGGTAATCGCTTACCATCGGACCTCCCACCTCCGCAATAAAAGAGTTTCCTTCCACCTGAGTTAAATCTGTATGTGTTTGTGTTAAACTAGAAATGGGAAATAGATTTGTTTAAGAAATACATTTGTCATGATGAATTGTGGTTTTATTGTTCTTTCTCCGGCGTCCGTCGTCATAGTGAGGTGAAAGTTAAATATCCATCGGTTTTTACATCTAATCAAAACACGATAATTTCAAATAGATTGGTAGCTTTTTTACACTTGTCCAAACAAATAAACAAAATCGTCTCGGGTACACGTTAAGCGCCATTATCTCGTTTTATTTTTAAATATATTTCTAAATACATAGTAGGTACTTACATTACAGTATTGTAATAATAGCATAGACGAAGAATTTAGAATAAGTAGTTCGTTTGTTACAAGATTTGATGGAGATTGCAGATTTCAGTGGAGTGTTTCTTATGCTAGGGATGGGTTTTTGTGGACAGTTTTACTTCTTCTTCTTCTTGGCTTTTTCGCGATCCAGTGCCATGATCCGATTTCCTACTTAAACAGTACCAGATTGGCCGGTCTTGGACAGCTTTAGTTATTACAGAAAAATATTTTCGGTGTTGTTGTTATGGACGAAACCACTTAATCCAAACCATAACTATTTTGTTTTTTTATAAGAAAACCGAGCTCATTTTGTGTGTTACCAGAGTCTGTACTTCACAACGTATATGTCACCGATTTTGAGACCGTATACTCGATGAGTCAACTGCATTAAATTGCCCGCTCTATTTAATGCAATGTGGTACGCAGCGACCCACATTGGTCATTCCCGATCCTGCGGACCAAATGGAAAGCAGTCGACATCATTTCGGATCCTTCCGATCCACTAACGGTGCTTTTAGGTACCTCAAGCACCGGTCATCGTTCTCGTCGAACTCGTCGCTTGTGACGAAGGGCTCGGCGAGTAAATTAACCCACAGACACAGCCCACTGAGTTTCTCGCCGGATCTCAGTGGATCGTGTTTCCGATCCGGTGGTAGATTCTGCGAAGCACGGCTCTTGCTAGGGTTCGTGATAGCAACGTCATCAGGTTTGGCCCTGTGAATTCACTTACTAATTTGGCGAATCTAGAATAACCAAACCAACGAAAAAGATCACATTGACCGCATGAATTACTTACGCGCTATCTTGTCAAATTATTTCTAAACATTTGGAAAGAAGTATTTAACCTTCCGTCTATTAGTCAGATGGCTGACTGGATTCTGACTGTAAGATGTATCAAAACAATATGTATTTAACTCAGTATACATAGATACGTCCAAACACGTCATCGTCTCGAAACAATGAGAGCTCTCAGATAAATGTAACAAACAACATTGTTTCAAACAGGGCTGGCACTTAAAACTAATATTTATTAAATGTGATGAATATTTTTATGATAATATTGATTTTTGTAACAGATACATATTTTTCTGGGTCTGACACGTTTCGTTATCTCCTCCTGGCTGAGCCCATGTTCGCCCTGCTGTCCTGGTGAAGCTGGAAACACCTCCCAGGTCACCAGTAATCTATCCTTCATAAAAAAACAATAGTATCATTATACAGGAATGTTATCATCAGTAATCGTGATTATCACTTCTACTCTTATCTAATTATTGTAATACGTAGTATATATGTAGGTACGTATGTACCTATGTCCATTATTATATACATGTTTTCTTATTTATTCAAGTAAATAAAACTCTAGGCTTGAACCGTGGAACATCAAATATTAAAAAATTGGTGACTGAAATTCGCGTTCTTATTAAAGTCTCACACCAGAAATATGGATATCCTCAAGAAGAATTATATTTATTAGATTAGGAAATATTCATTTTCGTATACAATTTTTTTTTTATTGCTAGTTGAGTGGACGAGCTCACAGCCCACCTGGTGTTAAGTGGTTACTGGAGCCCATAGACATTTACGACGTAAATGCGCCACCCACCTTGAGATATAAGTTCTAAGGTCTCAAGTATAGTTACAAATTACATTAATAAAACAATTTTAATGTCAATAAAGCTTCTTACAGTGAAATTGAACTCATTGGGTCGGATTGTTGTTTTCCTAACATAATCGTTAATAACTTGATATTTTGTCATTTTTATTAGTGATTAATTCCTAAAATAATATTTATTTCTCTTTTTTTTAAGAAATATTTTTGTATAAGTACAAAATTTATATAATTTATTTTGTTAGCGTTTGAAAGAGCTGAAGTCTGTACTTAACTAGGTTCAAAGACCTGTATTACTCATCTCCAGACTCCCTCCTTCTTACGTTAGATTTGGTTAGTTTAAGTCGCGAACAGATGTCGGGGGCCAGTGTTGAGAGATTATTAGGTGTTAACATTTAAGTAGTTCAATTAATATCAATGTATTATAAATCAGAGGGACTCAATGCAGTGATCTTGGGAGTTTCAGTCTTAAGTTAATAATATGTCCATGGCCGAGCAATACACTAAACATAACACAAGTTAACCAGTTAAATTATAATTTGCGTAGTTACTGGTGGTAGGACGTCTTGTAAGTTCGCACGGGTAGGCACCTTTTTTTTTTTTTTTTCCTTCCTAAGCTGATAGCCCTAGCGGCTATGTCAGCGTAACCCTAACTTTAGTAGGTGAGCTCACGGGGCTCAAACCTGACGATGTTGCTAACACGAACCCTAGCAAGAGTCGTGCTTCGCAGAATCTACCACCGGATCGGAAACGCGACCCACTGAGAAGATCCGGCGAGAAACTCAGTGGGCTGTGTCTGAGAGTTAATTTACTCGTCGAGCCCTTCGTCGCAAGCGACGGGTTCGACGAGAACGGTGACCGGTGCTTGAAGTACCTAAAAGCACCGTTAGTGGATCGGGAGGATCCGAAATGACGTGGGGTAGGCACCACCACCCTGCCTATTTCTGACGTGAAGCAGCAAAATGCGTTTCGGTTTGAAGGGTGGGGCAGCCATTGTATTATACTGAGACCTTAGAAGTCATACCTCAAGGTGGGTGGCGGCATTTGCGTTGTAGATGTCTATGGGCTCCGGTAACCACTTAACATCAGGTGGACCGCCTGTGCTCGGAATAAGCCATGACTTACTACCCGATTGATATTTATGAATGTACACACACAAGTGTCGGGAAATTTAGTCAAAATCACAGGGTATGCCAAAAATTACACTGTGACGATTTTTGCCATAATAATATGGTAGATCTTTTAAAGGGGCTTTAACGCTAATAGGGTTTTTTTACAAACAAGAAATAAATTGTAAATGTCTGAATGTACCGTTCAATTTGAATCTAGTCTAAGTTTTACTGGTGGTAAGACCTCATGTGAGACCGCGCGGGTAGGTACCAACTCCCTGGCTATTTCTGGCGTGAAGCAGTAATGCGTTTCGGTTTGAAGGGTGGGGCAGCCGATATAACTATACTGATATCTTAGAACTTATATCTCATGTTGGGTGGCGGCATTTACGTTGTAGATGTCTATGGGCTCCGGTAACCACTTAACAACAGGTTGGCTGTGAGTTCGTCCACCCATATAAGCCATAAAAAAAATGAAGATATAATGTTTCGTCATCCTTGCCGACGATATCTGACAGTGTTTCCTGGGAATCGTGTTTTGCAATAGATGCATTTCATTGTGTTTTAATGCAACTCAAATGTTAAGGTATATAATGTAACGTAGTATCTAAGAAATGTGTCACATTTCACCGTGAGAATTGATTTGTATAGCCGTCGAGTTTCGTTTTGCTGCTAATGAAATACCATTCTATTTCCAAGAATAAGCTTCAAAAGTTGATATCATGTACAGATCAGACAAGATCTTTTTTGCCACGTACCATCCGACTTTGGAATGAACTCCCCTCCACGGTGTTTCCCGAGCGCTATGACATGTCCTTCTTCAAACGAGGCTTGCGGAGAGTACTTAATGGTGTGCAGCGGCTTGGCTATGTCTCTAGCATTGCTGACATCCATGAGCGACGGTAATCACTTACCATCAGGTGGGCTATATTCTCGTCTGCCTACAAAGGCAATAAAAATGAAATAAAAAACATACCCTCACTTGTCTTATGTATAGCGAATTTAAATATTTAGATTGGTTAGTAGAATTGGAAAGTTATAAGCCTAATTTTTTCTCTTTCCTGAAAGGCAAGTTTGGGAGCGTGATGCCGTAATTCTAGAAAGAGACTCCTTGTATAATCCCGAAAGATCTTCACTAGGTTACAGTGATCTGCCATATTGGAAGCGTTTCAAAATTGACAATGTTGTTCTTACCTATTATGAATCATTAGGCGTTCAAACTATAAATACCAATGTTATCTATTTACTTTAATTTCTCCTAATTCAACAATTTAAAATACAAACAAATATATCTATAAAAACCAACAAGTCCAAAGGTTGATGGCCAGTTTGTGTGTGCCGGACGATGCATGCTCGGCTTTATTTACATCGAGACTTGGCCGCGTTCCAAACAAGTTATGAAAGTATTCACAAATAAAATTATACGCGCGGCGATACGAGAATTGCATTCCTTTGCCATCTATTTATTTTTAGTCTGTGGCATATTTCGTTTTTATCTCCAAAATTTTGCGCTAAGGAGGTTTTGTATTTAAAGCTGTAGTTACTTTTGATTTTTAGGTTAGCTGAAACACGAAAATTCACGAATTAAGTAGGTATGTATATCTATACATATAAATAAAATTGAAGTGTCTGTTTGTAATATTGAAATAGCCTCTTTTTATTACATGCATATGAATATATATACGGTACATACACCAAAATAATATTTTTAACAATTTTTGTCTGTCTGTCTGTTTGTTCCGGCTAATCTCTGGAACCGCTGGACCGATTTTGACGGGACTTTCACTGATAGGTAGCTGATGATATAAGGAGTATATTAGGCATTTTTTAGACTAGCTTCGCCCCGCGGCTTCACCCGCGGTACGACAATAACCGCGGGTAGCATCGCGGGTCTCAGCTATCAATAATAATAAAATATAATGTTTCCGAAGCGAAGCGAGGGCGGGTCGCTAGTCTTTCATATGTTGTTTTCAAAATTTAACTACACAAACGATATATTGCCAACTTGAGATGGAGGTATTGCTGGTGTCTCAGAGGTATTTCAGCTTAACCAGTGCCACTATCCAGGGGGGCTGGGATTTCCTAACAGCTGTTGCAATAACACTTGTCAACTGGAGGTGACCAGTCGTTTGGATGCTAGTACCGATCCTCAAGGATGTGAGGGCGTCGACTATGACCGACATCTACATGACCCAATAATTTTGTAACATCTATACTAATATATAAATCTACAGTGGTTTTTACGGAAGTTCCGTTATAACTACTGAACCATGCATCCGATTGACTTGAAACTTGGTATCCCTCTAGAAAATACACGTACTTAATTGATAGGCTAATATTTATATGAGTGTTGGACTGCCTAATAATAATGACAATAAATAATAATGTTAATTTAAAATGCCAAGCGAAGCGGGGGAGTACGGCTAGTTATATAAGTTATATAAGCTATAAGGATGTACCAATACTTATAGGGTAATGCTAATACTAATAATAATGATAGTGCTAGAACACCAGCCAGATGGTCAGATCTGGTTAAGGAAACGGTTGGTGGTAATCTATACCATACGGTCCTTGCCACCCATGATCGAACACTGTGGAGGAAAGTCACGTGTTTTTTATTATTATTGCTAGATGGGTGGACTCACAGCCCACCTGGTGTTAAGTGGTTACTGGAGCCCATAGACATCTACGACGTGCGCCACCCTCCTTGAGATATAAGTTCTAAGGTCTCAAGTATAGTTACAACGGCTGCCCCACCCTTCAAACCGAAACGCATTACTGCTTCACGGCAGAAATAGGCAGGGCGGTGGTACCTACCCGTGCGGACTCACAAGAGGTCCTACCACCAGTGAGTCGTCGCGATCCTCAGCAGTGAGTGAACGATGAAGAAGAAGAAGATGTACCAATAAGACAACTAGCTGACTCCATAGGCATTGTCCTGTCCATTCCAATATTTCTTCCATAAAACATGATTTAGAATTTTTAAACATTTTTAGATCAAAATACGCTTTCTATGAGATCCGAAAGCTGCCTAACTCCATTAAATAAAATATTTTATTCACTTTCACGTTTAAATTTATTAAAATGTTATTTTGCTTTATTTAATGCAACGTAAGTACTTGGATGATATCCGTTATGTACGTCAACAAAATGGCGGAACACGCGCGCGTCGGATTTATTGTAAAAACAGCAAAAAACATCGCCGTCCTACATTCAAAATCAACTTGACCAATCGCAGTGACCATCGTCACATGTAAACTAAATTGTTAAACAAAAGATGCTAAGTAAACGGATAAGTTAGAAGTTATAATGTAACACACAACGCGAACTCAAACTTTGTTTTAAACAATTACTTACGTCACTAATACGAATTACTTATCTAATTGCTTTACAAGACAATATTTCCCTTGAGGCTTCTAAAGTCGCGAAACACTTCCCTAGCTGCGAACTCTGAAGGTTATAATAGCAAATCCCACTGAGTTTCTCGCCGGATCTTCTCAGTGGGTCGCGATTTCGATCCGGTGGTAGATTGTACGAAGCACTGCTCTTGCTAGGGCTAGTGTTAGCAAATTCTCTCAGGTTGAGCCCGTGATCTCTACCCGTTCACACGTAGCTGGAATTGCCCCTTACCTATCAGCGAATAGGTAGAAAAAATAATAATAAGACCATGCAACAAGCCGCAATATTAAACACATGCCGTATAGTCCGTAAATTCTTGCAGGAAAACTTAAATAATCTGCAAGTAGAAAATGAAGCTCACTTGGCATAGGCCCGTGATCTTTTCATCATTATACCGAAATGTCTTAAATATTTCGAGAAATACAATACAAAAACAACAATAATAATAAAATAATAAGAGCCTTTATTCAGACGCAAAAAGGATATTTACAATTTTTTTTTTTATTTTTTTTTTTTTATTGCTTAGATGAGTGGACGAGCTCACAGCCCACCTGATGTTAAGTGGTTACTGGAGCCCATAGACATCTACAACGTAAATGCGCCACCCACCTTGAGATATAAGTTCTGAGGTCTCAATTATAGTTACAACGGCTGCCCCACCCTTCAAACCGAAACGCATTACTGCTTCACGGCAGAAATAGGCAGGGTGATGGTACCTACCCGTGCGGACTCACAAGAGGTCCTACCACCAGTAAAATAATAAACTTATATTAAATGAGTCTGCCGAGTTGATGACATCGACAACTTCGTCCGTTTGCCTAACGTTTGGAAAGGTCTCCTCCATTTCTTTCCACTCTACTCGGCTTAGGAAAAAAAATATATAGCAAAGATTAAACCATTAGTCCATAGTAAACGTAAAAGTCGCTGTACAGAGGACGATGATGATTACGACTTGACCTAATTAATTTAAATTTTATATACAAAAATGATAGCAAAAACACATTACCTAACCGTAGGTAGAAGGCACTATGAAGAAACAATCATGAATCATTCGTCACTAAATCCCATTCGAAGAATTTTGTAGAATAAATTCGTTGTTTTCCGCAAATAAATTTTTTGGGAATCTTACATGCAAACATATGGCATTTTCTTAATATCTTGATTAAAACTCGTGCTGTTTTGTCTAAGTTGTGATTATACTCTATTTTCTACGTCCAAAATAATTAAAACATTACGAAAGAATAAAAGAAACATATTACTTGAGACCTTAGAACTTATATCTCAAGGTGGGTGGCGCATTTACGTTGTAGATGTCTATGGGCTCCAGTAACCACTTAATACCAGGTGGGCTGTGAGCTCGTCCACCCACATAAGCAATAAAAAAATAAATTACGGAACTCGTTCTCGTTTTTTTTATATAGTCACACAATAAATATTGCAGTGTACCTAATTGATATTAATTTGAACAGAGAAGCCAGATTTTATTAATTGTTTATGCATGGTGTTCGATTCAGCCCGCCACGTTGCTCACCACGTGCTCTGAAAGTGCGAGACGTTTCACGAATAACAATAAAAAAATAAACATGGACGCTACAGTTAGCGGCCCCCCGCCCCGCGCGCCCGCCGCAACCTTGGCCTTCTCGCGACTCGCGTACCATGTCGCGTCGATCAGACACGAAGTAAGAATAGAAATTATGCTGTAACAAAGATTAAGCTACAAAAAAAATAATGCTTCTATGGGTGGATGAGCTCACAGATCACCCGGTGATGAACGGTGAACGTATGCGTCACCCACCTTGAGATGTAAGTTCTAAGGTCTCAGTATAGTTTACAACGGCTGCCCCACCCTACGAGCCGAAACGCATTACTGCTTCACGGCAGAAATAGGGGTAGTGATACCTACCCGAGCGGGCTCCCAAGAGGTCCTAGTAATTACGCAAATTATAATTTTGTTATTCCTTCACCGTGGAAGTCGATCGAACTTTTGTTAAGTACGTATTTCATTAGAAAAATTGGTACCCGCCTGCGAGATTCTAACACCAGTGCATTGCTAGATACGAATGCACCGTACGTCTTATCCTTTAGGCCACGACGACTTCGAAATGCCGTTATCAAAGGAATCATTAATTTAGTTTTTCCATGTTGACTTATTGAAATCGTGGCTTCGGAGGCATAAAGACAGAATTTTCCAATACTTAATTAATGATTTACATAAAACATGTAAATGATCTGTATGTAATTGCTAAAAATGTGAATAATTTAACATTCTAAAACCAGACATGAGCCGATCGTAAATTTAACGGGAACTATCAATAAAACGTAGGTCAGTAAAAATATTATTGCTGCAGGTTTAAATTGAAATTATTTTGTCGTGTATACAGTTTCAATTGGTCGTGTACATTTTTTGAATATCACATCACGTGCAAATTACCATGTTTGGGTAATTTTCTCACGCAAATGAACACTAAATAAAAAAATATTTAATTAAACTCTAGTTATTAAATTTTAATGTTGATTATATTTACTCTGTGACACGCCGTATGATCACGAGTTTATTGCCCTCTGCCTGTTTGAAACATAGAAGGAAGTTGAAGGTATTTTTGATAGGGACTTTTTGGCGGGAACGCGGGGAGTGAAGTTGTGTGATTTGTTTTAATTTGTCTTTTTAATGTTACTTCGGGTTTAAATGTGTAATAACGGTGATTTATTAATTGTTTAGTATCTGTGAATGTGCACAAATGTGGGAAAATTAAATAAAGCCGCTGAACGTAACTTCTCGGGATCCTCCAAAAAGTCTCAGTAAATGACCACCATTTTACTGAGATTATGTTTCATCACATATCATCTCATCTCATTTCATATGATTTTATTTCATCTTATAATATCATTTTTCATATAAAAATATATATAAAAGGTTAGGCTGTATGGTATTGATACCTTTGCCTTTCCAGTTGGAAAAAATAAAAATATTACTACTACATTTTTGATAAAAGAAATTGACATTTTATATGTTTGTAAATAAATCTGACAAGCTAAGTTATATTACTAGCTAAGTTATATTTTCTTGGTAAAATTACTAACACATTCCACTACTTGGCTCACTATTTCTCTGATATTATAAAGCAATAAAAAATAAAACTACATTCTAATACGGCATGTGTTGTGCTATTAGAAAAAACTAAACGAACAATAACTCGTATTTCAACACAATTTTGTTTCAATGTTCACGATCATGGAAAGTTTCTTCAATAGCATGTTAGTTTTGATATTTGAATTATATTGTCGCGGCTCGGGCAGACCGACCTGCCTGGGACAAAAGGGAAATTACATAAAAGTCGATCGCAGCGCTGACTAGGTACCGGAAATAATTTCAATGTTCAAAGAGAGCGGTAGGCAGCGGCTTGGCTCTCCCCCTGGCATTGCTGATGTCCATGGGCGACGGTAACCACTCATCATCAGCTGGGCCGTATGCTCGTCTGCCTACAAGGGCGATAAAAAAAAGACAAAAAATGTATAAAAATCTGATCTGTCATCTTTTAGTGTAGTGACAAAAAAACACAGAAGAAATTTATATACATATAAAGATGATTGCATCAATGATTTCTATATTACAAGTCACAGTAAAAAAAAAATTCAATTGCTTTGGCTGTTCCCCGGAGTGCTAATGTCGTAGAGGGGCGAGGACTATTTACCATCAGATGGGCTGTCTGCTCGGTCTGCCTACAAGGGCTCCAAAAGACATTCAAAACAACATTTCATTGGTTTTTAAAGTTTAATGGAATTTTTATTTTAGTGCCATCTAGTGTCTAACAACTGAAAATAGCTCCTTCAAAAATCTCTAATGCATACCTCCTGTTCTCTTAACCTAAATTAACTCTCAGACACAGCCCGCTTAGTTTCTCGCCGGATCTTCTCAGCGGGTCGCGATTCCGATCCGGTAGTAGATTCATTCGCGAGACAGCTACTCTTGAGTCGTTAGGTCTCCTTTGGAGGCGCTCGGGTAGCCGTTAGCAAATCCCACCCCTCCTGGCTGAGCCTTTGCTCGCCCACCTGCCCTGGTAAAACTGGGAAGGCCTCCGGGCCACCAGTAACTTCTCAAACATAAAAAAAAAACTTTGCATTCATTCCACATTTATACCGAATTTCAATTTATCTAAGAATAAATAAATGACGAAAGATTTTATAATTATATTATTATTTATTTGTTTAGACTCTTCTCTCACTATTATTATTATTATCTTACAGATTTAATTTTGAAAAATTTGACCTTTATGATAGAGCGTAACAGAACAATGTTATTATACAGTGTCGAAAGGCAATTTGTAGATTACTTACTCTATTGTTTTACTTTAGTTGTGTTGTAAAGAAAATTAATGTCTATTCAGGAATTTGGTACTGCTAAAGAAAAAAAAACTTAATTTATTTGCGTTAAAAAAAAATTGCTGGACAAATAGAAGACAAAAAAATTACTTCACAATTTTATAAATAAATTATAGATCACTAGCACTAGCTTTGGACGGTATTTTTTTTTTGATAAAAATTGTATTTTTTTAGAAATTAAATTTAAACCCGAATTACATATTGATAAAATGGTAAAATATGAATAATATTTTTCGATCTTACCGACAGAATAATAAAAAAATATGAACTGGTTATTTAAAGAAAAAATCAAAATTATCGATAAAGTTGATTATTGAAAACACGAAGAAAACAACATTTTCTGCAAATAAATCGTAGCGAGATCGATTTATCGCCCCCGAAATCCCCTGTATACTAAATTTTATGAAAATTGTTGGAGCCGTTTCCGAGATTTAGATTATTATATATATTTATATACAGGAATTGCTCGTTTAAAGATATATAAGATTTATAAATAGATTATAGTTGTTGCTAGTTATGAATTTCTTTTTCGTTTACCGTTATGTGAGTTATTAACATCTAAAATAAAATAAAACTAGCTACTACATGTTGACTGACCCAACGCCTGCCCTGATCACTATTCACTCATGTATAATGTATGATGTAGCGCGCACCCTCCAGCCGCCCAGAGATGAAGACATACAGTTATGGTAAACGTTCTTCATCAGACATTCTGTGACCACTCCTGAATGAAACATAAACCGTTGGAACGCATTGACATGTTAACTTGTCAAGAGAGAAAATAAATAATAGTTTAAAAAGAAAACTAAATAAATACGATTTTATAGAAAATTCCACTAAAAAATAGAAAGTAAATCTTAATAAATTTGAATTAAAAATAGTGTTAGAAAAAAAGCGTGTGTTGCTTTTCAGGATATTATCAAAATAACCCTTCTACTTATATCTGTTCATAAAATATTTATAACTACTGATACCATGCACCCCACGCTTTTTTTTACAATAAAATATTTTTTTCTTACACTATTTTTGATTCAAATTTATTGAAATTTATTTTCTGTTTTTTAGTGGGATTTTCTATAAAAGCGTATTTTTTAGATTTTTTTAAACTATTACATATTTACTTTTAATTAATAAGTACCTATACTAAATTCCGAGCTAATCCGACGTTTTGAAGCGGGTCAAAATCATGTTCAAAGATTCCGTTACATACTTAACATACATACGTCTGATGCTAATAAAAGCGTATTAAAAACATGGTAATACTGGTACAAAATCTGACGTATACGTTTCTCCTGTTCCAGGGATGGAAGCTACGCCCGAAGCGGTGGTGCGGTGGGAGAGTACCGCAGCGGGGGTCGAATGTCCCTGCTCGGCGCCGCGTACCTCCCGCCCCCCGCGCCGGCGTCTCACCACCCGCCCCCTGCCGACCCTCCCCCCTTCAAGAAGATCCGTCTTACAGCTGAACGTGCGCCCATCACGCAGTTGACTCATCACCTGCCCCTCAGGGTCGATACTAGAGTGAGTATAACATGAGCTTCTAGAAAATCACTAGCTGGCCCGGCAAACGTTGTTTTGCCACATAAATTAATTCTAGGAAAGATAAATAACCGAGATACCGACTGCAGCGCCATCTGCCGGGCTGATTTGTAAATCTAAACCATTCTCGAATCCACCTGAAGGTACACAGAGAATTTCATTCAAATCGGTCCAGCCGCTTAGGAGGAGTTCAGTGACAAACACACGCATAGACGAAATATATAAAAATAACAAAGTTAAAATCATAGATGCTGGACTAAAATTTAACAAAAAACCATAACGCACTCACGACAACCCTCAATATCATATAGTTTCATAGTAAAATTAAAAACAAAGAGCGGACGCTTAGCGCGGTATGGACATGTGATGCGTAGAGAGATGATGTATGTGACCAGGAGATGTATAGAAATGGTAGTGCAAGGTAGAGGGGGAAGAGGTCGACCGAAGAAGACATGGATGGAGTGTGTGAATGACTATATGAAGGAGAAAGGAGTGAGTGTTGAGATGACGGCTAATAGAAGAGAATGGAATAGAAAAATTCGCTGTGCCGACCTTACCTAGTGGGATAAGGTGGAGACAAAGAAGAAGAAGTAAGTAACATCTCTCCGTCAAGTTTCTAATAAAATTTCAAGAAAAAGGCGGCCGAGAAGCAAGTAGAAATGAAAACAGCAGAAGTCTAGAAGATTAACTCAATGCTGGTCAATGGAAATTGGAAACTCCATGAATTTACAAAAGTTGATATTTCCGATCAATTTATCCAGATATTGGGAGTCAATATAAAAAAAAACAATTACCAAATACAAATTATTTTATTAACTTTTCTTTTTCAATATTCTTCTAAGGTGTACCAAATTGGACAAGTCGTAGGGAAAAGGGTACAAAAGTCTTCATAAAATAGGTTCAAGTTTCCTTTAAATCCATTCACTCAAACGTTTCCTTTGCCCTTTTACCCCAAAATAAGAAATAATTAAAGTGACCGCACAAGGATAACATTGTTTATTAATAGAAAAAAACATTGTTATATCAACCTCTATATACATACATCTAGGAGTGAAAGGCTATTTGGTTTAAGCGTCATTTCTTTCAATACGCGACATTTATCTTTGTAATTAAAGCTCTGTTTTGTTTGGTACTAGCTTTTGCCCGCGACTCTGGAATAGTTACTTTGGCATAACGCTAAATTTTACCCTCAACTTCATTTACGTAGAAAGTGAAAATATTTTTGAATTATAGAATGTTAAGGAGCTATTTAAACCCTAGCTAATTAAAGCTATTTAATTTTGAAACATTATTTATTGGTGCTCCGCTTGTTTTAGTCTTACTGTGATGTTATATATAACCTATAAGCCTTCCTCAATAAATGGGCTATCTATCACTGTAAGAATTTGTCAAATCGGACCAGTAGTTCCTGAGATTAGCGCGTTCAAACAAACAAACTCTTCAGCTTCATAATATTAGTATAGATTAGCATCAACAGTTCGATGTTTTTAATTGAACTTCAATTAAGCTAACTCTCTTCTGGGACGGTGGGATGGATGTAATGTGCTCTGCGTCAACCCTGTCCCGCCGTCTCAATAGCCCCGACTGGGCTCCGGCCCGGTCCGAGGTAGGGCGCCGGTTGTGAGCGGCAGGAGTTTTTAATGAGGTTCAACTCCCACATACCCCACCTGCCGCGCGGGTGGGGATCCGGCGATTTTCTCCTGTGGAAAAAAAAGATAACTCTTCAAATAGCTGAAGTTTTATTTGTTATGATTTTTTTTTTCAAATTTTAAGCTTGAAATGGCTCTCCTGTAAAGTTGCAAAGTTGTCACATAAACCAAACTGCCTGTAACCCCTCGATATTATAATTAGTTGAGTTAAACATCGTTACTTCCCTTAAAACGGACCAGGGTTTTCGGCTTAAGTTTTTAATAACGCGGTGACACCTACTTTGAAATGCCTCAATGGTTGAAGTTGATATACACAACAATCCCGATATTGTTATTAAAACAAATAGACTGCTATTAAACTTGGTAGGATTGATTATTAAGTACAAGATCGTACGTAGAAATTATTCTAGACGTGAACAAGGTTGAAAAATCATTTAGTTCGCTGAATCTAGAATAACCCCTCGAGGTCACTAGAATAGGTAAGAAAAAAAAGGTTGATAAATAAGGAAATTTAAAATGAAAATTAAATTGCGAATTATTACTTTAGTTTCGACAATGATATGTAACGTCAGTCTATCTTTGATGTCTAAGGACGCTAAAACTTAATATTTGTCACATCAAAGACTCGTTGTAACAACTCATAAACCATGTCTGAAGATACTGGTATTTGATTAATAAAATTAAGCGCCAGTATGTAGGGACTACTACACACATGCTCCGGATATGTTCAGATATAAATCACATTTACATCACTCGTTGATATCTATGTCTAATTTCTCAGAAAACAGACGTAGCGACGTATATTGATAAAACAATAAAACTTGTGATAGTTTCGATCTAAAATACTTTGAAGGGTGGGGCAGCCGTTGTACTATACTGAGACCTTAGAACTCATATCTCAAGGTGGGCGGTATTTACGTTGTAGATGTCTACGGGCTCCGGTAACCACTTAACACCAGATGAGCCGTGAGATCGTCCACAAATCAATGCAATAAAAAAATTCGAACGCTTATGAATTGAATTGGTTCGTTTTATTCCGATCCCGCTATTTGACACAATTATTATTTAGTATCGGCATAAAATGTTCGATTACGCTTAGGTAGCAAGTAATAAATACATAACGTTATCGGAATAGGGGAATAGTGTTAATTTGTAGGCAGCGGCTTGGCTCTGCCCCTGGCATTGCTGATGTCCATGGGCGACGGTAACCACTTACTATCAGATGGGCCGTATGTTCGTCTGCCTACACGAGCAATAAAAAAAATTTGTAAAAGAAAACTATTTAGTTACGGCATAAAAATGTAATTATTATTGTTTTGGATACTGTTTATAATTACGTATAGTTACATTCTTCTTATGAATATTAGCACCGGTCACCGTCCTCGTCGAACCCGTCGCTTGCGACGAAGGGCTCGACGAGTAAATTAACCCGTAGCCACAGCTCACTGAGTTTCTCGCCGCATCTTCTCAGTGGGTCGCGTATCCGATCCGGTGGTAGATTCCGCGAAGCACTGCTCTTGCTAGGACCAGTGTTAGCACACTCCCGGTTTGAGCCCCGTGAGCTCACCTACACGTCAAGAAGTTAAAATAGTCTCTCAAGACTATCAGCATAGGTAGAAAAAAAAAGAAAATATAATAATAATGAATATTTAAAAAAATATCTAATATTTAAAAAAAAAGACATGCCCGCTGAGTTTCTTGCCAGTTTTTCTCAGGACGGAGGCTAGTTTTTGTGAATAGGCGGTAGTTCTTTTTGACGTTCAACAATGTACTTTCATTTATGTTGAATAATTTTTTTTTGATTTGATTTGATAATATTATTTGTTTACTTGTAAAAAAGAAAAAAAAAACTTTGACGGTTGAGAATTATCTTGTGAGTTCTGACCCGATCCCTTCAAAATATCTAACGATAGATTACGGCTGCATGTTACTCTTTGTAATAGTTGGATCCCCGGCGTTTTCGCAGGAACCGGTGAACACTTACAACACGGTCGAGGTGCTTTCGCCGAACCCGCCCTCGGAGACCTCCGGCGAGGACCAGACGCTCCGGACCACTAAAGATGTTCTCCTTAAGCAAATATCTAAGGTAATTAATCACGATAAGGTACATTTTGGGCCATATTTTTAGTTAATAAATGCGAAATATCATCATGGAAATCTTTGAAATTAATTAACCGGAATTTTTGTAGTAATACTAACACATCCGACAGACGTTGTCCTTACCTGTCCTGGTGAAACTGGAAAGGCCTCCGGGCCACCAGTAATCCTTCAATCATAAAAAAAAAAAACCTTGTCCTATGAATGCATACACAAAAATGACAATAACTCTTAATGTAATAGATATACAGTTGTAAATTTAATGTGGTATTGTAGCTTAGCTATCGATCTAGTAAAAACATTAAAATAGTGATTTTGTAGTAATTTGGACGTATTTTTTTACTTTTTTTAAATGTCATATTTTTTTTCTAAACTTTGTAGATATTAGTAAACTCTTACTTATATGATGTTTTTTGTATATACGTAGAAAATTTTCATTAAATATTTCAAAATGGCTGTCATTTAGCGTGGAGGTGCATTGGACCCAAGTTTATGCTGTATTTGTATATTAAAATAGTTGTTCTATGAGTATCTAGCATATCGCTAGTCCGTAACCGGAAACATTGTATATATAAAGATTTACTTACAGTTAAATATCTGTGCGATGAACTTCAAATACACCTTTTTCGAAGTAGCTTCTTCGCTTACTAAGAACGAATACTAGGTACGTAAATTCGATCCAGAATGTATTTTTCATTCACTATCGCATACACAATAGCAACATATACGCACAGCGAAAGTTGTGCTTAAGTGACCTTTGCTAATAGTGAAGCAAAGTAAACATTCACATATTTCATTCTTTCTCAATTTAAATACAAGTGAAACCGCGGTGCCTGTTTAGTTTTTTTTAGTATATACTATGTTTTTCGGAACCCTTAGCTTCAAACAAACTTAGCTTATTGGATAAATTTGCCAATAAGCTTAGAAAAATGTACATCTTGAGTGTTTTTTCTTGATAACGTCATTTCTAAATATTAATTCCGAAGGTGGATCGAGAGATGGCGCTGGTGGAGACATCCCTTGCGAAGCTGAAGCGTAAACAGGAGGAACTGCAGCAGTCCGCCTCCAAACCAGCGAGGGCCGAGGAGCCCGAGGAAGCCCCCTCGCGGCATCGGAGCCTCGCGCAGTGTATATACGCAGAGAACAGGAAAAAGGTATAAAATAAAATAGCTTCTATTTTTTCACTCACATCGTTTCCTTCATTATCGAAGCTTAAGCCATACAACCAATAATTTTTATACAACAGATATGTTATCTTCATAGTAACTGACTCTTCAAATCTGATCGCGCCATATATATCTACATACCTACCGATATAGTGCACACACATGTTGACAAGTAGCATTAATGAAAAGTACAAAAGATGGGATAAGCGCGTGAGTAAAAAAGATAGCTATAATTGGAACGATTGCACTTGTTATATTATTATTGCATTTGTTTAGACGCGACTAAAGACGAAACGTCCCAATTGGCCTGTTTTCGAGTCTTCACTTGACGTGCGCTTGAAACATATCTGCTTCTTTTTACATATAAAATATCATTGTATACAACGCTTTGGGTTTGATGACCTGAGAACTTTTCTATATAGCTTAGTGCATCGGAGTCGTTTTTTTAACACTGGATTTACAATTTTAACACTGGACATCGTAGTTGTCCAGTGTTAAAATTGTTTAAAACACACGTACATGCTTAAATGAGCCGTATTTTCTGAACGTCACGACATAAGTTTCTTCAAGAGAGAGCTGAGGATAGGGAATAATGGCGAGCAGAGACAGAAACCTATGCCTATCAACTAAATTTGTAAGAAAATTCGTATCGATCGTCAATTTATATTGCAGTTGTATAAAATATTTAGCTTCAAACACTGGATGGTTTAGTCAAATCCAAATCAAAGAGCGACAAATGAAGACACACACATAATATTATCATTCTTTTTTTAACAGTAAAAGTATTTATTTTTTCTACTAACATTATAATTCGACTTTTCGCATTAAAAGTGTATAATTACCAAAAAGATTCGAAATTGAGTTAATATGCGAAAACATTTACCAGTATTTTTCTCATAAATACTGTCAAAAGAGCGTAGCTTAGTTTTTTTTTTTTAGTTTACCTATGTTTTGACTACTATTAACAAAATTAATACGTAATTTTATCTTAATTCAAAAGACAGATAGTGTAACTGGTTAAAAATAAAAATAAAAATGTTGCAAATATGATTAATATTAAAAATATTAAATGTTAAAAACCTTTTAATTACTCTCCTGTAAAATTAGTAAATTTTGAGATTGTACAGTTTTAATGCGAGAAGACGATAATAATATGTTATCATGAATACACTAGCCGTACTCGCCCACTTCGCTGGGCATTTAAAATTAACATTATTATTTCTCACCTCACAAAGTTTCTCATCATTAACGCCCCCGCAACTGGTGTAGGGAGTCCAACACTGATATAAATATTAGCCTATCCATTAAGTACATGTATTTTCTACATTGATACCAAGTTTCAAGCCAATCGGATGCATAGTTCATTAGCTATAAGTAAAAACCACTGTAGATTTATATATTAGTATAGATATATGTTGTTTCGCTACAGGCGGCTGCCGCCCACGCCCAGCTGGACCACCTGGGCCCCCCCGTGCCGTACCCGCTGTACAACCAGCCCCAGGACACGGAGGTCTACCACGAGAACATTAGGAAGCACAGATTATTTAGGAAAAGATTGATCGTACATATACGGAGAATAAAGGCTGAGTCAGAAAAGGTAATTGTCGTTGCCTAGCTTCCAATGGTTAAACACAATGAAAATCAATCAGCTAAATCAAAATTTACAAGGTGGGTGGCGCATTTATGTTGTAGATGTCTATGGGCTCCAGTAACCACTTAACACCAGGTGGGCTGTGAGCTCGTCCACCCATCTAAGCAGAAAAAAGAAAAAAAAAATTGAACATTAACTATTTTCAAAAGCTTGTGCAGCAAAGGCTGTGCCAATGGACTTGTCACAACAACACAGCAAGCCAGTGTTAGCTTTAGAATGTCCTTATTGTTTAAACTCCCATTGCAGTCGTCGCAGTGAAATAAAATATTTATCAATTTTTTATCTGTATAAATGATGGGGTCTTACTATTTTGTTTATTGCTTTGACGGGTGAACAAGCGCACGGCGCATCTGTTGTTAAGAGGTTATCGCAACGTTAGAGATCAACAAATGCCGCCGTCTTGTTGGAGATATGAGTTCTAAATCTCAGTTATAAAGTACAATGATTGCTCCGCCCTTCAAACCGGATCGCGTTAGGTCCTGCTTCGCGGCAGAAATAGGCGGGGCGATGGTACCTCTGTGTACGGTCTCACAGTACGCCCTAAATAGTTCCTAGTTTCAAAGTTCCAAGTTTTTAATTCGTAAGTTTTTAATTCGAAAGTTTTATTTTTAATCGATTATATTATACTTGGCGTGATGCTCGACACGTAAACAGATAGTTAAAAACGGTATTTTGGGGTTTCTAGTCAACTAACTTGTTAGATGTATGGTTAGAAATGGGTAGTAGCTGTGTCCCTACAGCGTCTATCCTTACTGTGCTTATACTATAAAATTGTCCTGGCATAAACAAACATAACCTACATCAGTGAAGTGAAGTTCATTGGAACCAATCATAGCTGTGGTCCCGCATGTTCAGCCACCACTGATATAGTGATTCTGGTAATTCTTCGTCCCGGTAAAGGGACAGCAACCTCGTTTTAATTCCAGAGCCAGGGTCACGTTGTGGTGTCCGTAAGCCCTTGGACACAGCCCACTGAGTTTTTCGTCGGATATTCTCATTATTTATTTTTTATTGCGTAGATGGGTGGACGAGCTCACAGACATCTACAACGGAAATGCGCCACCCACCTTGAGATATAAGTTCTAAGGTTTCAAGTATAGTTACAACGGCTGCCCCACCCTTCGAATCGAAACTGCTTCACGGCAGAAATAGGCAGGGTGGTGCTACCTACCCGCGCGGACTCACAAGAGGTCCTACCACTAGTAAACTCAATGTGTCGCGTTTCCGATCCGGTGGTAGATTCTGCGAAGCACTGCTCTTGAAGCACTGTGTTAGCAACACTCCGGCTTGAGCCCCGAGAGCTCACCTACACGTCAAGGAGAAGCTGAAATAGCCTCTCAAGGCTCTCAGCATAGGTAGGAAAAGACAAAGGTGTCCAGAACTTCGGAACCACTAGCGATCGCAGCATGAGACTTAGGCCAATACAAACTTTCATTTTGCAGAGAGAAGATGTATTAGCAGATGAGTACACGAAGCGAGCGGCTGAGTGGGCGCGAAGGGTCGAAAGAATCGAGCAGAGTCAAAAGAGGAAAGCGAAAGACGCGAAGAACAGGGAATTCTTCGAGAAGGTAACTATTACTAGAGGATGACCGAGCTTTGCTTGGGATTTCTTTTTCTTTTTTTTTGATAAATTGTGTTTTTTAGAAATTACTAGCTGTACCCGTCCGCTTCGTTGGGCATTTAAAATTAACATTATTATTTCTCACCCTCACAAAGATTCTCATCATTAACGCCCCCGCAACTGGTGTAGGGAGTCCAATACTCATATAAATATTAGCCTATCCATTGAGTACATGTATTTTCTACATGGATACCAAGTTTCAAGTCAGTCGGATGCATGGTTCAGTAGTTATAACAGAACATCCGTAAAAACCACTGTAGATTTATATATTAGTATAGATGTATATACAAGAATTGCCCGTTTAAAGATATAAGATTTATACGCTGCAGCTCCGCCGATGGTGTTAAATCACGCTTATTACCATCGCACTCCCCATCACCATATAGAAGGAACCAAAGAGTATCCAGATAACCGTCACTATACAATGAAATATCTTTTATTACATTTTGTAAAAGCTGTGAGTAATTTGTAAAGTGACAGCGAAATTAACTTTTTAAAAATCGGGCAGGCTTGCGTGTGCCTTGACAGATGTTCTCCATAGCTCGCGAACTGAAGGTTGACGCACGCGCTCGTTAAGTGGGGATTTTGGTAAGGTCTTTCACTTGATCAGTCCAGCGCATGGAGCTTCGTCCACGAGATCTTGTACCAGAGACATCCAGATTCAAATAAGTTATTTTTTAAAGTTGGTTTGCGGTCTGGAATCGCGGCGTTCATCGACAGTGCGTTTCCAGAGGTCTTTTTTAAAATAAAACAACGTGATTCAAACTGTAACGGGAAGCGAATGACCGAGCTTTAATAAATCGAATGAAATGAAACAGATTAGTTATTATAACTAAGTATCAGGAGATATCACCAGTAGCATCTGTATTTTGATATATTTACAACATTTTTTACCACATATCATCCGGCTATGGAATGAGCTCCCCTCTACGGTGTTTCCCGAGCTCTATGACATGTCCTTCTTTAAAAGAGGCTTGTGGAGAGTATTATGCGGTAGGCAACGGCCTGGCTCTGCCTCTGGCATTGCTGAGGTCCATGGGTGATGGTAACCAATCACCATCAGGTGGGCCGTACGCTCGTTTGCCTGCAAGGGCAATAAAAAAAAAATGCAGTATACCAAACGTTTTTATAACGATCCAGGTGTTTCCCGAGCTGAGGAAGCAGCGCGAGGAACGCGAGAGGTTCCACCGGCTCGGAGCCAGGGTGAAGTCCGAGGCGGAGCTGGAGGAGTTGGCGGATGGCTTGCACGAGCAGGAGCATGAGGACAAGAAGATGAGGGCGCTCACCGTGGTGCCGCCGCTCCGCCGGGACCCGCTCGACACCACGCCGATCTACCTGGACACCAACAGTTAGTGTCGACTCTCCAGACTTTACCTACGCTTTAAGTATAGGTAGGCAGCGGCTTGGCTCTGCCCCTGGGCATTGCTGACGTCCATGAGCGACGGTAACCACTTACCATCAGGTGGGTCGTATGCCCGTCTGCCTGCTCGGGCAATAAAATAAAAGTATAGGGATGAATCCGGTATTCAAGTCGTCGTGGCCTAAAGGATAAGACGTCCGGTGCATTCGTATGTAGCGATGCACCGGTGTTCGAATCCCGCAGGCGGGTACCAATTTTTCTAGTGAAATACGTACTTAACGTTCACGATTGATTTCCACGCTGAAGGAATAACGTCATCGTGTAATAAAAATCAAACCCGCAACATTATAAACCGCGCGAGTAGGTACCAACACCCGCCTATTTCTGCCGTGAAGCAGTAATGCGTTTCGGCTTGACGGGTGGGGCAGCGCAAAGCCGCGGTCGCCCGAAACATGTCTTGTCATCCCCCGGATTCACTCTCGGTGCACATAGGAACCTCAAGCACTGGTCGCCGTCACTTCGCCATTCGACTAACTAACTAACCCATCGCCACCGGATCTTCTCAGTGGGTCGCGTGTCCGATCCGGTGGTAGATTCTGCGAAGAACTGCTCTCGCTACGGCTAGTGTTAGCAAATTCACTCAGGTTGAGCCCGTGAGCTCACCCACTCGTCTGCGAGAAGTTGATACAGTTCCTTAAGTTACCAGCCAATAGGTATTTATTTATTTATTGCATAGATGGGTGGACGAACTCACAGCCCACCTGGTGTTAAGTGGTTACCGGAGCCCATAGACATCTACATCGTAAATACCGCCACCCAACTTGAGATATGAGTTCTAAGATCTCAGTCTAGTTACAACAGCTGCCCGGCCTTTAAATCCGAAACGCATTACTGCTTCACGGCCGAAATAGGCAGGGTGGTGGCACCTACCCGTGCGGACTCACAAGTGGTCCTACCACCAGTAATAAATTACCTGTTAGGATTTGGTGCGGTAAAATCATGAAGTTACCTCGCACGGATAGGTACCACCATACCGCCTATTTCTGTCGCGAAACAGTCATACATTCCGTTCGGAAGGGCACAGGACAGATGATACGTAATACAATTCAAATCTCGACCTCATGCCTCATGTCTCAAGCGTTGTTTTCATAAAAGTTTAATTGTTTGAAAACATAAGAATATTCCGATCATCATCAAAGATGCTTGAATGAATGTGCCCAAAAACAAGTGTTATACCATAAAGCCATGCCGATGATTGAACATGTCCAATAACCCGAATTTAGCCTTGATCCCGGGAAGGTGTCTCGACATGAAGTCGGAGCACAAGGAGCTACAGCTCCGCAACATCTGGTCGCAGAACGAGAGGGAGCTCTTCAGGGAGAAGTACCTTCAGCACCCCAAGAACTTCGGAACGATAGCCTCGTTCTTACCCAGGAAGAATGTCAGAGACTGCGTAAGGTTAGTGCGTTGGCTATTCTAAATAGAGAACCGGGAAAATGTACATACAATCTTTGCGAAGCTCGTCTGCACGCAACGCATTACGTGTGACGTCATTTGGGGCTAATAATAATGAGCTAATCGTAGATCGTGCACTAATTGTATATAACCCTTAGCCTCATATGACATCACGCACTGTCATTGGCATTGAGTTTGGTCTGAGATCAGGGCTCGTATAGTGTTTTTTTTTTTAGCTAAGATGGGTGTAAGAGCTCACAGCCCACCTGGTGTTAAGTGGTTACTGGAGCCTATGGACATCTAGAACGTAAATGCGCCACCCACCTTGAGATATAAGTTCTAAAATCTCAGTACAGTTACAACGGCTGTCCCACCCTTCAAACCGAAACGCGTTACTGCTTCACGGCAGAAATAGGCGGGGCGGTGGTACCTACCAGCGTGGAATCACAAGAGGTCCTACCACCAGTAAAAAACATTACGCATTTGCATTACGGGTGACCTCATTTGGGGCTAACACATGTGATAAGCTAATCGTTGATCGTACCCTAATTGTATATAACCCTTAGCCACATATGACATCACGCGCTGTGATTGTTTAATGGAACCCATAGAGATCACAATATGAACGTCTGATTTGAAGTCTCAATTCTATTCTATAAAGATCATGCGTACCTTCCAAACCAAAACTCATAACTGCTTCGTGGCAGGAATAAACAGGATGGTGGACAATTCATTCCAGACAATTCCTTTGCAGACTTAAAATACTCCTTACCAGTAACATAAGTTTATGTGTATATATATATATTTTTTTTTGTAGTGATCGCTTCAATCTGTAACCAGCAGCTTGTTTATATCTGTTGCGAACAAATCAATCCTTCTAGTTTGATTAATGCATTTAAGTCATCAATATTATGCTTCAAGTTGGATATACCTTTGAAGGTGGATCAGCTGACACGAGGGTGTCGTCAGCTAGCCCATTAAGCCCCTGGTTTCCGTATAAAGTTGTGTTCTAAAGACATTTAAATTTGTATGCGGTAGCGCCCCTAACGGCAAACGCAGGCAAACGTTCCAACTGGATACAAATTCGAGTTAACTTTTACGCTATCGAGAACGTTAAAACACTCGCACTAAGCGCATAAGTGTCGTGTACAGATTCTACTATTTATCGAAGAAGTCTGAGAACTACAAGCAGCTGCTGCGCAAGCCCCGGCAGCGTCGCTCGACGCGGAACCCGCAGCGCGCCGCCCCGGAGCCCGACCTGCCCGCCGGCGTCACCACGCGGTTGCAGCGCTCCCAGGGTAACCACCACACCCACCTCCCACCACTATTCCTCACTTACCTAACTACAGCTAGAGACATGCTTTCTATAAAGCCAATGATTATCTAGAAGATTGCACAAAGTGGGAATGAGTTGCTCGAACCCATCGCTTGCGACGAAGGGCTCGACGAGCAAATTAACCTATAGATACAGCACACTGAGTTTCTCGCCGGATCTTCTCAGTGGGTCGCGTTTCCGATAAGGTATTAAATTCTGCGAAGCACTGCTCTTGTTAGGGCCAGTGTTAGCACCACTCCGGTTTGAGCCACGTGAGCCCACCTACACGTAAAGGTGAAGCTGAAATAGCCTCTAAGGCTATCAGCATAGGTAGTAAAAAAAAGTAAACCAATTTTGAGTATGAAATTTGTCTGTATGTCTAGGAGCTCGTTGTGCAGACGTGAAGGAACCGGCGATGGAGGAAGGCGCGGGTGCGGTATTGATCCCGGAGCCCTCCGCCGTGCCGCTTCCGGCCGGTGCTGCGCCCTCACAGCCACTCAGGTACGGACTCAACTACTTCCACAATGCGCACAAGTACTCACGGAGGTTTTTAAGTGCCCACACTACAAAGTACCCTCTGATACACATAATATCACACGTACTCACGAATACTCACAAGAACTTCAAATCAAATCATTTATTTCAATTTGTCTGTCACCATATCAATTGTCAACAATGCATGTTAATTAGGCTGGTGCCAAAAAGAGCAACCGCTTCTTGGACCAAAAAAATTATTTCCAACAACAGGCTTCCGTTATGAATATTAGCAGCTCATCATCAGACCAGCTCAGCACCAGCATAATATCAGTGTCATCTGAAATACGTACACATGCGAACACAGAAATCGCAAATGGTTGAAGTGTTTATTTGTAGAATAAATATTGGCTGATACAAAAACCAAACCAAAACCTTGTAAACATTGGGTTGCGTGTTAACCTCGGATTGAGAGCTTTATTAAGGTGGAGGACAGATGAGAGCGAGGAAAAGCTTACTTTCGTCTCGAAATTGAAGGAATAAGACTAAAAGTCGAAAGCGAAAACACGGGAAGTAGTCATTGTGTCGGTCCGCATTATACATATAATACTATTTGCTTTGTCGGACCACTAGATATCATGGATGAACCTAAGCCGACCTGATAATTTGGCATTTGGGACCTTTTTCTATCTAAGCATACAACAAAGAAACATATGAGAAATTATACCCCTAAGGGGGGAAGCTTTGTCATTTTCAAAATGAGGACCACGAATTTTTATGTACCGAAAATATGTCACGAAAATTGGACCAGTTATTGTTGGCACTCCCAGAACGGCTTCTGTGACAATACCGTCAAGATATAACAGATAGATAACGCGCGAGTAGATTTAGGTTTTTTACCTTAACCTAACTGGGGCTCCGCTAGTTTATCAAGGAATTACCCAAGCTGTATCAAGACGAAATGCACTAAGACCTCCGATTACCTGAAGACTAGCAAAGCTTAGCTTTAGTCCAACCGAGAACCAAAGCTAGAGCCCAGGATCGCAGAGGTCACTAATGGCCAAACGCGATTAAGAAAGATACCTGATAATTCTTTTCAAGGACTATTTAAAAAGTGCCTTTGCTAAAGGCGACACGCGTTATGAGTGTGGTAATTTTTTTGTCTAGAGTGTAAATCGGGCCCACGGTTCGCTTTGAGTTAAAAGGGATGTGAACACCGGCACTTTCCTTGAAACATGAGGTCGAAGAGTCGATTGCATTGTGTAACGGCCGTCCCACTCTTCAAACCAGACCACATGACTGCCTCGTGGCGGAAAAGGCACTATTCGTATCGTGTTCTATCAGCTCACACACGTCCACTGCCAGACATGGGCCTCCCCCAAGCCTGGCTCCAAAGATCGGACCTGAGTTGCTTGCATCCAGCGGATCCACGCGAACGTTAATAGGTGTCGGACCGTCTTGTGGGAGGCTTACCCACCCTACGTACCGTATAAGAACCACTAATCGCTCAGTCGATTCAGCTAAGTAAAACCCTTTTTTAAATGGATAACGAAGAATTACACAAAAACTTATTAGCCAAAACATGTTTATCTGTTATAAGCCCGTTGACAACAACAGTATATCCACTGCTCATAAGCGAACGTACGTTCCGAAAGCACTGGAAAGCTTTTTAATTACACAATGTCAATACGAACAGAGCTTCCTTCGAGTTATAAATTATTCAACAGCCGTAGCTGGGAGACTTGTGGATTTTTTGAGGATCCAAGCAAAGTTTTGCGACTGTTTTAATTTATCGCTAAATTAAGTTGAATGGAATAGTATAAAGAAGTAGGTTCACACGTAAATAATTATCTCGAGTGACTGTTTCTTCAACACGGAGCCTAAATCGTTGTGACTGCAAGCTGGAAATTCTGGTAGTTGGCACCTTTTACGTTATTGCAAGCTTCCACCAAGAACGAATTTTTGGAAATTTCACTATTAAGGAGGTAAAATAAGGGATGAACTTTTGTATGGTGGTCCGTCATTTTCAAAGTACGGTAACCTCCCTAGAACGCGGTACGATTGTAAAGCGTTTTTATATTACGCGATTTCAATGCCCCGTATAACATGGGAATTCTCCTATATAACGCGGGGATTTCCCACATGTGCTTTCCGAGTAGTGAGTACCGTAGTAACTGATTAAATCGCAATAGTCGCAGACTTTACCAATTTTATCTCAAGGTGGGTGGCGGCATTTACGTTGTCTCCTAACCCATACATCAGCCCGCTGAGTTTCTCGCCGGATCTTTTCAGGGGGTTGCGATTCCGATCCGGTAGTAGATTCATTCGCGAAGCAATTGCTCTTGAGTTGTTAGGTCTCCTTTGGAGGCGCTCGGGCAGTTGTTAGCAAATCCCACCCCTCCTGGCTGAGCATTTGCTCGCCCACTTGTCCTGGTGAAACTGGAAAGGCCTTCGGGACACCAGTAATCATTCAATAAAAAAAAAAGTGGGCTCCGGTAAGCGCTTAACATCAGGTGGGCCGTGAACTCGTCCACCCACTTAAGCAATATATTTTTTATTAAATATATTTTCGGTACGATTCAATTTCATTAGTTAGATTATACTGAATCTAATTTTAACGAAACCGTTCGAAATGGCCAACAGAAAAAGCTTGCTCTGTTATCTGAACAAACTTTGAGGTTAGTACGGGCCCCGTTTTGTACAGGGTAAGATTCGGTGTGACGTTTTGGGACCTTATTTTCTCAATATCTTTTTGCGAGTTTTGGACACAATTTTGTGGGACGTATTTTTTTTTTATTGCCCTTGTAGGCAGACGGGCATACGGCCCACCTGTTGGTGAGTGGTTACCGTCGCCCATGGACTTCAGCAATGCCAGGGGCAGAGCGAAGCCGCTGCCTACCGCAAATTATTAAGACACCTATTGTTAAGACATACCGGATTAAAACTGAATGTGCTAATATTGGTTAGTTTTCACGGTTATATCCAATCATTGCCTTTGGTACTTTCCTTAAGTGAGATCAAGGAGGGTATGGTGGATGAATGAGCTCGATAAGTACACGGTTTCTTCCCCTACCTATTCGCTATTATCCTAAGAGGCTAATCCAAATACGCCTGGACGGGTAGGTGAGCTCACGGGCTTAACTTGAGAGAAGTTGCTAACACTAGCCCTAGCAAGAGCAGTGCTTCGCAGAATCTACCACCTGATCAGAATCAGGGCCCACTGACAAGATCCGGCGAGAAACTCAGTGGGCAAGTACACCGTAATGTAAGGAGGGGGCGTCCTAAAAATACCCGTGGATGGGTTGTGTGTAAGAGGATATATGAGAGAAAGACCTGAATGGAAAAAGGGGACATTTTGCGCCGACACCGCACTGGGATAAAGATAGAGCAAGGTGGATGGGATGGTTGAGTTTTTTTTATATTGCCCTTGTAGGCAGACGAGGGCACGGCCCACCTGATGGTGAGTGGTTACCGTCGCCCATGGACTTCAGCAATGCCAGGGGCAGAGCCAAGCCGCTGCCTACCGCAAAAGCTCTCTTCTGACATCCACTATCATCTCGACTGGTATCCCAAGTCCGGCCCACTCGCTCATGTTTGCTCCGCCACTCCCTTTTATAAGCTTCAGACAACGGGAATAAGTCAATTTTTCATCTCGGGATTAATCGTTTAAAATTCATGTATTACTTGTTGTTTTTTTTTTGCTTCGTTCATTTTTCCGCAGCCAGCCGAGACCCGTAATGAATTGGCAGTCTGAATGAACAATTGTATTTCTCGTGATGTTCTTCAAATGGACTCTCCGTTCTTTGATTTACTATCTAGCAAATTATGCGTTTTTATAGTAAAGAATCTTCTAATCAGCTTTCTGTTAATTTTAATATAAGTTTAACGATTGATATTCAATAATAATAATATGGATTATAACGAGTATTATCCACATATAAATAGTCAAACACAATACAGCTTCGTAAAATTTTCGCCTCTGCTTTTGACAGTCGATTTTTTTATATTTTTTTTATTGCTTAGATGGTTGGATGAGCTCACAGCCCGTCTGGTGTTAAGTGGTTACTGGAGCCCATAGACATCTACAACGTAAATGCCGCCACCCACCTTGAGATATGAGTTCTAAGGTCTGAGTATAGTTACAACGGCTGCCCCGCCCTGCAAACCGAAACGCATTACTGCTTCGCCGCAGAAATAGACGGGGTGGTGGTACCTACCCGTGCGGACTCACAAGAGGTCCTACCATCAGTAAATTACGCAAATTATAATTTGTTTCTATCATCGAGTTTCGGAGCAGTTCAAAATGTAGACGAGCTATTTATTTCTAAATCCAAATTTGTAGACGGTCATTGTGTTAGTGCAGTTTAATTAATAAATGTCAATATAAATATATTCATCATGAGGTTGGTGAGAGAGTTTTAAATAAGAATGTAAAAGGCTTTAGAGGAAGATGTAGACCGAAGAAAAAATGAATGAAAAGCGATATGTGTAAGAGGGGAGTGAGCGAAGAAATTGTATATGATAGAGGAGTATGGAAGGAGAAAACTTGATGCGCCGACCCCAGGTGACCGGGAGAAGGGCAGGAGAATGATGATGATAAATATCGTCGCTGTCAAACCAAAATCTGCTATGTGCAAAAACTCTATTTTGAATTGAGTAAAAATATTTTCGTATAAAATCTTATATGAAAGTGAATTTTTAAGAACTATATATATCAAATGAAAGCTATAGATAAATATTAAAGCTATAGGACACATAACAGTTTTTTTATAAGGTAGATAGGGCTCTGAACTATACGAAAAGGTCAAAAAGTAAAAATCTCAAAAAGTGCACATAGCAGATTTTGGTTGGACAGCGATGATTGATATACTCATCAATTTTTTTTAGTTTCATTTTGTTCTAATGTTACATTCTGATTATTTCGTGTTTTTATTCAGAGAAAATTTGAAGTTATAAAACTACTTTTGCGTTCACTAGATATGTCCTTGATACGGATCACGTGTGTGTTGATATAAACTGGGCGTGGTGAACAGGAAAAAATTGATTGTTTCGGCTAAATGTAATTTTGACAATTCATCGGGGTCTCGAAGACAAACGTTAATACGAATTTCACGGGAAAACAAATCCGAATCTTTCTTCTTAGTAATATCATACGGGAACGAGAGTTATTGAAGTGTTTTTTGTACAAACTTATCGACTGCTCATAACAAATATATTGCAAATATTTTTTAATTGGCGAGGGACTGAGTAAGTCAGCTAGGCGTCACGCACGGTCTAATGGTGGAGAAAATACGTGTAGGGACACACTTTAGTAGCGCATGCGGTTTCGCTTCATATAGTGAGTTGTACATAGCCCACCCGACACGTCAGACGCTTGATACGTCATTACGGATCCTCCCGATCCATTAACGGTGCTTTTAGTACCACAAGCACCGGTCACCGTCCTCGTCGAACCCGTCGCTTGCGACGAAGGGCTCGACGAGTGAATTAACCCATAGACACAGCCCACTGAGTTTCTCGTCGGATCTTCTTAATGGGTCGCGTTTCCGATCCGGTGGTAGATTCTGCGAAGCACTGCTCTTGTTAGGGCCAGTGTTAGCAACACTCCGGTTTCAGCCCCGTGAGCCCACCTACACGTTAGGGTGAAAATGAAATAGCCTCTCAATGCTATCAGCATAGGTAAGGAAAAAAAGACACTTGTGATAATATACGGAGCAAAATCGGAACTAACTTGTTTTATTTATAAAGGACTTTACATCGCATTAGAAACCGGACAATACGCAACAAGTCAATGCCTCATCTCCGTTGCCAAGTTAGGGGTGTGATTCGCACCCGGTTATATTTTTATTTTATTTGATTGCTTAAATGGGTGGACGAGGTCACAGTCCACCCGGTGTTAAGTGATTACTGGTGCCCATAGACATCTACAACGTAAATGCGCCACCCACCTTGAGATATAAGTTCTAAGGTCTCAAGTATAGTTACAACGGCTGCTCCACCCTTCAAACTGAAACGCATTACTGCTTCACGGCAGAAATAGGCAGCGTGGTGGTACCCACCCGCGCGGACTCACAAGAAGTCCTACCACCAGTAATTACGCAAATAATAATTTTGCGGGTTTGATTTCGGGTCGCTTAGTACCATGTTAAATAAGCTCTATCGCTGATCGCGTGTGACCACTTACGCTAGGACGTATTGTGAGTTATACTCTCTGTTTTAAATCGAATTGAAGTGAAATCGTTGTAGTTGCTATGCCAGGGAAGGTGTCAGTCACTTAACCGTCCAAGTCAATAGAGACGCGCGCGCGACCAGTCTTAAAAAAATTGTATTTTGATACATTTAAATTTACTAGAGGTCCCGCAGTAGTCGAAATTCGACAATAATTAATTGGAATTGTAAGTTTGTACACTATTATGATTGTATTTTATACTTCTATAATAACAAATTTCGCCTAGGATACACTACAAAAAAATATTAACAAAGACAAACAATATTTAATCTATTCTCAATTTGACCACTGACGTCAAGAACAAAAGTTTGACAATAAATAATATGTATGCATGTGTGCGTCAAATACATGTATGTAGTGTGTGTAATGTTTTCTTTATTGATTTAATGTATCTTTTATGCATTATTTAAAATAAATATTACCATTGTGCGCTTCTTCTCTATATTCTATATAAGTGTGGAAAATTTCATACTCCTCCGTCCGCGCAATTTTCGTAAACAGGGATACAAAGTTTTTGCTTCACGTATTTATCATGTTTAAAAACTAACACGAATCGCACACACACTCATCACTTTTAATTATTATTATTCTCATAATCCTCTCGCAGGTCTGCTGGAAGAGATTTCTTAAAGAAATAAGCAGTGCCTTTGTACATAATTTTCCTATTACTCTGTACATACTATGTCTTCCTTTTTGTGTTTACATAAATAAATAAATAAAATAAATAAATCGAGCACCTTCTCAGCTTTTGGAATCGATAAATCGGCTGTGTTCACGTTTATTTAAATAATCAATAATAAGAGGCATGTATTGCGTCGGTGTGTTGACAATCACTTGGGTGATTATTTGAGGAGGAGTCCCGCGGGAGTCGAGCCGCGATCCAATCAGCATGTCAGGAAGCGCCGCGCGGCATGTCGATATACGGTATCGATATACGGTATCGATATACGGTATCGATATTTTCACGACGATCGCGTTCCGACAGATCTATCGCATCGAAGATAAGATAATTGTTATAATTATAGATAAATTTAACATATTTTTTTTTACTATTTTCATATTTTTAATTAAAAATAACTAAAGTTACTCGACTGAAATTAAAACAATTACGAAAATCTGTGGTTTTGTTTTAATCGTTTTTTTTTTTTATAATTCATATTATTTATTTTTCTTACACTACAATTTTAATAATGAAGCCTGAAAATTATTTATCGTGTTATTAAAAAATAATAATGAAAGTATTTAAATAAACACGTAAACACGCTAAAGATTTCAAAAATCATATTAAGCTAACTACACATTAAAAATCGATACAGTATTTTATGAAACGTCACTTTTTTTTTATTGCCTTTGTAGGCAGACGAGCATACGGTCCGCCTGATGGTGAGTGGTTACCGTCGCCCATGGACTTCAGCAATGCCAAGGGCAGAGCCAAGCCGCTGCCTACCGCTACTTCGATACGAAGCTACAGAATTATCTCTGAATAAAATCGAAACTCGAAATTCGATTTCTCCTTTATCGACTAGGCCCTAGTACATCACTACCGTTGCCGTTATCTACCGCTACGGCTTGTTTAGATTTTTACGCAAACACCGAGTGAAGCCATCTTTCTAATTGCCTTAATTAAAAGCATCGTCCGCGGCGACGGGGAAGGGAAAACGAATAAAAATATCACTCTGCTTGTTCGGCAATCTATTTGGTAGAAAACGATATTATTATTATTATTTTTGGATTGCTTAGATAGGTGGACGAGCTCACAGCTCACCTGGTGTTAAGTGGTCACTGAAGCCCATAGACATCTACAACGTAAATACCCCCCCCCCCCATCTTGAGATATAAGTTCTAAGGTCTCAAGTGTAGTTAATTTATAAATATAAATTTAAAATTAGCATTGATTTTTGTTTGTTCAGTTAAACTTTTTTATAAGGTATCTTGTTTCCAAAAATCCTTCAGCAACTTCTGCAAAATATGCGAAAGGTGAATCAGCACTAAAAGGGTTAATAATGTAATTTAATATACATATTATATAAAAAAATAAACTGTCATAACTAATTATAAAAAAAAAAAAATTTAAACAATTTGTAGCCGCGGATGAGATTAATTTGTCTGTCGGAATGACGGGCGGGCGTGCAAACACACCCCCCGGTAAGTTTGCACAGTGATAATTACCACCCCCGCAGTTCGCTCTCCGTATTAATTGGTCCAAATTTTAATGATATACAAATACTGACTTACTCCTAACCGGTGTAGCCTTGTAAGCACTGAATCTAAATGGGAATCTATTTTAATTTGTCTAATTTAATTTTTTTAGCTTACCTATCGCGTTATACTCTATTCCAGTGATTCTCAACCACTGTTCCGCGGCACTTTTGTGTGCCGCCAAATTTCAAAAGTGTGCCGCCAAATTTTGCGAATATATAATAATGTTAATATTATTAAATTATATCACTTTAAAAGAAAAATACTTTAAACATGAATATATATTAAATCCACAAAAAAAAAATTATAGTATATTTTAGTTTATTTCGTATATTAAAATTTTTTGATAAACTATTTATGCAGTGTGTTGGAGTAAGTAAATAATTTTTATCTTTTTTTTTTGTGTGCCGCCAAATTTTGAAATCGTTAAATATGTGCCGCAACAAAAAAAAGGTTGAGAATCACTGCTCTATTCCAACTACGAAGTCCCTTTTGACACTTCTTAGAACGTAACTCTTCATGTTTCGCATGATTTGAAATAATAATCATTTTTTGTTCATGGTCGTAATCATCATTGAAAAATACACAATCAAACTAAATCACGGCCGTCTGGTGTAGTGGTAAGTGACATGGTCACTACACGAGGGGGTCGCGGGTTCGAATCCCGCCAAGGGAAGATATTTGTATGATAAATATAAATGTCTTTTCCAGGGTTATGGATGTATATTAAATGTATGTATGTGTATAATAAAAATCTTACATTTATTTCCGTTATCTGGTACCTGTAATACAAGTTCTTTACGAACTTATCACGGGACCAGTTAACGTGGCGTGATTGTTAGTAAATAATTACTATTTATTAAAAAAAAAAAAAAAATTATACAATTAATTCACACATAAAATAACATAATAATAGCGTCGCGGGGTTAAGGAAGGACATGCCTAATTCTAGAATTGATTGAAATGATATCTGTGAGAACCGATAACCACTAAACACTAGGCTTAACTTTTAACTTAACATTTTAGGATTTTTACTATCGCTTAATTATCAACTTAATTATGTTATGACAAAGTAAGAAATTATAAAACATTTTAAAATATTATTTAAAACTTTTTATTACCATTTTTATTATAATTATTTTATTTCCATCGTTCAAATACTATACAGTTTTCGTGGTCACGTAAAATTGTCTCTGCATCAAAATAAACCAATTCGGTTTGCGAGTTATTGTTCGGTAAGCAATGATATTTACTTTTATAAATATTATGCAAAATAAAAACCATTCTCATATCCGGATAGCGTTTAGTAAATACTGTAGGGCGGTAGGGGGTCGAATGGGGGGGGGGGGTAGTGCAGTAATTAAAAAGCGCCGAATCAAGCTAATTATGTTTGTCGGAGCCCTCCCCTGCGATCTCGCCGGAGCTTAATTCGCGGCGTATGGTTAATTATCAACTTAATTTAATGCAAATGAAACTTTTAGAATACAAATAAACGGATAATTCCAAATCGTGTACACCGTTCGATAGAGGTTGTTCAACGCGACGTTTTACTGGTGGTAGGACCTCTTGTGAGTCCGCGCGGGTAGGTACCACCGCCCTGCCTATTTCTGCCGTGAAGCAGTAATGCGTTTCGGTTTGAAGGGTGGAGCAGCCGTTGTAACTGTACTTGAGACCTTAGAATTTATATCTCAAGGTGGGTGGCGCGTTTACGTTGTAGATGTCTATGGGCTCCAGTGACCACTTCACAACAGGTGGGCTGTTAGCTCGTCCTATCACCTAAGCAGTTTCAAAAGTCTAAACTTGAACTATTTATTTTATTAGTAAAAATTAACAAATAAAATTTAATCATTTATCTTCAAAATAAATAATACCTTCTGGGTTACAAGAATGGTGCTCACTGCTCGGCTCCAACAAAGATACGGAAGTTAGATTACTAAGTTATATACCCATATGAGAATTTTTAACTAAAATGCCTAAAAATAAAAGACCTGAGTATTAGATACTAGGACATTTTCTATCTCAATTTCTGGGTTCAGTTTAGGTTCATTAGTCATTAAACAAATGTTGTGTAGGACAGCACAAGAGACTATAATATTGCTTGTATTTGGTGACCTGTTTGTAATATTCTATACAAACAAGCAAAGCGTCTCTTTAATACGATTGTGTCTGTGTTCTGGGTCTGTTTGAGGATTCAGCACAGGAGAGTTTATTTTTTGGTTAGATGGGTGGACGAGCTCACAGCCCACCTGGTGTTAAATGGTAACTGAAGCCCATAGACATTTACAACGTAAAAGCGCCACCCACCTTGAGATATAAGTTGTAAGGTCTTAGTATAGTTACAACGGCTGCCCCACACTTCAAGCCGAAACGCATTACTGCTTCACGGTAGAAATAGGCAGGGTGGTGGTACCTACCCGTGCGGACTCACATGAGGTCCCACCACCAGTAATTACGCAAATTATAATTTTGCGGGTTTGATTTTTATTACACGATGTTATTCCTTCACCGTGGAAGTCAATCGTGAACATTTGTTGAGTACGTATTTCATTAGAAAAATTGGTACCCGCCTGCGGGATTCCAACACCGGTGCATCGCTAGATACGAATGCACCGGACGTCTTATCCCTTAGGCCACGACGACTTCTAAAGTTCAGTTCAGGTCCATTAGTCATTAAACAAATGTTGTGTAGGACAGCACAAGAGACTATAATATTGCTTATATTTGGTGTACTGTTTTGAAATATTCTATACAAACAAGCAAAGCGTCTCTTTAATACGATTGTCTGTGTTCTGGGTCTGTTTGAGGGTTCAGCACAGGAGTGTACATAAAGCCAGTCTGCGCATAACCGCTGTCTCCGACAAGAATGCCGCTTCCAGCCAAATCGCTTTCTTCAAATCTCAAACAGCGTCTGCTGTTGCTAAATATGCGCGAATCATGCACAGATCCAGGCCATCGTACAATAATATCATATATTTCCATTTGCGGTCCACATACTATTTGGACATTGATAGAAAAGCCTTGAGGAACGTTCAAGGTACGTCGCGACGTACTTTGACTTGACAGTTCATTTACTCCACTCCGGTGAGGAAAATTTTCGAAGGACGTTTGTGTGGAGTTTATTTTTACGATCAAGCATACCAAAACGCGCGGTGGAGGTTGAGTCGAGTGAAGTTAAGCTCGTGTGAACGACTAAAGATACGGGGGTTAGTCTTAGTTACAAAAAACATGGCTACCAAAAAAATAACGACCGGTAAAAGTAGTAAGGAATTATGTATGGCTGTATGCTGCTCATAAATGATATCCAAATTGAAATAAATGATTTTGAATCGTTCTAATTTTATGACTGACAAGCGGCCCGCTCCGGCTCCGCTCGGTTCTTTAACAAAAATTTCAACGATATTTGACGTTGTTTTATTTTTTTAAATAAAAGAACACTTATTGCGGCATAACTATAATAGTTAGACATACGCTGTCGCGACACTTTTTGTAAATAATAATGTGTTCTACAAAATCGTAGTACATTATTTTATTCTATCATCAATAGTTTTCGCAGGGCACGCGATGTAAAGAATACTTTAGGTAAATTTTTTACACCTTGGGTTACATTATTGGAGTTTTAGTAAGGATCCCTATTTTTTATTTCAAAAAAGATTATTGCCTATGTCACTCGGGAATAGTGTAGTTTCCAAACAATGAAAGAATTTTTAAATCGGTTCAGTAGTTTCGAAGCCTATTCAATACAAACAAACAAACAAACAAATCTTTTCTTTTTATAATATTAGTATAGATTTAAACTGATTGAAAATAAAATCTCGTATTTTTTTGAACAGTTATGCGGCAATCAGGGTCGAATTAGCGAGAACGCCGCCTCTGCCGCCCTCCCCTCCGCCGGCTTCGTCGGCCCCCCTGGCGGTGACCACTTCATCCTCGATGCCGCTGACGATAGCATCGATGGACAGCCCCTCCTCCATCCCCATACCGCCTACTTCGCCTCCCCCCACTGCAACGCTCATCGAAATACCGTTATTGACGACGGCGGCCACGACCGAAACCACCATCACGATCACAGCTTTGAGTGTGAGTATGTTTAAACTATTATTCCTCATTTCTACGTTTTATTTTACAGATGAACTCACCTAATGTTAAGTAACAATACAAATGTCGCCGCCCTCCTCTCGAGAAAGTCTTTCGCGTGATTGTGGTACCTGTGCTGGGGGACCATTTTCATCTTCCTTTGTTTTTCCTACCTATGCTGATAGACTTGAGAGGCTATTTCAGCTTTTCCTTGACGTGTAGGTGAGCTCTCGGGGCTCAAACCGGAGTGTTGCTAACACTGGCCCTAGCAAGAGCAGTGCTTCGCAGAATCTACCACCGGATCGGAAACGCGATTCACTGAGAAGATCCGGCGAGAAACTCATTGGGCTGTGTCTGTGGGTTAATTTACTCGGCACTATATTAATTAATGTTCGCTCAATGATTGGAATACGATATCATTACATTTTAAGTAGCCTTTTTTGTAAACGGTTACGATTTTCGTGTACAATGTAATGGTTATTCGAGAATTAGACGTTTTAGGTTAGGTTGGTTATGTTTATGCTGCTGAAGAATTAAAACAGTCGTTGCTTAGTCTGTACAGGAGTCGTCTCCGCCCAGCGCGCCTTCGCCGGTGTCTATGCCGTCGCCAGCTTCGACACCCGTGTCTACGAGCCCGTCCACAATCGCGCCAGTGTCGACGTCGTCTTCCTCCATGACGACGACCGCGCCGAGCACGACCACCGTGGCCACGACGACGCCCCCCACCGTGGTCGTGTCGGCCGTGGTCACGTGCACGCCTTCCTCGACGCCGACGTCCGTGCTGGTCCCGGCGCCGGCGGTGACCGCGGTGGCGGCGGCGGGCCCGACCAGTGCACCCCCCACCCCGCAGCCGGCGAACCCTCCCACGCCAACACAACCCCCTCCAACCCCGGAGACAGGTGAGCCCTTGAGATCATTTTTCAGGTGGTCTTTATTTATGTATGATAACCGTGGTCTCATAAGGGAAGTCGTCAGCAAATAATTAAAAATCAATTTTATATTTAATTCTTTTGTACATTTATCAATCACTTATTCAGTTTAATCGCGGGTTTCAAGCTTAAAACTTTTGTAACTTTTTTCAATTGAACAAGACATAAATAAAACACGATCTTATGATAAATCGCAAACAGTTCTGAATCGCGTGTCACGTGTAACTCTAACTGACGATAAGTAAACAAAAACCGACCAGACTTTGAATATTAATAATTTGAATCTCATCTAGAAATATATGAAACTATGGATGCAAAATAGGGATGCTTAAATTTTATGCGTAATTTATATAGAAACAGCAGTGGGCATTTTGTGGAAACATTTTTTTTAAGGGTTCTTATGACTTGGTAACTTTAGACCTTTAGATTATGTCTTATTTTAATTTATATTCTTATTTTTATGAAAAATGATAATATGGAGTGAAATAAAATGAAATGAGATGAGATGATATGGGATCTCAGTAAAATGGTGGTCATTTACTGAGATTTTTTCAGTGGACTTTTTAGAGGATTCCGAGAAGTTACGTCCAGCGGCTTTGTTTCATTTTCCCACATTTGTGCACTTATACAGATATGAAACAGTTAATTAACCACCGTTATTACACATTTAAACCTGAAAAAACACTAAATAGATAAAATAAAACAAATCACACAACTTCACTCCTCGCGTTCCCGCCAAAATGTCTTGTGGAAACGGTATACAGATTTTATTTATAAAATGGTTAAGCAAGCAAATACGATTAGCCACGAATGACGTCATAAGTTGTGATCCGTGTTAAAAAAATTTTTAGTCAAAGTTTAGTTTTAATTAGATTTGTTTATGTGTTTTGACATCTATTATTCATAAAATATTATTCACGGAGTATTCTTTGAATGAAAATTGTTTTGTATTTAGCCTCTCTTGTTAGTACTGTTTCGGTTAAACTCTGATTAGTGTCCGGTTGTTAAATGTTCAAAATAAAGATGTCTTGTCGGATCACTTAAAAAATATTCGTAATAAATCCTTATTGTAACTTCAGTCGGGGATTTTATCTACAAATTCTCATTTAATTATTTTCGTTTCTTAGTTAAAATTTATATATTAGCAAAAACTTTGTATCCCTTTTTACGAAAATTGCGCGGACGGAAATTGAAATTTTCCACACTTATAGAGAATATAGAGAAGAAGTGCACAATGCTAATATTTTTTTTAAATAATGCATAAAAGATACATTAAATCAATAAAGAAAATATTACACACACTACATACCATGTATTTGACGCACACACGCATGTATACTATTTATTGTCAAACTTTTGTTCTTGACGTCTGTTGCCAAATTGAGAATAGATTAATTAATATTGTTTGTCTTTGTTAATATTTTTTATAGTGTATGTAGTCTTGGCGAAATTTGTGATTATAGAAGTATAAAATACAATCATAATAGTGTACAAAGTTACAATTCCAACTAATTATAGTCTAATTTCGACTACGGCGGGACCTCTAGTAAGAATAAATACAGTCAATTTTTTTAGTAAACATTTTTTCGTAATAGTTTATTTTAATTTTTAAAACGAAAATTTTAGTTTTATGTGTCGCAGAATAAACAAACAAAAAAGTAGAACTACAATTTTTAATAGTAACATTAATAATTTCTTATGTCCTTGTACTGTGTGCGGACAGAGGTTAGTTTTGTTTTTCTTTAGAACTTGATCGTGACTTGACATTGTCTAGCTTGATCACTGTTTCACCTTTCAAATCGCAACGCGTTACTTCTTCGCGGCAGAAATAATTGGAGGCACGCCACCGACGATAATTATAGTAAAACTAGTGACCCGCCCTCGCTTCGCTTCGGAAACATTAAAACACACATGAAACCAAAAACAAAAAAATAAAAAAAAAATTAAAAAAAGTAGCTTATGTTCATCAGGGACAATGTCGGCTTCTAATGGAAAAAGAATTTTTCAAATCGGTCCAGTAGTTTCGGAGCCTATTCGAAACAAACAAACAAACAAATCTTTCCTCTTTATAATATTAGTACATATAGATTAAAACGCAGATACTAATCGAGACACATTTATTAACAACGTTACAATTAAAACATAAATTCGATTATCCTACTGTGATAAGCTCTCGGGACCGCCGCTTCCGAACTGATATGCACGGGTTACTGTTGACGAACGTTCTAATCTGCCGCACTGGAGGTGGACGGTTGCGGCTCGGCCTCAGGAGAGCCGGATTCTTCGCCGTGGCAGCGTTTCCGGTGCTTGTGCACGAAATAGTACGAAGGAAACTTGGAGCCGCACGTCTTGCACGGATAGTAGTGTAGCGGCGCGCGTTGAGCCTTCCTGTGCCGGCACCAGCTGTCCGGGGACGGGTCCCGCCAGGCCGCGTTGAGGACCCGGCTGAAGCGCACCGGCCCGTCGCAGGAGGCCACGTCCAGGACCGCACTATTGGCACGTTTCGGAGGCTCAGGCGCTTCTATGCGCTCGACGTCCAGTTCGCTCGAAGTCGTCGATGAGGGTGATGGTGGTGGTGGAGTGACGGGAGGAGACGGTGCTCTGGCCCGCCTCGGCACGGGACGGTGGGCGCCCGGTGGCGGCGCAGGGCGGGCCACGCACGGACTTGGTCCGAGCCACGCGCGGTACAAGGATAACATAGTTCCACGCCGCCCGGTACACGACTGCCGACTGTGGCTCCGCAAAATCGCGCTCCCGTTTAAATAAGCGCAATCTCGTCGAGTTTCGGACGGGTTCATGCAAATTTAACAATTTTCATATTTTAGTGAATTTTTTTCCTCAAATTTTCTCAAATTTCAGTCGAAGATATTGTATTCAAAATGGAAATAAGAAAGCAAATTAGGTTACACTTTAGAAACAGTGAATTTCAATAACATATTAATTAGATATTAAAGCTAAGAGACGATTCAGAGTTATTATCTCAGAAGGCGTCGTAACCAAATGATCCATTAAATATTCGTTCCCCTTGACGGTAAGTGACGTCTAGTCGTGTGTCTGCGGCTCGGCAAACACTTAATTCACTTAAACGTCCCGCGACGAACTCCCCACTGACGCTAGCTTTGTACAAGAATACTTCAAATTGTGACTGATTTTTTTTTTACATTTCTGTTACAATTTTAAATTTTATAACGGCTTTGTATTTCACATTATGTCGGTGTTCATAGATCGTAGGCTTTTTTTTCCTACCTAAGCTGATAGCCTTGAGAGGCTATTTCAGCGTAACCATAACTAGTAGGTGAACTCACGGGGTTCAGACCTGACGACGTTGCTAACACGAACCCTAGCAAGAGTCGTGCTTCGCACAATCTACCACCGGATCGGAAACGCGACCCACAGAAGACCCGGCGAGAAACTCAGTGGGCTGTGTCTGTGGATTAATTTCCTCGTCGAGCCCTTCGTCGCAAGCGACGGGTTTGACGAGGACGATTACCGGTGCTTGAGGAACCTAAAAGCACCGTTAGTGAATCGGGAGGATCCAAAATGACGTGTTTTGGGCGACGTCGACTGCTTTCCATCCTGTCCGCAGGATCGGGAGATCGTAGGCATTGTTAATAGTTACATTGACATTTTCTATCGTTAGTTTTCGTGGTTGTGGAGGACTTTGAGACTCTATCCAATGTTAGTCTTGAGTACGGCGTGCTGTGAACGGATCACTGCCGGAAACTAAGTAAGGTATCACCAACTAGAGCTGGTGCTACCATTCTTCCCTCTCTTCTTTGTTGATTACACTCTTGGTAGAGTGGCTGTGGTCATCAGTTCGGGTGGTAGTGCGCTTTACAAGACGTCGCCGTTCCTCGCGTCCCGCGGCTCTTCTTGTGCAGTCGTTGTACATATCTATATATTAATACGTGAAGTAAAAACTTTGTACCCTTTTTTACGAAAATTGCGCGGACGGAGGAGCATGAAATTTCCCACACTTACAGAGAGTAGAGAGTATAGAGAAGGAGTGCAGAATGCTAATATTTTTTTAAAATTATGCTACCATGTATTTGACTATACTTTTTGTTTATTGTCAAACTTTTGTAATTGCTTAAAAAATTGAGAATAGGTTAATATTGTTTGTTTATCTTTAATATTATTTGTCTATAGTGTGTAGTCTTGGCGAAATCTGTGATTATAGAAGTATAATAATGTTCAAACTTATAATTTCAATTAATTATAGTCAAATTTCGACTACTGCGGGACCACTAATATAATATAAAAGCGGATGTAAATTTTTTATGCTTTCACACCTTACTTAATCCATCATCATGAAATTCAACGTACATTGTATCATCAAAAAAAAAAAAAAAAACTATTGCCGATAAATATATTTATTGCTAGACTAATTCGAGAGAGGTCGCCGTTGATAGCTAGTATATTACCAAAGGCATTTTTCATTGCGTCTAAGACTTACAATACTAGTCATATACATATTTAAATGTTTATTGGTTATCTCCAAATTAAACCGTTCAGACTCTTGAACGATTCCTGCCCGTTATTGTTTGCGTGTTAATCCCGCGAGATCGAGGACTTGTACCACGACAAATATTACAGAAAAGAAATCTCCCCAACCTAATGAATAACTTGTTTTGTTGTTTATTCAGTTATGAGGGTAGACTAGCTTTATGGTTCGATAATAGTCTGCAAAGCGTGAATACACGTGAATATGTGTTTTTTTAAACCATACGGCCTTCTAGTGTAGTGGTAAGTGACATGGTCACTACACAAGGGGGTCGCGGGTTCGAATCCCGCCTAGGGAAGATATTTGTATGATAAATATAAAATGTCTTTTCTAGGGTTATGGATGTACATTATATATATATATATATATATGTATGTGTATAATAAAAATCTGGTACCTGTAACACAAGTTCTTTCCGAACTTAGCACGGGACCACTTAACTTGGCGTGATTGTTAGTAAATATTTATTTATATATTTATATTTATTATATACCTGGATGAGAAGCTGCATCCAAAAGCTGGATGAGAGAAGCTGAGCGATCAGTGTCGTGCAGTTGGAGAGGCCTATGTCCAGTAGTGGAGAGGCTGACGATGAAACGATATCGAGGGGTGAAAGGCTATTTAGTTTAAGCGACGTTTCACTTAACACATCGGTCATCGTTCTCGTCGAACGGTCGCTTGCGACGAAGGGCTCGACGAGTAAATTAACCCATAGACGCAGCCCACTGAGTTTCTCGCCGGATCTTCTCAGTGGGTCGTGTTTCCGATCCGGTGGTAGATTCTGCGAAGCACGGCTCTTACTAGAGTTCGTGTTAGCAACGTCGTCAGGTTTGAGCCCCGTGAGCTCACCTACTAGTTAAGGTTACGCTGAAATAGCGAATCAAGGCTATCAGCTTAGGTAGGAAAAAAATCGATGTTTTTTATTGAACTAAGTTTACCTCATTCAAATAGCTAAAAATATAGATATCTATCATATAGATAATTGACACCCAGACAAAAAGCAAACAAATCTGTTCATCACACGAATGTTTGCCCGATGTGAGAATCGAACCCACGACCCTCGACGCAACACTCATGACCGCTAACTACCGGACCACCGAGTCAATCAATGAATTTTAATTAGTTCTCTTTTATCGTATTTTAAAAGTTAGGTATACTATACTTGAGACCTTAGAACTTGTATCTCAAGGTACCCACCTTGAGATACGCATTTACGTTATGGTTGTCTATGGGCTCCAGTAACCACTTAACACCAGGTGGGCTGTGAGCTCGTCCACCCATCTAAGCAATAAAAAATAAATAAATAAAAATCTTGTGTGTTCTCTGAGTGACGCCCTCGCTCTGCTAATCCTCCGTGCGATGACAGCTAACCGCGCGTTACAAACAGAATAATACATCAATCGGGCGGAGTATCTTTGTGGGACTAACGCAGCGCTTCTAATGTAATGAAGAGCGGACAATATATAACTTTAAACGTTGTTTGATTAATAAATTATTAATTACTGTTTGGTATTAATTGTGTTTTCAATAGCCAAAGCTATGCACATTAATATGCTTTCGCTGAGTGCACATACTATTTGGATTGCAATCCAGATTAGATCTTGTTACTACTTGTACGATTTAGCTAATGTGTACTGTAATGATGGAATTGGTTTTGTGCATCAATAAAAAAAAAAAAATTGTTACATGTAGCTCACACTTCACCTGGTTCTGAACGTTTGGAAAACCTCTTAGTCTGTGAAGGAATTTCACTCTATATTTTGTACCGTATGTTCCATGGGGAGTGCTCTAAGGATTTTTTTTATATTGAAGTGAAAACTTCTTTAGAATCGTTGTGATTTCAAACCGGATGCAACGGAAAAAACGACAGGTAAGAGACACAAATACAAAAATGTGTAGGATGAAGCCAGCAAAGAATGAGACAGAAATATACATACTATTTAATACAGCGCCATCTGTGAGATTTTTTAATACTAACGTGTGTATGAAAGCTCTTGTAGTGAATTTTAATTTAGGATTATACGTGAAATTAAAATATCAATTCACAGAGGGCGCTACCTTACAATTATTTACTAATGACAAAATTTTACATATACTTAAGACGTTTAGGATAATTGTATTTTAATTTTGGAAGGTTTCACTTCTATCACGTGTGAATTGCACACATTTTTTTTTTTTATTGCTTTGATGGTTGGACGAGCTCACGGCCCATCTGGTATTTAGTAGTTACTGGAGCCCATAAGTAATAAGGTCTCAAGTATAGTTACAATGGCTGCCCCACCCTTCAAACGGAACCGCATTACTGCTTCACGGCAGAAATAGGCAGGGTGGTAGTACCTTATAACAGCAATAAAAACTATTCACATTCATTAGGACGCCATTTATTGATACGAATGTGGGTCTCCCAAAGTATTTGGGTATTCGTTCAAAAATATCGGTTTTATGTGGAAGAAAAAACGTTTTTTATTATAGTTTTAGTGTGTCTATATATATTTGGGTATACAAGATGTCTCCTCGCCGCGTGTTTGTCGTGCAAACATTTCCCCGGGGTGGCTCGTTAAAATATAACGCTTCGTTTGATTCGGATACGGGCAAATAACGTCCCTCTCTAGTCAGTGACAACACAGATAATGGAAACAAAAATAATATCGAAGGGTGAAAGGAGATTTGGTTTAAGTTACATTTTTGCAACTGTACAGGCAGAGCCATTGAAAGTTTAAAATTTAGAAAAAATATCATAACACAAATTACTGGTGGTGGGACCTCTTGTGAGTTCGCGCGGGTGGGTACCACCACCCACCATTGCCACGCACCATCCGGCTATGGAATGACCTCCCTTCCACGGTGTTTCCCGAGTGCTATGACATGTCCTTCTTTAAAAGAGGCTTGTGGAGAGTATTAAGCGGTAGTCAGCGGTTTGGTTCTGCCCCTGGCATTGCTGAAGTCCATGGGCGATGGTAACCACTCACCATCAGGTGGGCCGTATGCTCGTCTGCCTACAAGGGCAATAAAAAAAAAAAAAAAAAACCGCCTATTTCTGCCGTAAAGCAGTAATGCGTTTCGGTTTGTAGGGTGGGGCAGCCGTTGTAACTATACTTGAGACCTTAGAACGTAGATGTACGTCTATGGGCTCCAGTAACCACTTCACACCAGATTAACTGTGAGCTCGTCCACCCATCTAAGCAATAAAAAAAATCAAATGTCATAAAAAAAGTACAATCACTTATGTTACACAAATTACCACGAAAGTTTTCAATTAACCCACTCAAATATTTATTGAATCGAACTAAATGATTATGTTATGAGGCGAGTTAATGTTATTCTAGTTAATTCTAGAAACGTTTTTAGTTAGCGTTCATTGTCTACTTCGTACGCTAATTCATCAAAAGGTTCTTTCTGAAACACTCGCTCCGAAGCGACGAGGCTCCCAATTAGTTCTTGTGTAAATACTCCAGTAATTGCAGATCCATTATTACAATGAGCCGCTAAGTTTGGATGTGGTATTCGTTAGGATTGCAATCGGTTAAGGGAATATCTGAGAAAGGTTCATAGGCAACATCGGTAGGCAGCGGCTTAGCTCTACACCTGGCATTGCTGACGTACATGGACGATGGTAACCACTGACCATCAGGTGGGCTGTATGCTTGTCTGCCGACAGGGGCAACGAAAACAAATATCCTATACGATGATAATACACTAAAGGCCAAGAAACAGCCGGTTTTGTTTGATCGTGCGACAGCCATTATGAAATCAAACTGAGATCCCAAACTCTTGTATCATGAGGCAACATGAAAAATACGTTACATGCGCGCTACGTACCATTTTGCTTTGAGAAATTGGGAATGCTTCTTCAAGACCCAAACTCAGCGCTTGCTGGTTTTCAAAATACACTAACCAAAAACAATTTACAACAAATAATATTCTCTGCATTTCGCGAGTCGCAGATATATTTTAAAATACTTTTTATGGTTCGGATCTTTTCGGCGAGTTGCGATTTCGATCCGGTAGTAGATTCATTCGGCAAGCAGCTGCTCTTGAGTTGTTAGGTCTTAGAGACGCTCGGGTAGCCGTTAGTAAATCCCTTCCCTCCTGGCTGAGCTTTTGCTCGCCCACCTGTGCTAGTGAAACTGGAAGAAAAGTCTTCGGGTCACCCTTCCCATCCTTCCTTCCTAAAAAAACTACGTTTTGATACCGCGCTTTCGTCATTGTCCCACTTTTCGGAAACATTACAGTTTTCGTGGTCACGGACGATTAGAGTGTTTGTTATTCGTCTAAATTTGAATATTGTGGTAACTATCGTATCTACGTATATTATAAATTAGTTGCATTTGCATATATATACAAATATACCTTTAATTACAACAACAACAAAACTGCACCGGTAAACATTGACCAAAGGTTCATTAGGGTTGTTGTGTGGGGTTAGGGTTGTTGGAAGTACAGTTTCGAACATTCATCAAGCCTTCGCTGCCAAGGCTCTTTGAATTTCAGGGCGGAACAAATTCGTATCCAAAACACCCCTGGAGATTCGATTATCATGAATTATACTCTGGCCAAGGAAGAACTTACAAATTTTCTGAAAGCGCTCCTCCTTGCGACGATAATCCTCAATGCTGAGGGTCCTGGCCTAATAACTTTCTCCTGGATTATCCTGTGCCAGCCCTGCCTATCCGGCTGTGCGGATGGCATCGTGGACTGAGAGTAGAGCCAATCTGGCCTGACCAGCTTCTGAAGGCACTAATATATCCTGTATATATGTAACTATGCTGACACCTTAGATCTGATATCTCAAGGTGAGTGGCGCATTTACGTCGTAGATGTCTATGGGCTCCAGTAACCGCTTAACACCAGGTGTGCTGTGAGATCGTCCACCTATCTAAGCAATAAAAAAAATATATCCCATACCATACCCTATACCCATATCTAAACAGTCATATCAATTTCAATCTAAAACGAACTCCTAACGCGAATTCAAACACAAACTTACTAAATCTGAGCCGTTCCATTGAAACAGTCGAGAGTTCACGAACAAAACAAGTTAATTGCGTTCAGTTAGCGCTTCGGAGCGAGCGATCAAATATTAATACGGTGCAGTTGCATTTTGCTCCCGGCCTCGCTGTCTGGACCGTAATCGCTTAGTTACACACCGCTAAACGGACTGTTTAACTTGTGAGTTTGTTTTGTTGAACCCGCCTCTGATCCACGAAGGATTAGCAAGATAATGAATTAGTAAAATCGTATGGTTTTTTATTTATTGCTTAGATGGATGAACGAAATCATAGCCCACCTGGTGTTGAGTGGTTACTGGAGCCCATAGATATTTACAACGTAAATGCCGCCACCCACCTTGAGATATGAGTTCTAAGCTGTCAGTATAGTTACAACGGCTGGCCCCCCTTTAAACCGAAACGCATTACTGCTTCACGGCAGAAGTAGGCAGGGTTGAGAGGTACTTTTGTTGACTCACAAGACGTCCTACCACCAGTAAGCTCTCTTTCTCGCCGAATCTTCTCAGTGGGTCGCGATTCCAATCCGGCGGTAGATTCTGCGAAGCACAGCTTTTGCCAGTTTTAGCAAACTCTCAGGTTGAGCCCGTGAGATCACATATCAGTCCGTGAGTAGCTGGATTAGCCCTATAAGTTACCAGCAAATAGGTTAGAATAAAAATTGACAATGACTATCGTTGGCTATGCGGATATGTTAATACGTTTATCGCACATTATTAATGGATATTCTGTATACAGTTTACTCGCTAAGCCCGCGTACCTCGCTAATCTGCTTTGCTTTTCAAATTGGGGCTCAACGTGGCGTTAATATTGAATAGGTTTCGGCTGTGATTTACAGGTACTGTGTTCCTGAATATGTCTGGTCTAATTACGATTGGGGACTTTAATTTGATGGAGAAAAATTAGCGACCACAAGATATTTTAATAATGTTACGGGTTTTAAGAATTCACATGCGCTTCTAAACGATGTGACGACTTTTTATCTATGAGCGTAATTTCAAATGTTTTAATAGTGGTCGCGTTTAGTAGATTTTTCGAACCCGTGGTCGCGTTTAGTAGATTTTTCGAACCCGCAACCCCCTTGTGTAGTGACCATGTCACTTACCACTACACCAGACGGCCGTTTCCTGTATTTCCTAAAGAGCCATGTCGTTTGTTCACAGCGGTTATAGAGAGGATAGGGACGCCTTCCACATCGACGACTTCCACCACCACGAGCACCACGACGGTGACCGCGTCCTCGTCGAACTGCGCCGTCTGCAGCGCGCCAGGAGCCACCAGAACCGTCTCGAGGTCAAGGGCTGCTCACTACGGACTTAAGGTACAATATCAACTGCTGCATTTTTGAAGTAAAACTTCTATAGAGTCGTTGTGATTTCAAACTCGATGAAACGAAAAAATAAGTCCATAGAGACACAAACACATATATGTATAGGATTCAGCCGGCGAGAGAATGAGATAGAACACATTAGACGTTCTCGGTCTCCTCTTTATGCGACTCTTCGTAGCATCCCCACTATCGTCTACTAAACATTGTCCATATGTATGCTCCTGTGTAGTGGGATAGTCAGTATATTATCTATATCTTATTTATAAGTTTCACTTCTACCGTGTGTGACTTGCATACACACACACTTTTTTATTTTTTATTACTTAGTGTGGAGGAGCTCACAGCCCACCTGGTGTTAACTGGTTACTGGAGCCCATAGACATCTACAACGTAAATGCGCCACCCACCTTGAGATATAAGTTCTAAGGTCTCAGTATAGTTACAACGGCTGCTCCAGCTTTTAAACCGAAACGTGTTACTGCTTTACGGCAGAATTAGGCAGGGTGATGGTACCTACCCGCGCGGAATCACAAGAGGTCCTACCACCAGTAATTACGCAAATTATAATTTTGCGGGTTTTGGTTTTTGTTACACGATGTTATTCCTTCACCGTGGAAGTCAATCGTGAACATTTGTTGAGTACGTATTTCATTAGAAAAATTGGTACCCGCCGGCGGGATTCGAACACCGGTGCATCGCTAGATACCAATGCATCAGACGTCTTATCCCTTAGGCCACGACGTCTTCAAAATGCATAATTATGTTGAAATATGTCGCTTAAACAAAATAGTATTTCCCCTTTGATATGTCAGAAATACAGTAAGGTACATAGCATAGACCACTATATGGTTTTCTCGAAGAACGTAAGTCAGTCATCTGACCCAAGATATTATCCATACTAATATTATAAATATGAAAGGGTATTTCTTTGATTGTTTGTTTGTCCTTTTTTTCACGTCAAAACGGAGCAACGGATTGACGTGATTTTTTAAAAGTTATAGTATTTTGTTAGGAGAATAACATAGAATACATTTTAGCTTGAAATCATAATTTCATTGCCACGGGAAACTTCATTGCATATTTGCACGACCGCGCAGACGAAGTCGCGACCTAGAGTTAGTGTGCTTAGAAATTATGAATAATAAAAGTTTAGTTATTAGCATTGTATTAAGAGAGTTTTTTTTTTATATATAGGTGGTGCTTTTTTTTAACTTTAATTATCATCATGTCATCAGGAGGAGTCGGTAGGATCTCGCGTGTGTGAGGCGTGTCACTGTCGCTGCGTGAGGTCGCGGTACACGCGGTGTCCGGTGCCCACGTGTCCCGGACCGCGCGTCAGAGCGAAACGGCTGCGCCACTTGCCACCGCGGTGGCACGACCTCGCCATCGAACTCAAACGACCACTCATGGAGGAATTCCGTGAGTATTCATGCTGACGGATACACAATTAAATACATGAATCAACCGTTGATTCTAATAAACTTCAATCTATATATTAATACGTGAAGCAAAAACTTTGTATCCCTTTTTACGAAAATTGCGCGGACGGAGGAGTATGAAATTTCCTATACTTGAGTCGTCTATTATCAAAGGCGGCAATCTGTACATTTGGACAAAAATTTTTTATTGATATGTCAATACAGATTTATTTGAATATAATCGTCTCCTTCAAAGAATACGGTTCAAAACCTGTATTAAATAAAGGTTAATAGTTAACCTGTTATTTATCTAAGATGTCGTTCCGAAGAGTTTTGTGACTGCCAATGGAATACAAAGTCAATAATTCGTTTTTCTGATTTACCAATCATTGTCCAAAAGTCAGATTGCCGCCTTTGATAATAGTCGACTCACTTATAGAGAATATAGTGAAGTTCAGAAAGATATATATTTTTTTGAATTATACACAAACACTATAGTATTTGACACAACACACAAATATAAATATACTCTTAGTTTATTGTCAAACTTTTGTTTATTGTTAAAGTCTGTGGGTCAAATTGAGAATAGATTAATATTGTTAGTCTTTAATATTATTTGTCTATAGTGTAGTCTTTGCGAAATCTGTGTTTTTTTTTATTGCTTAGATGGATGGACGAGCTCACAGCCCACCTGGTTTTAAGTGGTTACTGGAGCCCACAGACATCTACAACATAAATGCCGCCGCCACCTTGAGATATAAGTTCAAAGGTCTCAGTATAGTTACAACGGCTGCCCCACCCTTCAAACCGAAACGCATTACTGCTTCACGTGGTACTTACCCGTGCGGAATCACAAGAGGTCCTACCACCAGTGATTACGCAAATTATAATTTTGCGGGTTTGATTTTTATTACACGATGGCGTTATTCCTTCACCGTGGAAGTCAATCGTGAACAATTGTAAAGTACGTATTTCATTAGAAAAATTGGTACCCGCCAGCGGGATTCGAACACCGGTGCATTGCTTCAACACGAATGTACCGGACGTCTTATCCTTTAGGCCGCGACGTCTTCAGAGTTTCTGTGGTTTTCATTCATCAGAGATCCCGAGCGAGTTGAGCAAGTGCTGTTTGTCTTGCCTGAAACGTATAACTCGGCGGCTGGAGGGCGCGGGCCCGGGCTGCGAGCCGGCCGAGGACGAGTTCAGGGGGTGGCTCCGCGAGCACGGCACCGCCTGGGAACAGATCGCGGCCGTCAGCGGACGGACGCCCGCCGCCCTCAAGGCTTACTACTTCACCTACAGGTACGTGCGACATATCTTACCAATCTTTCTTCTTTCTTCCCCATAGCTCCCTCATTGCTGAGGATCGTGACTCCGTTTCAGCTTGTCGACTGCCAGCCTCCATCGGTTCCGGTCAGTTGCCTGGTGTAGTGCTGCGCTAAGTGGTCCGCTGGTTTGCTCGGAGATCTGGTCGGACCAACGTTTGGGGCCAATCTAAACATCACTTATATCAAAATTATTATTGTGAGCGCGGAACGACGATTTGAGACGATTCTTTGCAAAAAAAAATTTTTATTTCCTACCTATGCTGAGAGCCTTGAGAGGCTATTTCAGCGTAACCTTAACTAGTAGGTGAGCTCACGGGGCTCAAACCTGATGCTAACACGAACCCTAGCAAGAGCAGTGCTTCCCAGAATCTACCACCGGATCGGAAACGCGACCCACAGAGAAGATCCGGCGAGAAAGCCAGTGGGCTGCAAAATATACAGATTTCCGACAAATTAGAGTTGTAAATGACGTATTATTAGCCTTTCCGGAATTCGAAATGACTAAGTCACGTTATAAAATAGTTTTGGTGGGCCTTCAGAGACGATAACAGTTTTCTTTATTTGTTTATATAATTATTTTGTTACTGTCTTTTGTTGCACAATGGAGTAGCATATTCACTAGGGGAATAATTTCTTAAATAAAATTAAAAAAAAAATATTACGTTAGAGTTTTTATTTTTTATTGCTTTTATGTGTGGAGGAACTCACAGCCCACCTGGTGTTAAGTGGTTAGTGGAGCCCATAAACATCTACAACGTAAATGCGCCACCCACCTTGAGATATAAGTTCTAAGGTCTCAGTATAGTTACAACGACTGCCCCGCCCTTCAAACCGAAATACGTCACGGCAGAAATAGGCAGGGTGATGGTACCTACCCGCGCGGACTCATAAGAGGTCCTACCACCAGGAATTACGCAAATTATGTATGTAATTTTGCAGGTTTGATTTTTTTTTACTCGATGTTATTCCTTCACCGTGGAAGTCAATCGTGAACATTTGTTGAGTACGTATTTCATTAGAAAAATTGGTACCCGACTGGGATTCGAACACCGGTGCATCGCTTCAACACGAATGCACCGGACCTTTAGGTCACGACGAACTTTTGGGTACTTTTCATTTAAGTCGTTTTTAATGGGACATTAAAAGTAATCTGTTTAATTGTTACAGAAAAAAGCTGCAACTAGACGCAGTGGTGAGCGCCCGCAACAGCGCGAGCGCGGCCGCGCGGTCCACCAGCGAGGAGAGCGGCTCCTCCGAGTCCGAGGGCGCCGCGCCCCCCGCGCCCGCCCCCTGCGCCGCCCTGCCGCCCGCGCCCGCGCCCCGCACCGACGCCGCCGCCCCGCGCCGCCCGCGCAAGGACGAGTACGACTCCTCCGCCACCGAGACCGCGGACGAGGAGAACGACGCGCCCTCCGCCAAGGTCACCACCTCTCGATACATACAGCGAACTCTATACATGCACCCATAACAACTTTACAAACATACAACTAACATATCCTGACAGTGTATCTTGAATATGTTGAATTGCAAATTGTTCGAGAAGATACCATCCCAGATTTTTTTCTATTCTAACTGTAGTCCCTATTCCTCCTAATCTACTGTAGTTGATTAAAGGAAGCTTATATCTACAGGCCTTACCTTCAGCATCGGTGTCGACGCCGGCGTGCTCCACGCCCTCCTCCAGCACGTCCACGGCGAGCCCCCTCACGCCGACCGCCCCCGCCACCACGGGCAACGTGACCACCTCGCCCATCACCTCCATAGCCACGAGCGTGCTGACCACGGCCGGCGGCTCGACCGTGCTCACACCGGTGAGCGGGCCCGGCGTGCTCAGCAGCACGGGCAGCGCGCTGCGGTCCACGGGCGCCGCCCCGCAGACCGTCAGGGACGTCGTGCTCAACATCATAGAGTTCAGTCTCACGAGGGAATCGCAGCCTCCGCCCATTAAATCTCATCATCTTAAGGTGAGCTTGTTTTTAAATATTAGTATATATTTTTCGATGTATCGTCGTTGTCAAACCAAAATCTGCTATGTGCACTTTTTGAGAGTTTTACGATTTGACCTTTTCGTATAGTTCACAGCCCTGTCTACCGTATAAAAAAAACTGTTATGTGTCCTATAGCTTTAATATTTATCTATAGCTTTCATTTAATATAGTTCTTAAAAATTCACTTTCATATAAAATTTTATACGAAAATGTTTTTACCCGTTAATTCAAAATAGATAATAATAATATAAAATTAATAATTTTGCACATAGCAGATTTTGGTTTGACGGCGACGATATGAATTCTTGTGTAGTATTTTTTTATTCTTGGAGTAATTACAGAAAATTGGTGTATGTACTAAACTTTATTGGTATCTCGTCTCATCCGTGCCTTCGTTCGGTAGACTCCGTCATCGACGCCGAACAGATCGAGCAACGACAGCCTGGCGACCCTCACGGTGGTGAACAGCAGTCACGGCGGCCACGGTGGGCACGGTGGTCACGGTGGTCACGGCGGCCACGGCAGCCCGTCGCCCCGCTCCCCGCGCCCCACGGCCACCATCACGCCGGTGTCCGGGGACAAGGACGGCGTGGTGGTGCTCATCGAGCCCCGCCCGGACTCGCTGCTGGACCTCACCGTCAAGAGGACCGACAGGAGGTCCGACCTCGCCTTCCCGACGCCTGCTAAGACGGTAAGTCTACTTTTAGTCTTGACGACATTATTAACATTATACATACAAAAATAAATTGTAAAAATGTATATACCTAGGCGGCACTGAAAATTTCGGGAATTAACGAAGTGACACAACGTTACTATTTAAAAATGTATTTATTGCTTTTCGAAGTATTCTCCGCGAAATTTGACACATTTTTCCATACGATGGAACCAATCATTGAAGCAACCATTCCATTCGGAAGTTGGGGTCTCCAAAATGGCCGTTTTGTAGGCGTCCACAGCTTCTTCAGGTGATGAAAATCTCTGTCCACGCAATTTATTCTTTATTTTAGGGAAAGTATAGAAATCATTAGGGCTTAGGTCGGGGCTGTACGGCGGATGGTCTAATAATTCTAGGTTTTCTTGCTCTAAAAACTCTTTTGTTCTGTGCGCGGTGTGAGAACTCGCATTGTCGTGATGGAGGATGATGCGGCGGTTGCAGTTCTCTTTACGGAGTTCAGAACCGACCTGTGGCAAACAAATGCTAGCATACCATTCTGCATTAACCGTTCTTTGTCCCTCAAGAGGAATAGTCGTAACATGGCCGGTTTTGGAGACAAACGTGGCCACCATTTTTTTTGCAACACTCCGTGAACGAACAATTTTTGTTGGCTTTAACTCATTTTCGAACACCCAAACTCGTGACTGATTTTTTGTTTCGGGTTCGTACGCGTATATCCAGGATTCGTCACCTGATACAATGTTGTATACAGCATTTGAGGATCCTGCGTGGAATCTTTCGAGAGTTCTGACGCATCAAGTAACGCGAGCCGCTTTTTGCTCTTCACAGAGCGAATGCGGTATCCATCGGGAAAACAACTTTTTTACACCTAATTGTTCATGCAAGATTATTTGTATTTGACTTATGCCAATGTCTAAAGTTCCCTGAATTTCGCGGTATGTCACATGTCGATCTTCCTCAATCAGCTTACGCACAGCATCAACATTTTCTTGGTTGACTGCAGTTTTTGGACGACCTTACGGGGATCATCACTGAGCTTGACACGTCCACGTTGAAACTCAGCAAACCAGCGATAAATTGTGGTTTTGGATGGGGCTTCATCACCAAATGCAGAAATCATCCGGTCATCACACTGTTTTTGTGTTAAACCACTTCGAAAGTCATAATAAATCATCGCTCTTGAATTTTCTCGGGTCAATTCCATTTTCTCAACGACTAAACAAGTTTGACAAAACCTCGTGACAAGACCGAGAATCTTTTTTTAAATAAATAAATGGTATTCGATTTTTAAAACCAAGGAGTTTTCACTTAAAAAGATTTTAATATGACAGGAACAGTGGAAATATTCCATTCCCGATACTTTTAGTGCAGCCCTCGTATATCGACGCTTGAAAGACAAACGTGACTAAGCGACAATGCGTGAACTTTACAGTAGACTATTCTAAAGTTGAAATACCTGAAAAAAATTATATTTTAACGAATCTAGCTGTAGGATTGAAATTATTTTAATAGACCTAGAAATATATATATATTTTTTTGCGCATCGAATATGGTTATTGCCTATCATTTATGTACAAAGCAGTTATTGTCGCTTGGTCACGTTTGCCTTTCAAGAGTCGGTATATATATATTTATTGCTTTTACATGGGTGGATGAGCTTACAGCCCACCTGGTGTTAAGTGGTTACTGGAGCCCATAGACATCTACAACGTAAATGCGACACCCATCTTGAGATATAAGTTCTAAGGTCTCAGTATAGTTGCAACGGCTGCCCCACCCTTCAAACCGAAACGCATTACTGTTTCACGGCAGAAAATAGACGGGGTGCTGGCACCTACCCGCGCGGACTCAAAAAATTGTATATTGAGAATACGTTTGAGAATACATCTGTGATCCTGTCAGTCTAACGTCGATAGAGTAGTAAGTAGGACTCTGTGTGAAGACTAAACTAGAAAAGCATTGATTATTAATACTACAGAGAAATGGTGTTCCATAAAGTGTATGTTTCTTCTTTTGGTGTTTATTTTGTTTCATCCATTATCAGTTCTATGATTTGTATTTTATTGTCTCATAATAAAAATATAAAAAATACATACTTTAAAATTATTATTATTACTAATCGTCTATATTTGAAATACATTACCTATTATTATTAATCACCGTATATTCTTCGTAATAATAGATCGGTGGCTGCGTCTACAACTCTAGCCATCAGTAATTATCGATATAATCGAATACACAAATAAAATTTTCATGTTTTAATTCAACAGAACGCGTACAGAAATTCCGAATACGCTCAGTACAGAAGCGAAAGAGAATCTCCTAATCAATACAGCACTAAGAAGGTCATCATGAACTCCAGTGTGAGAGCCCTGAAGAACGTGACAAATCCGAAGGGGTCCATCACCCTGGGCACGCCGGTCGAGACCAGATACGAGCCCAAGGCCGGGTCCATCACGGCCGGCACGCCCGTCCACCCGCACCACCTGCACGACAAGAAGTTCGACCAGTACTACAAGAGGCGGAGCCCCGGCGGCGCCGCCTACTACGCCGCTCAGCCTCGGCCGCAGTCGCCCTCGTTCTCGCAGGTACTTACGGGTGGTCTATTACCTTAAATTAACGACAGAGTCAGCTGATTCTGGGCAGTTACCGGAACTCTAGGAGGTCACAACAAAGATGCTGGAAACTTACTTTGCTGGTGGTAGGACCTTTTGTGAGTCCGCGCGGGTAGGTACCACCACCCTGCCTCTTTCTGCCGCGAAGCAGTAATGCGTTTCGGTTTGAAGGGTGGGGCAGCTGTTGTAATTATACTGAGACCTTAGAACTTATATCTCAAGGTGCGTGGCGCATCTACGTTGTATATGTCTAAGGGCTCCAGTAAGCACTTAGCACCAGGTAGGCTGTGAGCTCGTCCATCCATCTCAGCATTAAAAAAAAACGTGAAAGGGGGCGGGATGTTTGAGTAATCCTAAAATATATGACGGATTGGCTGGTTTCGTGGTATTTTTAAAATGATGACGTCAGCGTCACTAATGCTATTATCCTCATCATTATCGTTGTCTTCCGTAGTGGTGGTGATTAAGACTAATTTTCTCAATGAATTCCATTTATTGCATTTCAAGTGTACAGCAATATCAACAGAGAGCTCCGCTCCGTTCGACTGCTCGAGTCGGAATGTTTTGTGGTTTTTTTTTTCTTTTTTTTTCTCCTACCTAAGCTGGTAGCCTTGAGAGGCTATTCCAGCGTAACCCTAACTAGTAGGTGAGCTCACGGGGCTCAAACCTGATGACGTTGCTAATACGAACCTTAGCAAGAGCAGTGTTTCGCAGAATCTACCACCGGATCGGAAACGCGACCCATTGAGAAGTTCCGGCGAGAAACTCAGTGGGCTGTGTCTGGGAGTTAATTTACTCGTCGAGCCCTGCGTCGCAAGCGACGGGTTCGACGAGAACGGTGACCGGTGCTTGAAGTACCTAGGAGCACCGTTAGTGGATCGGGAGGATCCGAGATGACGTGTTTTGGGCGACGTCGACTGCTTTCCATTCTGTTGTTTTGTGGGACAACAGTCACTCGTATTTATACTCGTAGTAGAATATTGGGAGTAGCTTAGTCATGAAATCCCTTGAATACCGTCTTAAACAATTGTAACGTTAAGGAAACAGTTATTTATAACTATTTTTAGTTAACTAAATAGTGATGTTGCGCCGAAATATATATTAAAATAAATGTTTCGTTTCCACAGTCCGGCAGCAGCTACGGCCGCAACCCTCACGTGCTGGAGCAGCGCTCGATCATAATGGCGGACTTCATCACCTCCCAGCAGATGCACGCCGGGGCCAGGCGGGAGCGGGCCGACAGCGACTACCCCGCACAGCATCCCGCCCAAACGCAACATCCTGCTCAACATCCTACCCAGCATCCGGCTCAGCATCCAGCTCAGCATCCGAACCAACATCCTGCCCAGCATCCTGCCCAGCATCCTACCCAGCATCCTACCCAACACGCCGCCCCGCACTACTCGCGGCGGGAGCCCGTGTCCGTCATCCAGCGTCACTCCGCGGGCCACGGGCTGTACCCTCACCACGCGCCGCCAGGTATCATCCATCAGCCACTCAGGGTCACTCGACTCACATTCAGTTAAATCTTTAACATACCCGATCATGTGGACAGAATGGTAAACAGTCGACGTCACCCTAAACACGTCATTACGGAACCTCCCGATCCATTAACGGTGCTTTTAGGTACCTCAAGCACCAGTCACTGTCCTCGTCGAACCCGTCGCTTGCGACGAAGGGCTCGACGAGTAAATTAACCCACAGACACAGCCCACTGAGTTTCTCGCCGGATCTTCTCAGTGGGTCGCGTTTCCGATCCGGCGGTAGATTCTGCGAAGCACGGCTCTTGCTAGGATCAGTGTTAGCTACACTCCGGCTTGAGCCCCGTGAGCTCACCTACTAGTTTGATGAACCTAGAAATAACCTCTCGAAGTTACTATTAAAATAGGTAGGAAAAAATAATTGATCTAAATCATTAATCTGCTTGTGAACTCTGCTCTGCGCGCGGAAACTCGCGCCAACTTCAGATATGATTTGAGGTTGGGGAAAACGGTCCACAAGCAAATTGTGAATAATTTCAATTTTAGATAATTGGTTTAATTGTGTTCTGGCATTATCCGTGTCCACCTTTTGCGTTAATGCCCACCGGCTGGATGGTTTTTGATTGACAGTTTCGTATCAACTGTCAATAAAAAAACACGTATGGTTTTATTGATTGAATAATCTTTTATAATCATGCATCATTATTTACATGTAAATAAAACAGGATCAGTAGAAAAAACTATTAAAAAAAACTCCATCTAAGTTTATCAATCCGAGTGGGTGACCTTGAAACAGTTGGTAATGCGATCGTGTACCTCCAGGGCACGAGGCGTTCACGTCGCTGGTGAACGTAGCGTCCGCGGCCACTGCGCTGCCCGTCCCGGGGGGCGAGCCCAAGCCCGACACCAAGACCCAGCACCACTCTTCGCACGACGTCAGGTATACAATACTACATAATAACCTACAAGCCTCTGTATCTATAGGGTCTCATATTATTTTTGAAAAATATGGTGTTGTTATAATATGCGTTAATACGAGACGTGCTTCGAGAATAGTCTGCGCATTGATCTAGAGCAGCCTTTCTCAAAGTGGGTGATAACGCCCCCTTGTAGGCGCTGCAGGCCTAGGGGGTCTTAAGAAAGAGATCCAGAAAAAAAGGGTTGTGTAGAGGCGTGGGAGGCGATTTTTAATTTTATCTAGGAGGACTTAGACATCGACTGAGCTCTCGCTATAGTGGTATTTAAGTAGGTGAAAAAATGGGGGCGCTAAAAATGATTTATTCTCAAAGAACCGGCTTGGAACCATGATGATGATTCTCAAAGTGGGCGGTAGACAAAATAAGTTTGGGAACCCCTGATCTAGAGTAACGTTACTGGGTGCCCCGGGATCGCCTATTCTACCTAAATCTACTATGAAGGCACCGTCTGCTTAGAGTCGGCTTTCTACGTCATACCTTAAGAGGTCCGGTGAGATTCACGGTTAATCTCTATGGGCCACTTAATAAGCATGATCTCTTCACCATATTTACAATTACAAAAAAGTCAAAGTTCAATTTTGTGCATTTTCCAACATTGACCTTGATGTAACAAATAGTCATTCGCATTTCAGATTACGAGAACTGGGAATGTCTCAGAAATACCACACGATGCCTCAATATCAGGTCAGTTCAAATTGTTTTAGTTTATTTCAAATTCAAATTCAAATTCAAATTTAATATATGTGGGAATGATGTTTTATTGAACGCATGATATGATGGATGCAAGTTGATGTTTGTGAACGCAGCGGTGTATCAAGAATGGAAGGGGATGACGTGTGAGATGACAGAATGACAGATGGATGAACGACGACGAACGAAGCACGAGCACGACGGAACGATTAAAATTTATATGAATAGTATTGAAATAAAACGTGGAAGTAGTAAACGCGAAACTTTTATTAATTGTCTGAAGGCTGCATCCCACATTTTGGGGGCTTCGTCCGGGATCGGCCAAAAGAAAAGGCAAGTAATAATAATTGTTTCGACGCCATTACGAGAAACAAACAACGCGTCAATTGTACGAATATACACACGACGTATTTAAATCTTCATTGTGTACGACGATCACAAAAGATTAATACACGAGGATGGCAAGACGACGATCAAAAAGCCAGTCCTTCGATGACGACGACAGTATTTTCGATCGACCAACGCGTGGTGGAATGTTTCACTTAACGGAGAATATCATCAGGAAGTTTGACGGCAAAGACAAAACTTATGCTGTAACAAAGTGGATACAAGATATAGAGGAAAATGGTGACATATTCGAGTGGACACCAAAGCAACGGTTATTAGTGGCTCGACGGTCATTAACCGGCACGGCAGCTTTGTGGTTAAATTCTGAAAAAACGTTTCCATGCTGGGATACTTTAAAGATAGCCATCAGTAAGGAGTTCCCTGACACCATAGACGCCAAGACTATTCACGAAATGATGAGTGCTAAAAAGAAAAAGTCAAATGAATCATGCATTGACTACATGTTTGCCATGAAAGAGCTTGGACGCCGAGGCAAAATGGCGGACTACGTGGCTATAAAATATGTTGTAGATGGCATACAAGATCAAGAAATAAATAAAATAATGCTATATGGAGTCACAACGTACGCTGAATTAAAGGAGAAATTAAAAATATACGAGATTTTGAAAGAAAAAATGAAGAAAGAACCTATTCACGGAAAAGAGCAGAAAATTACTAATACAAGAGAATGGTCATCAAAAGTTCGATGTTATAGCTGTGGAGAAAAGAGTCATAAAAGTGAAGATTGTCCGAAAAAGATGCAAGGAAAAAAGTGTTTCAACTGCAACGTGTTCGGCCATATTTCTTCACAATGTCCGGCAAAGGCGGAAGCGTCATCGGCTACGGCTAGCAGCGCGAGAACGGAGCAGCAACCGAAACGCACATATATCGCTACGACGCAGGAGGGCGCGAACACAATTTTCGAAAATCAATCTAACGAAGTTCACAACGCTATGAATGCTGTGATTGGCTCTGCGAACAGTACGGTGCGCGACAAATGTCATAACAGTGAGGTTGACATTTTAAAAGTAAATAAAGAATGTAAAGTGTTGAAAAAAACTTTGAAATTAGTAAAATTGTGTAATAATAACGAAATTCATGCATTAATTGATACTGGTAGTGAAGTTAATTTAGTAACCATGGACTATTATGAGCAAATAGGCTCTCCGACGTGTTTTAAAAATGTAAACACAGTTCTTACCGGTTTAGGCTCATCAAAGGTAATATCAAGTGAACAATTTAAAACAAACATTGAAATCGACGGCTACACGTATCGTGATATAATATTTTATGTGATTCCTAGAGACAGTATACCTATTAAAGTGATATTGGGACATGAATTTTTAAGAAATGTTATTACAGAAAGATGACAACAGTGAACTACATCCAGTACATTATATGAGCAAGCGAACAACTGACGCTGAGAGTAAATATACAAGTTATGAGCTAGAAGCTTTGGCTATAATAGAAGGTATAAAGAAGTTTAGACATTATTTATACGGAAAGCATTTTAAGATAGTTACAGACTGCAAAGCTTTTCAAATGACACTGAATAAAAAAGATCTAGCAATGAGTACAAGAGTGGCACGATGGATATTGTTCTTACAAGATTATGATTTCACTATTGAACATCGTGAAGGTTCGAAGATGAAACACACAGATGCTCTAAGCCGAAACCCATATGTAGCTCTTATATTTTCAGACCTACATAGTGATTTAAGACGTGCGCAAGAGAGTGACAACGGATTAAATGCAATTATGAATATTCTGAGAGATGGTAAACTATATAATGACTTTTATTTGCAAGGAGGATTACTCTGCAAGGGACCACAACATTGTTTGGTTGTACCACAGAAGATGGAAATTGAAATTATTAAGAGGGCGCATGATAATGGTCATTTTTCAAAGAAGAAAACAATGGAATTGATTAATAAGGATTATTACATACCAAAATTAGAGAAAAAGATTGAGGATTATATTGCTACATGCATACCTTGTCTGTTAGCATCCCGTAAAGAAGATATTCAATTACTGGACCTTTTGATGGAAGAAGAAAGACACAATTTCATTGACAGTAGAGAAGAACTTAGAAAGGAAGCGAAGAAACAAATATTTAAAGTACAAGAAGAAAATAGAAGAAATTACAACAAGAAAATGAAAGAATGTACTATATACAAGGAAGGCGACTTAGTAACTGTGAAAAGGACTCAGTTTGGTACAGGAATGAAACTGAAACCAAAGTTTTTGGGACCATATCGAATAGTAAAGGTCAAAAGAAAGAATAGATACAATGTTGAGAAGGCTGACGCACAAGTTGAAGGCCCTAACAAGACTACTACATCTGCTGATTTTATGAAAAAGTGGCCTGATTACTTAAGTGACTCAGAATAAACAGAAAGGATGAGTTCAAGATTGGTAGTATGAAAGGATGAGTGAACTATATTGTTAACCCTAGTTATAGTTCTATTATGTTACATTTATTAGCATACGATGTTCTAATATCCTTTTATCATAAGATGAGTTTTGTTTTTTTTTAAGTTAGTTTTGTTGTAATATGTTCAGTCTTTAGTCATATGATGTTAATGTAATAGTTGTTAATTGTTTTGTTTAAGAATGATTTATAACTTTTTGTATAACTTTCTCTATGTTGTAAGATGTTAGTGTTATAAAAAGGTAACTCTGAGGACAGACTTACGTGCAGGACGGCCGAATGTGGGAATGATGTTTTATTGAACGCATGATATGATGGATGCAAGTTGATGTTTGTGAACGCAGCGGTGTATCAAGAATGGAAGGGGATGACGTGTGAGATGACAGAATGACAGATGGATGAACGACGACGAACGAAGCACGAGCACGACGGAACGATTAAAATTTATATGAATAGTATTGAAATAAAACGTGGAAGTAGTAAACGCGAAACTTTTATTAATTGTCTGAAGGCTGCATCCCACATATATGAATATTGAACAATATTTTAATTGAAGTAATTTTAATTATATTATAATGTATACTAAAGGTCATGTACATAGCCATAGCAATTTTCAGCCCCAACTACTCGTGCTCTCAAGGATATTAATGAAATATCTATAGAAAAAACATTATATTGCAAAAAACTAGCAAAATATATTAACATATATATTAATATATTAGCAAAATATTATAAAGCAAAATATATTATTTGATTTTAAAATTCTATACTCTTAAATTCGTAGAATAAATCATTACATGGAACCTTTAAAGTATTTAAAGTATTTTGTATAATCTTTAAAGTATTTTGGGTGTTCTACAATTAACAATCAACGTTCATAATCAATTCGAGTGTCCATGTAAACCAACCACTACATTACACTCACACGCACTTACACACATCGACACAACACAATCAGATTCAAACTTATTCTGCAAGTTATCAATTCGACAAAATTCATCTACCTATTTAACTGCCTTACCTTTACCTTAGTTGGACTACCTGTGTTCATTCAATGTGTCATGTCAATTATGTTAACATTTTTTGGAAACATAATGTGTTTCTTTAATTGGCTCATGTTTGGGAAAACATCCTCTGTACCCTGTGTCTAGTTAAATGCTGTTGAAACTTTGTTGATTAAATAAATAAATAAATGAATAATTATTGATCTTAAGCAAAAAAAAAAACTACGCTTGCTTAATATTTATTGACGTTTTACTGTTTTATGTGCCGTTTTACGTGCGCATTGTGGATATTATTGTTTCGTTGCAATATACCTGCTTATTATATTTTGTTGTAATATAAAGTATAGTAATTAATACATGAAGCAAAAACTTTGTATCCCTTTTTACGAAAATTGCGCGGACGGAGGAGTATGAAATTTTCCACGCTTATAGAGAATATAGAGAAGAAGTGCACAATGCTAATATTTTTTTTAAATAATGCATAAAAGATACATTAAATCAATAAAGAAAACATTACACACACTACAGACCATGTATTTGACGCACACACGCATGCATACTATTTATTGTCAAACTTTTGTTCTTAACGTCTGTTGTCAAATTGAGAATTTATTAAATATTGTTTGTCTTTATTAATATTTTTCTATAGTGTAGTCTTGGCGAAATTTGTGATTATAGAAGTATAAAATACAATCATAATAGTGTACAAACTTACAATTTCAATTAATTATAGTCGAATTTCGACTACTGCGGGACCTCTAGTAAAGTATAGTAATATAAATAATATTTAAGCTGATTATGATGTTAAAGTGTCAGTGTATGGACAGCAAAATCAAATGATATAGGTAACCTAAAATTCTTATCTAATTATTTGAGTATCTCTGTATCCCCATGAACAATATTGATTTTAATTTGTTTATAATAATAGAGATATATAGTCTGTTATTTAAACTTAATTTCATTACTGTCCTTGAACTTCATTTAGTGGGCCGTGCAATGTATGGAGAGTGGCCCATGTCCTTTGCAGATTAATTTATTATCAATGTTAGGGGTTGAGTATTATATTTGTGAAACAATACATTGAAATACAATATTGTTGCATAATACATTAACTATTTTTGAAACCCATTAGGTACGTTGAAATGTTTTGTCATAAGGAAATTAAAGCTATTTCTAATTTGCCATACAGGTCATTGACAGAAGAACGAAGCACCAACAATATACAATGGAGAGGGATATCCAGATGGCCATGCAACAAAGGAGAGATAGGTGTGTGCCTTAAAAATATATATTTTAAAATTAAATAGAAGTCCAAAAAGACATTTTATGTGTGATTGGCAACCCCAATTCATAGATACAGGAGACCTGCTCTTGACTAGATGGTAGTTACCTCGCAGGGTTGGCACTTATTATAATTGTGATTAAATTAAAATTACAACCTGATATTAAGTGATAATTAGGGTCCATAGACTTAAATAAATAATAAAGAATCATTTGGAAACGAATTACGCGCGGTGTAGTAACAAATTTGTTAGTTCAATTTAAGACGTGGTTATGGTCATTAACTAAAGAGTTTTGTTTGCCTACAGCGACCGAGCGATGGAGAGGCACGAGGCTCATCCCGCACACCCGCAGCTGCTGCACGAGCGACACCTGCTGCCGCACGCGCAGGTACAGCGCAGGGGTCCGCCCCCCCCCATTTTTGAGTATGAATATAAAAGCGATGTTTTATTGATCACCACCTCCTTACCACTTCACAATCAGCCTCAAGAAAGAAAAGTTTTGTTGATTGATATCAAATTTCGGCGCGCTTTCTTCGTTCAATAATAAACCCGCTTCATTAAAAATTTCGAAGTCTATATGCTAACATGTATCTCGTTTGGAAATTAAAAATAGATATGTAAAAAGTGAGTAAGTGGGCTAATGTTAAACGGAAAGCTTAAGTTACCCTGATGGATGGTATATATATTTCTTTTTATTTTTTATTGCATAGATGGGTGGACGAGCTCACAGACCACCTGGTGTTAAGTGGTTACTGGAGCCCATAGACATCTACAACGTAAATGCGCCACCCATCTTGAGATATAAGTTCTAAGGTCTCAATATAATTACAACGGCTGCCCTACTCTTCAAACCGAAACGCATTACTGCAATTACATTAATGCAATAAATAAAAAAGGTATACGTATGTACAGTACGTTATTATATATGATTACAGAACGTTTCGTCCCAAGAAAGTCGGCTGGTGACCTCCGGGACGTACAGCACCGCCAAGCACCGCGCGCAAACACCGCACTACCTCGACAGGAAAGACGTGTACGTATTATTGATCTAAAAATGCACATGTATTTGTGTATACGCATTGGTTAATGACCTTACTGGTGGTAGGAACTCTTGTGAGTCCGCACGGGTACCACCGCCCTGCCTATTTCTGTCGTGAAGCAGTAATGCGTTTCGGTTTGAAGGGTGGGGCAGCCGCTGTAACTATACTGAGACCTTAGAACTTATATCTCAAAGTGGGTGACGCATTTAAGTTGTAGATGTCTATGGGCTCCAGTAACCACTTAACACCAGGTGGGCTGTGAGCTCATCCACCAATCTAAGCAATAAAAAATAAAATTGTCTCTTTCACGCACACGACCGAGATGCATTTGACCTTTGACTTTAGCCCTTAAAACTCTTAAAATAAGGTTTAAAAGTTATTATTTATATATTTTATATTAATACGTGAAGCAAAAACTTTGTATCCCTTTTTACGAAAATTGCGCGGACGGAGGAGTATGAAATTTTCCACACTTATAGAGAATATAGAGAAGGAGTGCACAATGCTAATATTTTTTTAAATAATGCATAAAAGATACATTAAATCAATAAAGAAAACATTACACACCTACATACCATGTATTTGACGCACACACGCATGCATACTATTTATTGTCAAACTTTTGTTCTTGACGTCTGTTGTCAAATTGAGAATAGATTAAATATTGTTTGTCTTTGTTAATATTTTTTATAGTGTAGTCTTGGCGAAATTTGTGATTATAGAAGTATAAAATACAATCATAATAGTGTACAAACTTGCAATTCCAATTAATTATAGTCGAATTTCGACTACTGTGGGACCTCTAGTATATTTTATTATATAAAAAAATTAAATTATGAGTATAGATTGATGTCGAATTTTCGGTCAATGAGTCAATTGCATCTGCAGCTAGTCCTGAACCTGGAAGGAGCACGAATGTCATTGTTATATCATACTAAATATTGTACTATTTATACAAAATATAAGAAAATATAGCAACAACCTTGTAAAAAATTATTATAAAGTACGATACGAACTCTTTAAAGAAATAAATCTTAATATCCTATCCTTAAAGATAAATTACAAATAAAATCGTAATTACTGCTAAACGAAACCCGCTATTGCTGGCTACTGAAACAGAGCGTTTCAAAAGCCGTTATCGACATTTGATAGGTAGTTTCGTTTTGCTAACCAAAAATGCCACTACAGCCCACCGTTAGTGTATACGCATTGGTTAATGACCCTAAATTTAGAGGCGCTGGTCGTAAAAAAAAATTGTGGGTGTACATATTTGAAATGATTGAGTAAAACCATTGTTACAGGCGTGCGGTAGTATCGTCAGCGGGCTCGTTGTCGGCGGGGGTGGCGGGGGTGGCGGGCGTCCCGGGGGCGGGGGGCGTGGCCGGGGCGGCGGGGGCGGCGGGGGACCAGCGCTCCGGGACCCTCACCGCAGCCTCACTGATCGACGCCATCATCACGCACCAAATCAACCAGAGCTCGGACCAGCGATTTCCGGTAAATACCGGTTTGAATAATTCCGGAAATTGTATTTAATTATATCAAGTTATACTATCAACTCTTATGTCGTATTTACTTAATTAATTAAGAGATTTTTATATCAGACTAGCTGACCCAGCAGACTTCGTAGTGCCTCAATCGATCAATAAAAGACCTACTTAAGTTTTAAGTTTATTTTATACAAAAACTTTTGTATAAAATAAACTTAAAACAAACAAAAGAAATCCGACGGACGCGGGACACATCAAAGGAAAAACAAAATTGTTATTTTCATTTAATTCCGAGCATTTCCATATTAATTTACCTTTTAAACCTTCTTTGGACTTGCACAATTAATTCAAGACCACACTTAGCCAAATCGGTCCAGCCGTTCTCGAGTTTTAGCGAGACTAACAAACAGCAATTCATCTATATCTATACTAATATAATAAAGAGGAAAGATTTGTTTGTTTGTTCAATATAATTGAATAGGCTCCGAAACTACTGAACCGATTTGAAAATTTTTTTCACTGTTTAGAAGCTACACTATTTCTGAGTGACATAGGCTTATTACTAAAACTCCAATAATGTAACCCAAGGTGTAAAAAAAATATCTAAAATATTCTTTAGATCGCGTGCCCTGAGAAAACTATTGATGATAGAATAAAATAATGTACTACGACTTTGTAGAACACATTATTATTTACAAAAAGTGTCGCGACAGCGTATGTCTTACTATTATAGTTATGTCGCAATAAGTGTTCTTTTATTTAAAAAAATAAAACAACATCGTTGAAATTTTTGTTAAAGACCCGAGCGGAGCCAGAGCGTGCCGCTTGTTTTTAAATATTTATATAGTGTAGGATACGGTCAAAATATCAATAAAAAATATTTTTATTACCACAGTCTGGGCGTGAGTGCGACAACGGCGCCCTGCCCCCCGTGGAGCGCGTGGGCGAGCGCGGGGGGGAGCGCGTGGGGGAGCGCGTGCTGGAGCGGGGGGGAGAGCGGGTGGGGGAGCGCGCGGGGGAGCGGGAGGAGCTGGCGGCTCACAAGACCAGCTTCAAGCTCGGCGACCTCGCCTCCAACATCATCACGCGGGACTACTGCAGCCCCGCCACCTCGCTCATACACAAGTATGTACCGACATGCGCATTCAACTGTTTCCGAGCACTTTGAACGTGTGAGAACGTTTAGTAACTATTTGAAAGGGAAAGTTTTTTAAATAACTATATACTATGTTTTTTTTAATACGCATCTATTAGCTTCAGACGTATGTAAGTTAGTATGTATGTATGTTTGTAACGGAATCTTTGAACATGATTTTGACCCCCTTCAAAACGTCGGATTAACTCGAAATTTGGCATAGGTACTTATTAAGAACCGATGACAATCCAATATTTAAAAAATATGGAAAAAAAAGTAATTAAAAAAATTTAAATACAACTAAAAATAGAAAATAAATTTTAATTAAAAATAGTTAAGATTGTTATAAAGCGTGGGGTGCTTTTCAGGATATTATCAAAATAAATCTTTACTCGTATCTGTTCATAAAATATTTATATCTACTTATACCACGCACCCCAAACTTTTTAATACAATAAAATAATTTTTTCTTACACTATTTTTAGTTGGATTTTCTATAAAAGCGTATTTTGTTAGTTTTTTTAAACTATTATTTTTTATTGATTAATTAGGTAAACGAGCCCCCAGTCCCCACCTTTTATTAAGTGGTTACTGAAGCCCACAGACATCTAAAATGAAATACCACAAACCCTGAGATATGAGTTCTAAGGTCTCAGTATAGTTACAACGGCTGCCCCGCCCGTCAAACCGAAACACATTACTGCTTCACGGCAGAAATAGGCAGGGCGGTGGTACCTACCCGTGCGGACTCACTAGAGGTCCTACCACCAGTAAAATCACTTGCCTATTTATTCTTTGCCTGACAATTACATTCGAGATAATTTTGTTCCCCAAATAGTCGATTCCCGACGGTGTCCAGCTCCGAGGGGTACAGCCCGAGCGTGAGCTCCCACCTCAGCGTGTCCAGCTCCGTGGACGAGTGGAAGCGGCGGGACCCCCCCAACCACGCGCCCTACCTGGAGCCCGTCTCGCCGCCAGACAACCATCATACTAATCATCATGCTAACCGGTAAGCGAATCTGTCGGAGCCGGCACAAAGTCCTACACTCGCCCGGTTTTTCCAGATGTCCCCTTGACACATGAGGTCATGGTCTCCGTTTGAATCAATGTTTTAGATACAATCTTATAATGAAATTTTTTTACTATAATTATAAAAATTGATACAGTTTATATTTTTGCGGCGGGGGACAGAGTTTGCTGTGGTACTTACTCGCTAGCTAGCGTACCTCCCCCCAGGTGGGGAGGAGGAGGTGCGGGAGGAAAGATTGTTTTGTTTCTTCTAATTTATGAAATGATTATGTTTGCAGAAGTAGCAGCAGTAGCAGCGCAGTGAGCGGCGTGGGCGGCGGGGGGGCCGGGGGCGCGGGGCGGCGCTACGGGGCGGGGGGCGCCTCCGGGAGCGGCGTCATGACCGCCTTCGACTACGTGACGACGCGCATCGTCGAGGTCATGCGCAGCGACGCCGACAAGCTCACGTTCCCGGCGACGCCTTACGCCTACCCGTACTCCGCCCTCACGGTGGGCGAGGGCGGCGCTCCCGGGGCGCCCGCCCCCGCGCCCCCGCCCCCCGCGCCCGCCCCCGAGCCGGCGCCCCTCATGTCGGCGCAGTACGAGCCGCTCTCGGACGAGGACTGACGGCCCCGCGCGCGCGCGCACCCCCCCACCGGGTAGCGCGCCGCCCCCCTCGTCCCTTGCAGTCTTCCACAGCCGAGACCGCGGTCTGCGGCTCCTAACGACGACGCGTTTCTCGATTTTGATGTGAACTTATAACCCTTCGACGCCCGCCGCCACCGTCCCACGGGCGGGGTGCCGCCCCCCTGCCGGTTGGGGGGCCGCCCCCACCGGGCGAGGGCGGTGGCGGCGGCGGCCTTCGATTCTCGACGCACGTTTTCGAAAACGTTGAACTGTTCAAAACAAACCTATAAATAGTGTACGCTCGGATTAAGGTCTAGGATGTAGCGAAACGGTAAATTATACATATGTAAAAGTACGGTTATAATGTATATGCATTTGTAATTATACAGGATAGATAAGACTTACGTATAGAGATTTCTTTTTTTTTTGTTGTTGTTGTTGTTGTCGGCGGGCGGCGGGGGGGCGGGGAGGGGGGCGGCGCCGGACAACGAAACGTTTTGTAAATTTTGTACACGTTAATGTTTTAGTTTGAGCGAGCGCCCGCCCGGCCGCGCTCCCTATGTGATTTCTTTATAAAAATGTAATGTATAATGTAAGTAGCCGAAAAGATAATCATTGTAAAAACGGTCCGACCATGCGAAAACGAAGTTTTGGGAGGACAGATCAATAAATAAGATGCGAATCATAATTAATGAATTTTTATTCAATCCCGCCCCGGCTGCGGCCTATAATGTACTGTATACATCGGCACGGAGCCAACAAATTAATCTATCAAACTAAAATCTACATTTCATGTTTCGTAAGGAAACCTAATTCATCGAGTGGCAACACCTTTAAACTTCACTTATTGTAGATATTGAGAAGTAAAGTGAAATAAGACCACGCTGTCTTCATGATCTGTAACAAATTACATTTCTTAATTCATAAATACTACGAATCTATACTAATATATAAATCTACAGTGGTTTTTACGGATGTTCCGTTATAACTACTGAACCATGCATCCGATTGACTTGAAACTTGGTATCCGTGTAGAAAATACATGTACTTAATAGATAGGCTAATATTTATATGACTTGGGCTCCCTAATAATAATGACAATAAATAATAATGTTAATTTTAAATGCCCAGCGAAGCGGGCGAGTACGGCTAGTATTACATAAAAATCAGATATGCGACGAAATCGCAACACTTTCCCTCAATGGAAACTATATTATTATATATATTATAACTATATTAGTTTAAAATTTTTTTTTTATTCCCTATCTATACGCTGGTAGCCTAAGGGGCTATTCCAGCTACGCCCGGACATATAGGTGAGCTCACGGGCTCAACTTGAGACAGACAGACACTCCAATTTTACTTATATGTATAGATTATATAAACTAGTGCTCCCCGGTAGTCGAAATTCGACTTTATTTAATTTAAATAATAAGTTTGTACACTATTATGATTCTATTGTCTAATTCTATAATCACAGATTTCGCCAAGACTACCTACACTTTAGGCAAATATTAATAAAGGCAAACAATATTTAAACTAAGAGTATTCTTTTTTTTTTAGGGATTTTATGACCTGGTAACTAAGACCTTTCATATGTCTTCTTATGTCATGTCTTATTTTAATTTATATTCATAATTTTATGATTTTTTTTAATACAGAGTGAATAAAATGAAATGAAGATTATTAATTTGAGACATTAATCAACTGGGATGAAATTAAATGAAATGAGATGATATGGGATGAAATATAATCTCAGTAAAATGACGATCGTTTACTGAGACTTTTTGGAGGATCCCGAGAACTTAAGTCCAGCGGCTTTGTTTCATTTTCTCACATTTATGCACTTCCACAGATATTAAACAGTTAATAAACCACCGTTATTACCCATTTAAACCTGAAGAAATACTAAATAGACAAAATAAAGCAACTCACACAACTTCACTCCTCACGTTCCTGCCAAAAAGTCCCTACGAGTATTCTCAATTTTACCACAGACTATAAGCAATAAAAGTTTGACAATAAACAAATAGTAGGAATGCGTGCGTGTGTGCGTCAAATACATGGTAGTGTGTGTAATGTTTTTTTTATTTATTTAATGTATTTTTAGGCATAATTTAAAAAAATTTTAACATTCTGCACTCCTCTATACGAGGGCTGCACTAAAAGTATCGGGAATGGAATATTTCCACTGTTCCTGTCATATTAAAATCTTTTTAATTGAAAACTCCTTGGTTTTAAAAATCGAATATCATTTATTTATTTAAAAAAAAATTCTTGGTCTTGTCACGAGGTTTTGTCAAACTTGTTTAGTCGTTGAGAAAATGGAATCGACTCGAGAAAATTCAAGAGCGATGATTTATTATGACTTTCGTAGTGGTTTAACACAAAAACAGTGTGTTGACCGGATGATTTCTGCATTTGGTGATGAAGCCCCATCCAAAACCACAATTTATCGCTGGTTTGCTAAGTTTTAACGTGGACGTGTCAAGCTCAGTGATGATCCCCGTCAAGGTCGTCCAAAAACTGTAGTCACCGAAGAAAACGTTAATGCTGTGCGTAAGCTGATTGAGGAAGATCGACATGTGACATACCGCAAAATTCAGGCAACTTTAGACATTGGCATGAGTCAAATACAAATAATCTTGCAAGAACAATTAGGTGTAAAAAAGTTGTTTTCCCGATGGATACCGCATTCACTCTGTGAAGGGCAAAAAGCGGCTCGCGTTACTTGGTGCGTCAGAACTCTCGAAAGATTCCACGCAGGATCCTCAAATGCTGTATACAACATTGTATCAGGTGACGAATCCTGGATATACGCGTACGAACCCGAAACAAAAAACCAGTCACGAGTTTGGGTGTTCGAAAATGAGTTAAAGCCAACAAAAATTGTTCGTTCACGGAGTGTTGCAAAAAAAATGGTGGCCACGTTTGTCTCCAAAACCGGCCATGTTACGACTATTCCTCTTGAGGGACAAAGAATGGTTAATGCAGAATGGTATTCTAGCATTTGTTTGCCACAGGTCGTTTCTGAACTCCGTAAAGAGAACTGCAACCGCCGCGTCATCCTCCATCACGACAATGCGAGTTCTCACACCGCGCACAGAACAAAAGAGTTTTTAGAGCAAGAAAACATAGAATTATTAGACCATCCGCCGTACAGCCCCGACCTAAGCCCTAATGATTTCTATACTTTCCCTAAAATAAAGAATAAATTGCGTGGACAGAGATTTTCATCACCTGAAGAAGCTGTGGACGCCTACAAAACGGCCATTTTGGAGACCCCAACTTCCGAATGGAATGGTTGCTTCAATGATTGGTTCCATCGTATGGAAAAATGTGTCAAATTTCGCGGAGAATACTTCGAAAAGCAATAAATACATTTTTAAATAGTAATGTTGTGTCACTTCTTTAATTCCCGAAACTTTCAATGTCGCCTATGTATTCTCTATAAGTGTGGGAAATTTCATACTCCTCCGTCCGCGCAACTTTTGTAAAAAGGGGTACAAAGTTTTTGCTTCACATATTAATATATAGGTAAGTACAATTAGAAGTTTATACAATATCTTACAGGTATCTTAGGAAAGACTAGGATAATTCGCACAAAGTAGAACATAGAAGATAGAAAAATGCACAAAGTGTTTGGCATTGTTAGTAAAAAAAAATTAACCACAGCTACTTACTTTACTGTAACTAGCCAGCGAAATTACAGAGAAACCGAACGTTGTCACACTAACGCCCTTCTGGGATCTGAAAAACAAAGTAACAATGAATATATTTCACGTTATTGTCGAACTTTAATTATACAACAAAATCAATGCTGGCTGATGCCATTTTTTGGTCCATGTAGGCAAACTAGCATACGTCATAATTGGTAACAAACAATTCACGCACGGTCATCCGATTCCAATTTAGAATTCCCTGTGTTATGGATAACAGAGACTGACATACATACTTATATACGTTTCAATATATATATGTACTTACTATATATAGTCGGATTTTTAATTAGACGAAGCTAGCTGACAGTAGCTAATGTCACTTTGTGAAATAATGTTGCTATATTTAAAGTAATAGTGATGCGTTCAGTTCTCGTTCAATCACAAATGAACAATGAGTGTGAAGAGTTAATCATTAATTTCAAACTATAAAAGAGTATTATTTATATTTTACAATAAAATTGTATTAAAGTGCTCCAATATATGTTGCTAGTAGTATGTAACTACAATCAGCTTTTTTATTTTCATTACCTACCTATAATTGTTATATTTTATACATCTATAATTTCAACTATATGATGTATTGGAAATATGACAGTCTTACAAGCTTCCTCGCAGTGTTTTTCTTAATTAAAACACTCGGTATTCAGTACAGGTAGATACTATAGGAACATAATATTTCGTCGAAAACTCGTTGGTATGTACAAAGCACGCCTAAAATTCGAACCCCGTACCCGATATCGGCAATTCGGCACACCAACTGTTCACTAGACAATCGAGGCAATTTCATTAATTCAGGAGTTTTTTCAATCGTTCACTTTGTCACAACACTATTTTTATTTCATCAAAAACTGACAACACAGTAAACGTCAGTTGACTTCGTCTAATAAAAAATCCGACTATAGATAACAAAGACCCAGACAAAGAGCAAACACAATTATGTGTTCATTTCATAACGTTTGCCCGATGTGGGAATCGTATCTGCGACTCGTAATCTTCACAAGCCTAGTTTGAAATTTAGTTATTGAGACTTTTTCGGTGGACTATTCGGAAGAACTCGAGAATCTACGTCAAGCTACTTTGTTTCATATCAACAATAAATAAACTACTATCATTACACATTCAAACCCGAAGAAATGCTGAATTCACAAAATAAAATAATTCACAAAGCTTCGTTCCACACATTCCCGCCAAAACAGTTTCTTTGGGCTCAAAAGACGGCCTACCACCAGTAAAATGTACGAATGGCAATACAGCTACTAAGCCGCCAATATAACTGAAGCCTCAATTTTAAGTCGATGTAACTAAAGCAGTGGCATCCAGATAGGACGTCGCGTGTATTCAGTTCCTATAAAATTAAAAAAAAAATTTGGCGGAGCAACGCACACGGACAATATGCGTCCGATTTTTATTCTACTTATTCCAGTAACCTCGAGGGGTTATTCTAGATTTATTGAACTAGTAGGTGAGCTCACGGGGCTCAAACCTGACGACGTTGCTAACACGAACCCTAGCAAGAGCAGTGCTTCGCAGAATCTACCACCCGATCGGAAACGCGATCGACTGAGAAGATCCGGCGAAAAACTCAGTAGGCTTGCGTTTTTTTTTTTTTTTTTTTTTTTTTTTTATGATTGAAAGTTTACTGGTGGCCCGAAGGCCTTTCCAGTTTCACCAGGACAGGTGGGCGAGCGAGGCTCAGCCAAGAGGGGTGGGATTTGCTAACAACTGCCCGAGCGCCTCCGAAGGAGACCTAACAACTCAAGAGCAATTGTTTCGCGAATGAATCTACTACCGGATCGGAATCGCGACCCGCTGAGAAGATCCGGCGAGCTCAGCGGGCTGATGCATGGGTTAGGTTGCACGTCGACCTCTTTGTCGAGTTCGACGAGTACGGTTACCAGGGTCCCTAAGCCTGCCCCTAGTATTAGAGCTGAAGGCATCTAATGCAAAGGTTATTGGATCTGATGGATCCGTAAGGACGTGTCTAGGGCGTCGACGGTGACTGGCTCCTGCATGATCAGGATTCGGGGAGTAGTCAGCGGCGGCAACGATAAGGCGATTATCATGACGCATAGCCTTATCGAAGTATCGTTCCGACGCTGACTTCATGTATTTCCGAATTGATTCGAGGCCCAGGTCGTCGTGTAGGTCAACGTTCCTCACGAACCACGGAGCTCCGACGGCTAACCTGCAAAAGCGGGATTGTAGGGATTGGAGGGTGTCTATGTGTGTGCGGGCCGCGTGAGCGAACACCACACTCGCGTAAGTCATGACGGGCCTTATGCAAGTTTTGTAAAGTGTCACCTTGTTCCGAAGGGACATTTTACTCCGCTTACAGATCATGGGGTAGCGGCTTGCGTCCGGCCGTATCGTATGTATGACTGTACCTGTGCAGCATTATCAATATGCTGGTTTTGACTTTCTTCGATGCGTTGTACCATCCACATTTGTAAAGGGCATCGGATACTCCTTCACTCTGCAAATAAATCGATGAAAGATCAATTAATTAAAAGGCTTTGATATTTTATAATCATTTTGCTGACTTTAAAAAACTATTTTTGTATCAATATCTTTCTTATAGTCTCGTCAAGACAACCGCGAATTTATCAAAAATTAAATTTAGTAGTAGAAGTTAAATAAAAAACCGTGGTTATTTTTAACGTTATAGATTCTATGTGGGTCCTTTAACATAATGTTTTTACTCAATGTGTTTGTTCTTTATGTACAAAATGCTTTTGTTTTAAAATAACTACTCTTTCTTAGTGGGCTCATTCTTAACCTTTATCTATTATACATAAATAGTTTTAAGATTTATCTTTAGTTTAAAGAAAATAGTGAAATAAAACTTATTTCTCTTAACGCTCCGCAAGAAAGTTCTGTGTGGCTCAATATAGCCTCGTTCCGTAGTGAATATGCTCATCTTCAGTTAATTACTACTAGATACGTACAGAGTCTAGAAGTTTCTGCCCGTACCAACACAGGAACCAGATTTGTGACAGTGTTGTCACCAAGAAAGACTTGTATGCCGTTTCGTTCCATTTTTCCACCACCTACGTAATAGAAAACAAAATCATTGTCTATTCAATGACGAATTACTCGCGCTGGTGGGAGTCTAAGCCGAGTCTTCCTTGAAGGCGGCTCGTAACCTGTCTTTAGCTTCTACAGACTAACATATTTCGACAATAATGCATTTCAATCGAGTCGTTGTGTTCCTTGTAAAAGGCATAGATAGATAGATCTAGAATTTAAATTAAATAATTTATTAAAAAGAGTGGTATTTTACTTTTTCGTTAATGCATTAGTATTCTTAGAGTCCATAATAGACGTCTCCAAGACTGATCATTAAAAGATTCGCATTGATAAAATTGTTTTTCATTATTTAAATTAGATTTTATTGTGAGACGAGAAATATTAAAAATACTCACGACACTGCAAAATCCGCAGAAGCAGATGAAAATGGAACTGTTCAAGAAGTTGACCAGCAATGAGAAGCTATACATATCCTCCACGTCTTTTGACAACCTGTCAACCATGACGTCTGGTTTTAAAATCAATCAAGATCTTTTTTTTACTGCCTAGACGAGTGAATGAGCTCACAGCCCATCTGGACATCTACGACGTAAATGCGCCGCCCACCTTGAGATATCTAGTTCTAAGGTCTCAAGTATAGTTACAGCGGCTGCCCCACCCTTCAAACCGAAACGCATTACCGCTTCACGGCAGAAATAGGCGGGGTGGTGGTACCCACCCGTGCGGACTCACAATCCTACCACCAGTACCTGATCAGAGCGTGGTGCCGCTTGACGATCTCAGCCAGTTCTTGTTGTTGTTCCTTGATCTCTTGCTCGGCGCTCAGTCTCTCAGTGTCCTTACTGAGCATTCCTGTTCGTAAAAGTCAACTGTAATTAAGTTTCCCAATGTTTTTCGATACATTATAACCGATTCCCACTTCGGGCATATATTCGGTGAAAAGTTTAGAGTTTCAGATCAGTCCCCTTCACGTTGTACGCTGAGTGCCATTATATAGTCTTCAAAACAAGTTCCCAGTAAGTCTTCAACGGTAAACAACTTTATGACTGTGTCGCCAGTATTGTTGGTGATCCATAACCTACCGTGAGTACCTACTCATAATCAGGCAGGCAATTCGTCTGCCATCATTAGCAATAAAAGTTTTGAAAAAGGCTGACTGACGGTATCCTCGATATCATGATACACAGGATCCTGGTTGATAGGCAAAACCGGGAATAGGATACTTTTTTTTATTGCTTAAATGGGTGGACGAGCTCACAGCCCACCTGGTGTTAAGTGGTTACTGGAGCCCATAGACATCTACAACGACGTCTACAAATAAGTTCGAACCAAAACGCAATACTGCTTCACGGCAGAAATAGGCGGGGCGGTGGTATCTACCGGTGTGGACTAACAAGAGGTCCTACCACCATAGTAGTACCTATACCTACCCATAGTAGTACACCTACGATAGTAGTGCCCATTTGTGTTCGCTTCTGACGTCCCATCACTAGTTATCGGCGTCTTATCCTTTAGTTTATGGACCACTGAAACTTTAATATTGATATGTAGACTATCACTTACCCAGAGGAAAATGATCAGGCAGCTGCCGATCTACGGAGACGAGCACCAGCTTCTTGATCCTTACGGAGAGCAAGTCTAGCTGGGTCGTGATGTGACTCAGGAATAAGCAGAACAGGAGATCTCCGGACATGTTCAGCCAAATAACAATAATCGCTACGAAGTGCATAAAATTATAGCGACTAGCTTTTTCCCGCGACTTCGTCCGCGTGGAATAGTTCACAAATAATGCTTTATTTTAGAACAAATTTGGTTATCATAAAAAACGTTATAGTGAGCCAAACTTAACATATAGACGTATGCTGTCGCGAACTTTTTTTTAGATCTTTTAAAGGGGAACAATTCTGTCATACATTACTTTAGCAAAACTTTAACCGTTTCCGCAGCGCACGCAGTGGAAGCTCTTAAAAGGGGAAAAAACTCCGGTTTTGAAACATTCTTTATTGGTGCTCCGCTTGTATTGGTCTTAGCGTGATCTTATATAACCTATAGCCTTCCTCGATAAATGGGCTATCTAACACTGAAAGAATTTTTTAAATCGGACCAGTAGTTCCTGAGATAAGCGCGTTCAAACAAACAAACTCTTCAGCTTTATAATATTAGTATAGAAATATAGATTTGTCGTATCAAATTATAATGCAAGGGTCTTCAATTACGAGACTAGCTTGACTTAGTGTTTTTTCGGACTAAGCCTTAAGAATATCACCGTCCCCTTTGGGATATGAGGTTGTGATTTCAATTCTAATCAAGATTATTACTTTGGGGTAATCGGGCGGTAGGGCCAAGCCTGTGAACTAAAAAGCCCAGCCAGCATTAACATTTTTCGAATCTATGTACATACAATATACAAGTCGATTTGTATGTGTATGTTTGTTTCCTATAGAGTCCGAAACGGCTGCACCGGTTTGGATGGAATTTTCAGGAAATCCTCAGATTGACCAAGCGGATGACCTAGTCTAATTTGGTAGCGATTGTATCAATAATATATAATTCTCCCCCTGGTTTGATATTAATTAACAAATAACTCGAAAAATATATTTTAAATCCGCAAAAAATCGGGATACCACTAAGACTATTTCTATCGCGTAGCACGCATGTGTTTAATATGGTCTGAAATATGGTACAGCCTTTGTATCGATGCAAATGTGTACGATACTTTGCAAAGAATTGCGTAAATCGCTTAGTAATAAATTAATTAACAAATTAAAATAGTCACCCACCATGCCAAGTCTGTATTGTCAACAAGATCTCAAAGTATACCGGCTGGTTAGGGTTGAAAGGTAGCCAGTAGAAAAAGTGCAACATCATCTCCCACTCCCGCCCCAAGAGACCTTTGATCCGTTGAAAAAATGGAGGGCACAGGAAGCTCACGAGCAAATAGTGATTGCAGTAATAATAACCTGGAAGTGAAACCCGTAAGAAATCGTTAAGTCTCAGTAATTTGGCACGGTGAAAAGTGAATAAATTATGTTAAGTCAACGAGGGGTCATCCTTAATTTATCCCGCTAATAATTAAAAACTGTATTTCTCTTGTCTCACGAGCGAAGAAACGATTTTATTTTAGTCTTTAATTTGTCACATAAGGACAAATAAATATCTCAAAAACAATAAATACAGTCCACGCTCATTTACCACAACGCAACATTTGGAAAAAGGTTTTTTTTTTATGTTTGGGAGATTACTGGTGGCCCGAAGGCCTTTCCAGTTTCACCAGGACAGGTGGGCGAGCAAAGGCTCAGCCAGGAGGGGTGGGATTTGCTAACAGCTGCCCGAGCGCCTCCGAAGGAGACCTAACAACTCAAGAGCAATTGCTTCGCGAATGAATCTACTACCGGATCGAAATCGCGACCCGCTGAGAAGATCCGGCGAGAAACTCAGCGGGCTGATGCATGGGCTAGGTTGCACGTCGACCTCTTTGTTGAGTTCAACGAGTACGGTTACTGGGGTCCCTAAGCCTGCTCCTAGTATTAGAGCTGAAGGCATCTAATGCAAAGGTTATTGGATCTGATGGATCCGTAAGGACGTGTCTAGGGCGTCGACGGTGACTGGCTCCTGCATGATCAGGATTCGGTGAGTAGTCAGCCGCGGCAACGATAAGGCGATTATCATGACGCATAGCTTATCGAAGTACCGTTCCGACGCTGACTTCATGTATTTCTGGATTGATTCAAGGCCCAGGTCGTCGTGTAGGTCAACGTTCCTCACGAACCACGGAGCCCCGACGGCTAACCTGCAAAAGCGGGATTGTAGGGATTGGAGGGTGTCTATGTGTGTGCGGGCCGCGTAAGCGAACACCACACTCGCGTAAGTCATGACGAGCCTTATGCAAGTTTTGTAAAGTGTCACCTTGTTCCGAAGGTTCATTTTACTCCATTTACAGATCATGGGATAGAGTCTGCCGAGAATGAATGCGGCACGGTCGCGGACTGTTTTTATGTGTGGGCGGAATGTCATGGATGCATCCAGGGTGACTCCCAGGTACTTAACCTTCCTGACCCAGCTTGGAAAAAGTGTCATGGCGGACGTCGCTCGCTTACACTTTTCTTACAATGTCGTTCAGAAATTGAACACCTAAACTTGAGTGTAATATACCTTTAACAACGAAGTTAATTTGCTTGAGTGCCGAACTAATGATCTTGTGTTCTTCTTCTCCCACCGCGCCGTCGGGCCACATTCCACCGATCTCGTCGATTAGATTCTCGTAAACTGGACGGTATCGTACCATATTGAAGGATTTTATCAGGGCTGAAGGTAAACAATATGTTACAGTAATACATGTAATTCCAATTTTATAACTAAGCACGTCAGGCGAGAATGTTTTTCTTCCCTGTTTATATATTAGATAATTATTTGAGTATTTTAAGTATTTTGAATCTATTTCCAAATTTTCAGAGCTTAATATTACATAAAAATAAAACTAGATATTTTGTATGAAGTGGACAGATTTTTTACGGATGCTACGGATTTTTACGGATGCTTTTACGCTAAAGGTAGGAGACCGCGTCCTCGCGTTCACGGAGTATCCTTGTTTCCCATAACAAGGTTCGATGCTGATGGTTTAGGACTTCACAAACTTACAAAGTACAGTGTATCCATTGCAGGGCATCATACGAAATATTTTGACTGCGTCGTCAAAGGTCCCGCCTCTCGCCGTGTCTAGCATGCCTAAGAACTCGAGACACATTGCAGCGAAAATATTCACGAATTCGAACCAGTAGTAGACGCTCCAGTATTTGCTAGAATCAAAAGTACTTATTCATCAATTAACTTGTCCACTTTTTATTAACAAGTAATCATATAGCATGTACACAGTACATTATTAACAAGTAATCCTTTTATAACGCGGTATACATTCCTACAAAGTCCCGTGTTGTGCGAAATCGTCTTATATAAAACTAGAAGCAGAGTAATTTTTAGAGAAAAGTATTTTGTATGAATGAATCATCTCAACTATGTCTGTACCTATGTATTTTTTTACATATTATCCATAAAAAATAAGCAGTAAAATTTCAGTTATTTCTACCTAGTCAGGTCATAAATTCTGTCACATGTTTAATGTAAAATAATTGAAACAAGTTTATTCATTATGTAACCAATCATCAAAATGAACTTAACAAAACATAGATTCTTATGACACTAAAGTTTATTCAAAATGACCTCCGTGATTTTGAATACAGGCCTTCAATCTGCGCGGCCAGTAGTCTATCGCAGCACGAACGAGGTCCATGTCAATATCGGCGGCTGCCTTAATCAAGGATGTCTTGAGTGACTCCAAATTGGGATGAGGCTTTAAGCACGCCTTTTCTTCCAAGTGTTGCCATATCTTGTAATCTAACGGATTCAAATCTGGACTGGAGGAGGGCCAGTCTTCGTGCCGGATGAAGTCGATTTCACGCGCCGCCAGCCAGTCTTGTGTGCTCTTCGCTCTATGAGCTGGCAATCTTGTTGGAATACCCAGTGCCTATTATTGAACATGGTATGAGAAACAGGTTCCACAAGGTTCGTCAGGACTGTATTTTGATACACAACTGCATTTGTTTTTACACCTTTCTCACAAAAATGTACCTCTGTTAAGCCCCAATAAGAAACTCCCAACCATACCATGAGCGAGGATGGAAAATGACCTCGTTGGACACGCGGAATACGGTTGCTCGCTTCTTCACTACTGTGCGCGTACACCTTATCATTTTGTTTGTTGTAGCTCTCTTCTACGGCAAAAATTTTTTCATCCGAAAAAAGAATTTCCCGATATTTTTTTCCCGCGTACCGCTTCAACAAAGCGCGGCATCTCTTCAGTCTCAGGTCCATTAGACGAGCATTCAAACGATGTCCTGTTTTTCTTCGATATGCCCGAAGCCCTAAGTCTTCATTTAACACCCTTTTCACCGTAGTTCTGCTTAACCCTATCTGAAGGGCCAACAGTTTCTGCTTACGTTTGGGATTTCTTTGAATTCGCGCCTTCACAGCTTTTATCACTGCTGGAATCCTAACAGACCGAGGGCGGCAACTTCTTGACCTGTCATCTACACTAGAGTCTTCATTGTATCGTTTGATGGTACGATAAACGAATCTTTTGGTTATATTCAAATTTTTCAGTATGTTAAAAATTTGAATTGGCGCGTAACCGCAACGATGCAACGCAATAACTGCAACACGGTCTTCTTTAAGCGTCCAGTCCATATTTAAAAATGAGTAAAATTCTAATGTATACTACATTTTTATTTTCATGAACAATTCGAAATTCGAATTCAATAAACTTTTTTGTGGCCAGCATTCTAAAAGAAAAGTTTTTACTGTGTGACAATACTTATGACCTGACTAGTTATATATTGTGTGTGTAATGTAATTTTCTAAATAAATTTAAACAAAAATCTCGTTATCGTGTTGAAGTACCGTGTCATAAGAGGGTTTTGGAGAAATTTTCTTTTCGTGTTAGAATGGAGCCGTGTTGTAAAATAAGGGGTTACCTGTAGATCGTCGTACTAAATCAGACGACCCAAGTACGGGTTACGTATGAAAATTAACATTTGATTTGGGTGATTAGTTAGAATAAACTAAAATGAAACCGATGAATTAAATAAAATTTGAATTAATTAGGCATTTAATGTTTTTTTTTTCTGGAGCCCATAGACATCTACAACGTAAAAGCGCCACCCACCTTGAAATATAAGTTCTAAGATCTCAGATCTCAGTAAACGGCCCCAGCCTTCAAACCGAAACGCATTACTGCTTCACGGCAGAAACAGGCAGGGTGGTGGTACCTACCCGCGCGGACTCACAAGAGGTCCTACCAGCAGTAAGCCTAGAACCGAAAAATAGTTTCAGCAAAAACAAACCCTTGTAATTCTGTAATTGTATGCGTCATCTTGATGCCGCTCCAGTGGAGAATCGCCTTCGGAGTTACGAACGTTTTATCGTAGTCATTTCTATTGTATACCTGTGGAATGATTCAGAAACTGTAGTTGAAAGGTAGCACATTTGCGTGATCTATTGTGTGCTTAGTACGAGTTTTTTTAACTTTCTCGATAGCGTAAAAGTTAACTCTAATTTGTATGGGGCTGGAACAGCTTCCCTAGCGACAAACGTAGGCAAACGTTGCAATCCCATACATATTTGAGTTTCCCCGAATCCTGATCACGCAGGAGCCAGTCACCGTCGACGCCCTAGACACGTCCTTACGGATCCATCAGATCCAATAACCTTTGCATTAGACGCCTTCAGCTCTAACACCAGGAGCAGGCTTAGGGACCTCGGTAATCGTACTCGTCGAACTCGACAAAGAGTTCGCCGTGCAAACTAACCCATGAATCAGCTCGCTGAGTTTCTCAGCGGGTCGCGATTCCGATCCGGTAGTAGATTCATTCGCGAAGCAGCTACTCTTGAGTTGTTAGGTCTCCTTCGGAGGCACTCGGGTAGCTGTTAGCAAATCCCACCCCTCTTGGCTGAGCCTTTGCTCGCCCACCTGTCCTAGTGAAACTGGAAAGGCATCCGGACCACCAGTAATCCTTCATCATAAAAAATAAAAATAATATTTGAGTTAACTTTTACGCTATCGAGAACGTTAAAAAACTCGCACTAAGCACACTGTTTCGAGTTGTGTCCTTTATAATTGCGCGAATTTTCATGAAAAAATTTTTGTTTGCTCCTCCGCCATAGTTAGAAAACTGTTTAATGCACATTAAAATTAAAACGAAGACAAGGACAAACTTAATGTCTACCAAACTAACTCCGACACACAGTGGACTATTTTGAGGTAGTGGAAAAATAGTAACTATAATCAATTGCTTAAAGTATATATTTCTACTCATACCTGTGATATAGAGCTATTATTCCACTTTTACACATAAACATATACTCTGTAGATAAAAAATCTAACACAATATAAATAAAAATCTAATTAAGCCGGATCATACGAGTGGAACGCAGCGATTCTAGACAGTATCGATGAATTCTGCCTTTTTTTATTTATTAGGAAAGTACCCGAAGATCTTTCCAGTTTCATCAGGAAAGGCGAGCAAAGGCTTAGCTGGAAGGGATGGGATTTGTCAACAGCTGCCAGAGCGCCTCCAAAGGAGACCTAGCAACTCAAGAGTAGCTGCTTTGTAAATGAATCTACTACCGGATCGAAATCGCGACCCACTGAGAAGATCCGGCGAGAAACTCAGCGGGCTGATGCATGGGTTAGGTTGCACGTCGAACTCTTTGTTGAGTTTGACAAGTACGGTTACCGGGGTCCCTAAGCTTGCTCCTAGCGTTAGTGAGCTCTGCTGGGGCGGCGAGCCTTGGTAAAAACGAGATGACACGATAATCTCAAACAATATTTTAGTATTAAATTTTTTTACGAATTATTACGACTAAAGTTTGTATTAGAATAAAAATACGACAACTTTATTATTATATGTAAAAGTCAACTAGAACCCACGTTCGTTTTTGTTTTATGCTTACTTTGTCTAAATATTTCGGGTTTTTGGATAAAAAGTTTTTTTTAAAAGACGTCATACTTCCAGAGTCTACCTTTGACGTCTACACTATTGCATACAGTCGAATTAAATTGTATGCAATACGTGAGGTCGTCACCTGTGTGACAATATCTGATTGAAATTACACACTATGAATAACATAACGGCGCACAGTGGGTCGATACTGTGATTTTAGTGACTTAGGGACCAACTTTGTTTTTTTACATTTTTCTTTATGTAGATAGATAGAGCTCGTTAATCTCAATAATAATTGTTTTGGGCAAAAATTACAAAAACTTTATAGTTTGGTCAGAAAAATGTGTTTTGTGATTTTTTTGTATGGAGCGGGTCACATTAAATTAAATTCCTGCTAAGTACCGCGAGGTCCCGCTTTGAAACTTTATTTTCCTTACACCTTGTCTAGTCTACTATCATTTGATGCTATGAACATGTGCATAAAGTTGCAACTCTGCCAAATAAATGGATCGAAAAAAATGAATAAATACATAGAATAAAAACCTTTTTTTTTTTTTCGTAAGTGCTTTTAAGTTAAATTTGATATGGATTAGTAAGTAAAAGCACATAATGATACCCATAATTACATAATACCTAACAACAATACATTTAATAGGTCTCTAATTAAGCAATCTCTCTAAGTTTTGTATATTTTGTTTCACCATTCGATCTTTGGGCCAGAAGATAAAAGAATATTGTGTAAAATATCCTCATTAGTCGACGTTCTACTTATTTTTCTAGAATAACAACTCTCTGTATATTTCCGAAAATCTTTATTGAGAGCTTCCGCTGCCTCTTCCGAGAGCTTACCTACTCGAATGGCAACAAAGTTCTTCATTATTGTATATCACCGCCGTTAGCCAACAATTTATGGATACTGGAAGGCATATAATAACAGGGATATAAATTAACATACAATTCTGCAGTATATCTACAAAATTCGGAAAAATTGGAAAGGTCCACGCGCTCTCCAGATGCAACAGTCTGAAGAATCAAGTGAAACCTCTCTATTCAATCTTTACGTATTCCTGTTATGAGGGCTGTTTCTACTGCATCCCTGAAAAATCTTCTGGCAGTATTGCCATCATTGGTTGTTCCTACTTCTTGCTTGACAACATCTATAAGTAAACCGCATTAATTTTTAAACGCTTGCTGTATAGCGCTCTTTCTGTTTGTTATTTTTTCTTTGTCATCCCCCCTTGCAACCCCATTTCTCGAAGTCCAAACGATAAGACGCAAACAAAAAAGTGTCATATAAAAAAATTTCTCACAGGAAACTACATACGATGAAAAAATTGTGAAGTAGTAAAATTATATTTACCGACATGAAGTAAGCACTCATGCATCTTATCCAGGCATGTAAAGATGGCATTCCATGCTGGAATATTTCTTCATTATTTTCTCTTTGACAAGCAAGTGACTCCAAAAAACTCTGACGGTTTTGCTTTGCAAATATCACAGACAGCAGAAAATGTTTCTGACAAATATGAGGTTATTTTGCCGTCTATCATCGTCATCTGCAATTGATGCTTCACTTCAACTTGTTTGATTTTTGATGGCTGAACTCTTTCTATTTCTTCTGTTATGCTAGCTTTTATAATTGCCACTGTTGACTGCGTTTCTTTTGTAAATTTAAACATTATTGGACGGCAATAAAAAGTTGATTAGGGTAGATCGTTTTCCCAAACAACTGTTCCATCAAATTTCTGAAGCCTTATAGGAACTAGACTGACCACAAAAATAGATGAATCATTAAACTCTGATTCAGTGTTCTGTTTATAATTACTTTGACCTGGGGCTCTATCAAAGCCTATTTGATTATAAGCAGTAGCTCTCTTGCAGAGTCCAAATCCGAATTAATCACATCTAAAAGCCTATATAGCGCCAAGTTTAGTAATGCTTGCATTTTAATAGCAGCTCCTTCTTCAGTAATAATTACCTCGTCTTTCCCTGGATAACATTTGGTCTTTTCTTGCTTAATTTTATATTAAGAAGGGTATAAATCAGACCCATTTTCACTTGCTGCTTCTCTTAGGTTTATATACTACCACTTACTTAATTTAAGTGAAACTAATAGTGCCTTATCGGGAGAATATGTCCTACTTTTCACTTTACTCGTACTTAAACACTCCTTAACTTTTTCTAGATCTTCGGGGTGATTTGACTAGTGGTTCATTATTTCTCCTACATCTTCATTTCCAGTGTTTCTCAAACTATCAATTGTAGTAGCTTTCATTTCATCCGGTGATAACGAAAGCGATTGGTAAGTTTGTTCAATGCGTCTTCGTTTTTGCCTGGATCCCAATTCTTCAAAAGGTTTTCGAGGTGTAAAAGTAGATGTCGAGGCTTCTGTAGTACATTTGAGGGTGGTACATTTTTAACATCTTCAGTATTAGAAATATCGAGCCTTTCCTGTGCAGTGTTGATAGCTTCAGGTATCATTCGTTTTCATATTGCACTTATATTTGAACAAAAGTGCGTACAGAATTTTTGGAGCTCAATACTTTTCTCTTCGGTCACGTTTATTTGATGTTGTAGGAATTGAAAGAGTTTTTTATTATCAGACAGCGACTGTAGTTGCTCTCTTAAAATCATAAATAATCCTAAATTGTTAACAAAATTATCAATTATAACGGAAAAAGGAAGATCACAACGACAATCACGAGATGTTAGTAGTAGTACGAATAAACGAACACTAGTTAGTATATAATAAACATGGTCACTTTATACTTCCAGAGACAAACAAATGTTTACTATATTTTCTACTACCCAGTAATGGCTGCTTAACTAGTTATCCTCATTAAATAATGTTAACTATTCTAATAATTAGAGATATTGCTTAATTAGAGACCTACTAAATGTATTGTTGTTAGATATTATGTAATTATGGGTATCATTGCGTGCTTTTACTTACTAATCCATATCAAATTTAACTTAAAAGCACTTACGAAAAAAAATATAAAGGTTTTTATTCTATGTATTTATTCATTTTTTTCAATCCATTTATTTGGCAGAGTTGCAACTTTATGCACATGTTCATAGGATCAAATGATAGTAGACTAGACAAGGTGTAAGGAAAATAAAGTTTCAAAGCGGGACCTCGCGGTACTTAGCAGGAATTTAATTTAATGTGACCCGCTCCATACAAAAAAATCACAAAACACATTTTTCTGACCAAACTATAAAGTTTTTGTAATTTTTGCCTAAAACAATTATTATTTAGATTAACGAGCTCTATCTATCTACATAAAGAAAAATGTAAAAAAACAAAGTTGGTGCCTAAGTCACTAAAATCATAGTATCGACCCACTGTGCGGCGTAGCGCTGTAATTATTACAAAACAAAGGCAATTTAGAAAAATAGCGCCTTTCATAGAAACGGTTGAAGCTATTAGGGTTTTGAGATAATGATAATATATAGCTTTTTTTGTATAATATATATTATTTAGACAAATGTTTTAACAGCAATAATTCGATTTAAGCTGTTAAAAATGTCAGCTATGTTATAGTTTAGAACTGAATGTTACAAAAAAACATTGCTTCCGATTATTATGGATACTTGCACATTTATTAAGAGTCCGGTTAAATTAGACTAAAAATAGGGGTGAGGTTACGAAAATACAAACTCGGCTGAAAATTAGGATTGTTCAAAACACTATTGAAACTAACTAAATGAAATGTTAAAAGATCCTCATCGATCAGAAAACCTAGAAAAAAAATTACTCGGAGTCAACAGTCACAATAACGGGTTTTTCGCGATTTTCGCTGAAAACGGTAAATTTTTTGACATAATTAGCCCAAAGAAAAATTTTATAATTGTATAATTAATTAAGAGCCACCGTTTTAAATACATAACGATTCAAAAATATTAAAGAGTCGTCGTAATCATCAATTTCAACAAAGTTTCACAGTTTGCATACTAAATGAATAATTATATTAAACGAAAGCGCATTCGTCTCCAAAAAGAAGAGCGCTCCCAAACAAAAAAACAACAATCCCACTTGATATCAATATTTTTAAAACTTCAGTTTGAGAATGTCTAGATAAAGCATTTTCAGTCATACTTTAACAAGGTTTTGTCTTTGAAGATATTAATGTTTTTAAGCTATTGCATCGCTTTTATCGCGGGCTTTGAGCGCGGCGAGCGAATCAAGAAATTTCGTAACGAAAATAAAACCTAACACCCCCACTCCGGCTACCATGTAGCTCGCGTTCAACACATTCACGTTACGCTTGCGTAGTGTTTGTGAATAAGCGAGCGGCGTGACGTCGCACTGCATGCGCATCATGAAAAGTCTGCTTATCTCTCTCTCGCGGGCTCTAGCTTATGAGTGTGAAGGGGACAGTTAATGTTTTGCTTTTGTTAATGTTTATAAATATAGTGTGGTCTTATTTTATTATTGTTTTAATATTAAATGGTTATTGTGTAATTATAATTGCATTGTTGATACAAAACAGCAGTCCCCGAGTGCCACACGTGTTTTTTTGTTTAGTCTGTAAGTACACTTTTTTTAGTTGGACCTATTACATATTACTAGTCTGATATTTATCGCATGTATCGAAAATTGCTAATATCGACGACCTAGTGAAAATCGGTGGATCACGTTGGATGCAGGTGACAACTGACCGACCGCACCGGAGATCGATTAGAAAGGTCTACATACACAGCAGTGGTTAGTTATAGGCTGAAAGCAGATTGAACTATGCTGTGTGAGCGGTGAGAACTATGAATTCACGTACGCAGTGAAGAAAGTACGAAGTTCGAGCCCATGATTTCATATAATCAAAATTTGGTTTCGTAATTATTTTACCCATAGACACAGCCCACTGAGTTTCTCACTGGATCTTCTCAGTGGGTCGCGTTTCCGATCCGGTGGTAATTTCTGCGAAGCGCGGCTCTTGCTAGGGTTTGTGTTAGCAACGTCATCAGGTTTGAGCACCGTGAACTAGAATATCCCCTCGAGGTTACTAGAATCATCATCATCATCATTTCAGCCTATCGCCGTCCACTGCTGAACATAGGCCTCTCCAATAGATTTCCAGTGCGACCGGTCCGTTGCCACCTGCATCCAACTATAGTAGAATAGGTAGAATATACTAGAATAGGTAGGAAAAAATATTGGCTGCGCTGATGATGATGATAATCGAAAATTTACAATACAATATATTGTTCTATTGATATTCAGCAAAGAATCTTCATTATAATAATTGGAAACAAGATAAAACAAAGTACAGTGTCTTACTTTTCTATTAAGATCGTATTAAGTTTAATTATTTGTCAAATTAAAGTAAAAACCGCTCGTTTCACTATTTTACCTTATTTTTTAAAAATTATATGTTATTTAGAGAAATCAGAACACGAGTAGCCCTAATTTTTATTGATACGCAGGTGCTGTTATTTCCAGTTACACTTAATTGCTCAATACATTAATATTTCAAAGTGTTTTGTTTTTCACTTGTCTTCCTACAATAGATTAAACTCTGATATCAATTGTTTTTAAAACCATTACTTTCTTGTAGGTTAACCATAATTTGTATTGGAGAAAAAGTGAATATTTACTGCTAGATTTCCCGGATTCAGATGAATACCTACGGAACCTTTTGCGAATAGTAATTAATTGAATTTTTTTATTTTGTATTCATTAATCTTAATTTTATCAAAGGTTGGGGGAATATGTACTTAGCTATTTACAACGTTAGTTCCATACATTCTAGTATTGTTTTGATTAATGCAGTTTAAGCAAATGAAACTTTAAAAAATTAACTGCAATTATTAAACCATATAGGACCGAAAGCCAAGCTGAAAACCACCCTTATCACAATCCGCGTAGCCACGGCCTTCCGACAACCCGAAGCGGATCTCGCAAGGACTGACACAACGCAATGAGGACCACAATTAGGAAATACATGCTCTTATGCGTCACAAATTTTGCAGTTCCATAGACATAGACAACTCTTAGATATATGGTTCAGCCCGCTGAGTTTTTCTCCGGATCTTCTCAACAGGTCGCGATTCCGATCCGGTAGTAGATTCATTTGCTTAACAGCTTGAGTTGTTAGGTCTCCTTCGAGGGCGCTCGGGCGGCTGTTGTCAAGTCCCACCCCTCTTGGCTAAGCTTTTGCTCGCCCGCCTGTCCTGGTGAAACTGGAAAGGCCTCCGGGCCACAGTAATGATTCAATCATAAAAAAAGATATATTATGGTTAATTGTGATTTACTTCCTTACGTAACGTCAACTAGTATGTTGGTACATACAGAAGCAACATTGAAATTATGCCAAATGTTGAAAATTAAAAACATCTAACTATACGGAATAGTTTCAGATTCTCATAGTGCGATTCTCGAACAGCCGGTGCACGCCCTCCTGGCTGAGTCCGTGAGTCTCCCACATGTCCCAGTGAAACTGGAAAGGCCTCCAGGACAACAGTAACTCATCAATCATAAAGAAGGCGGTGCACGAAAGTCTTTTTTTTATGATTGAAGGATTACTGGTGGCCCAGAGGCCATCTTTTTTTCTTATTTTTTTTTTTGTTATTGCTTAGATGGATGGAAGAGCTCACAGCCCACCTGGTGTTAAGTGGTTACTGGAGCCCGTAGACATCTACAACGTAAATGCGCCATCCACCTCGAGATATAAGTTCTAAGATCTCAGTATAGTTACAACGGCTACCCCACCCTTCGAACCGAAACGCATTACTGCTTCAGGGCGGAAATAGGCAGGGTGGTGGTACCTACACGCGCGGACTCATAAGAGGTCCTAGCACCAGTAATTACGCAAATTATAATTTTGCAGGTTTGATTTTTATTACACGATGTTATTCCTTCACCGTGGAAGTCAATCGTGAACATTAGTTTAGTACGTATTTCATTAGAAAAATTGGTACCCGCCTGCGGGATTCGAACACCGGTGCATCGCTACAACACGGATGCACCGGACGTCTTATCTTTTAGGCCACGACGACTTTTGCCTCTGCCAGGCTAGAGAAATAAAATGATAATATTTTAACTACAAACTTCATCAGTAAAAGCAAACATCTCTCTCGGTCACTCAATATTATATCTAAAAACTAAAAAATGTATTTTCTCATATTTAGTTCAGTGTTAACAAAACTTGCTTAAGTGTCTATATAGCGCCGTATGTGCGATACATTAAAAGAGACGCAACGTAAAAATATTTGGGGAATTAATAATAATAATGAAGAAAAAAAAAACACCAAAAACTATATAATAATTTTATTTTCACACAAACCGCGAACAAATATGTACATACAAACACACTGACGGTAACTTTGGTAAGGTTCAATAAATCTACATAGTTTCAAAAATACTCTTGTCATATTTTTATTCAACTCACATTTCGTATACAAAAACAAAACGGAAACGTTCTGAAAAATGTGATGTATATACAATGTAATAATCGTATTACTGTCTACATTTCTTCCATAGGGTATTTATTATATTTGAATTTACTAAAAAATAAATAAAAATTGACTATTACGTGAAGTAAATAACATACGTATATTTGAATATTTAATGTGAAAATAACATTTTCACCTAACCGCCGCTACCAGACCGGACAGGGCACGTTGAACTGTCCACACGTCTACATCAACACAGACAGTTTTGTCTACTATCAATATAGACGCTACTGTCATACATTTTTGTAAGACTTTAGTACTGTGCACAAGTCCTCGTCCACTCGCATAAGATAAACATAATAAACTGACAAACATGTATATGTATAATTGAACTTAACAAAATTTTGAACACACTCATTTTTGAAGTGAAACTTCTAATGCGACTTCCAACAAGGTTGAGTTAAACGTTTAACGCTCCTGTGGAGGGGGAATAGAAAGAGACAGAGCGAGAGGGAATGCGCGGCACTCGTGCGCATGCGCGTAGCTACAGTCCAGCGCGAGCGTTAGCAACGAGAAGCGTCCTAAAAATATATATTATTTGTTTATCTATAATTTAAAATTTATCTATACTAATATTATAAAGAGGAAAGATTTGTTTGTTTGTCTGTTTCGAATAGGCTCCGAAACTACTGGACCGATTTGAACAATTATTTTTCCATTAGAAGCCGACATTGTCCCTGACGAACATAGGCTACTTTTTTTAATTATTTTTTTGGTTTCATGTGTGTTTTAATGTTTCCGAAGCGAAGCGAGGGCGGGTCGCTAGTGTAATATAAATGTTGAAGATGTCGCGTCTCTTATACACAGCAATTCCCTATTACAAGAGCAATCTAAATTTAAGAATGAAAAAAATGAAGAAAACCACAATACTCTGTACACATCGAACAAGAAGTTTCACTTCATTCACCGTTTTTTTTACAAGTCGGTCAGTTTATAATGTTTCATTTTGTTTTATTTATTCGTTTACTTCTTGGCGAAGTCCTCGCCGGTCTTGATGTTCTTGGCGAGTTCAGGGAGGGCCGCCTTCAGGAGTTGCTGCTCGAATTCGTTGAGGGTCCCGTAGCCGAGGACCTTCTCGACGCCGCTCTTGCCGAGCACCACGGGGCTGGCGAAGTACGTGGCCTCCGTGAGGCTCGATTTGACGTAGGCGCACTCCACCACGTTGGACTCGCCCTGCAACCAGCACGCCACGTAAAGACACCCCGACCCATAAGTCGTCGTGGCCTAACTGATAAGACGCCCGGTGCATTGGTGTTGTAGCGATGCAACGGTGTTCGAATCCCGCAGGCGGGTACCAATTTTTCTAATGAAATACGTACTTAACAAATGTTCACGATTGACTTCCACGGTGAAGGAATAACATCGTGTAAAAAAAATCAAACCCGCAAAATTATAATTTGCGTAATTACTGGTGGTAGTACCTCTTGTGAGTCCGCACGGGTAGGTACCACCGCTGAGCCTATTTCTGCCGTGAAGCAGTAATGCGTTTCGGTTTGAAAGGTGAGGCAGCCGTTATCATTATAGACATGAGACCTTAGAACTTATATCTGAAGGTGGGTGGCGCATTTACGTTGTAGATGTCTATGGGCTCCAGTAACCACTTAACACCAGGTGGGCTGTGAGCTCCTACACCCATCTTCCTTCAATCCCCATCAATATTAAATGCATACAATTGTGTATAGCATTTTTTTTTCCTACGCCTTAAGAGTGCCTTAAGAGGCTGTTTCAGCGTAACCTTAACTAGTAGGTGAGCTCACGGGGCTCAAACCTGACGACGTTGCTAACACGAACCCTAGCAAGAGCCGTGCTCCGCAGAATCTACCACCGGATCGGAAGCGCGACCCACTGAGAAGATCCGGCGAGAAATTCAGTGGGCTGTGTCTGTGGGTTAATTTACTCGTCGAATCCTTCGTCACAAGCGACGGGTTCGACGAGAACGATGACCGGTGCTTGAGGTATATCAGTTTCTGGATACCAGTGTGAAGAATCCTAATTTGGGACCGGATGACCGTATGTGACTTGTCGAGTCCGGTTTAATTACAGTATCATTTGGCACAGCTGCTTACCTTCAGTCCCCTGAGCACGGAGGCCGTGAGCCGCGCGCCGGCGTACGCCATGGAGAGGGTCGCGGAGCCGCCGCCGGCCTTCGCCTTCACAACCTGCAAATTACATCCCAATAAAAAATGTGTTACACTAGTTTATAAAATATTTCAAATCCTTTTTGCCAAACATGCATCTGTTTTGATTAAACCAGGGGTTCCCAAACTTATTTTGTCTACTGCCCACTTTGAGAATAAATTATTTTTTAGCGCCCCCATTTTTTCACCTACTTAAAAACCACTATAGCGAGAGCTCAGTCGATGTCTAAGAGTCCTTCTAGATGAAATTACGTATCGCCTCCCAAGCCTCTACACGACGCGTTTTTTCTGCGTCTCTTACCGCCCCCCTTTAGGCCTGCAGCGCCCACAAGGGGGCGTTATCGCCCACTTTGGAAAAGGCTGGATTAAACCAAGATTGCAGTTTCATTCCGAATTCTTGTATAAAGTCATAACCAGCTCTTTGAACGAGTCTCTCGTCTATTTGAAATTTAATGTTAATCTATACCTAGTCAGGTCATAAATTCTGTCACATGTTTAATGTAAAATAATTGAAACAAGTTTATTCATTATGTAACCATTCATATACCAAAATGAACTTAACAAAACATAGATTCTTATGACACTAAAGTTTATTCAAAATGACCTCCGTGATTTTGAATACAGGCCTTCAATCTGCGCGGCCAGTCGTCTATCGCAGCACGAATGAGGTCCATGTCAATATCGGCGGCTGCCTTAATCAAGGATGTCTTGAGTGACTCCAAATTGGGGTGAGGCTTTGAGCACGCCTTTTCCTCCAAGTGCTGCCATATCTTGTAATCTAACGGATTCAAATCTGGACTGGAGGAGGGCCAGTCTTCGTGCCGGATGAAGTCGATTTCACGCGCCGCCAGCCAGTCTGTGTGCTCTTCGCTCTATGAGCTGGCGCCGAATCTTGTTGGAATACCCAGTGCCTGTTATTGAACATGTTATGAGAAACAGGTTCCACAAGGTTCCTCAGGACTGTTTTTTGTTACACAACTGCATTCGTTTTTACACCTTTCTCACAAAAATGTACCTCTGTTAAGCCCCAATAAGAAACTCCCAACCATACCATGAGCGAGGATGGAAAATGACCTCGTTGGACACGCGGAATACGGTTGCTCGCTTCTTCACTACTGTGTGCGTACACCTTATAATTTTGTTTGTTGTAGCTCTCTTCTACGGTAAACATTTTTTCATCCGAAATAAGAATTTCCCGATATTTTTTTCCCGCGTACCGCTTCAACAAAGCGCGGCATCTCTTCAGTCTCAGGTCCATTAGACGAGCATTCAAACGATGTACTGTTTTCCTTCGATATGCCCGAAGCCCTAAGTCTTCATTTAACACCCTTTTCACAGTGGTTCTGCTTAACCCCATCTGAAGGGCCATTAGTTTCTGCTTACGTTTGGGATTTCTTTCAATTCGCGCCTTCACAGCTTTTATCACTGCTGGAGTCCTAACAGACCGAGGGCGACCATTTCTTGACCAGTCATCTACACTAGAGTCTTCATTGTATCGTTTGACGGTACGATAAACGTATGTTTTGGTTATATTCAAATTTCTCAGTATGTTAAAAATTTGAATTGGCGCGTAACCGCAACGATGCAACGCAATAACTGCAACACGGTCTTCTTTAAGCGTCTACTCCATATTTAAAAATGAGTAAAATTCTAAAAGTATACATTTTTATTTTCATGAACAATTCTAAATTCGAATTCAATAAACTTTTTTGTGGCCAGCATTCTAAAAGAAAAGTTTTTACTGTGTGACAATACTTATGACCTGACTAGTTATATATAAAAATGAATTGCTGTTCATTAGCTTCGCTAAAACTCGAGAACGGCTGGACCGATTTGGCTGATTTTGGTCTTGAATTATTTGTGGAAGTCCAGAGAAGGTTTAAAAGGTAAATAAATATGAAAATGCTCGGAATTAAATGAAAATAACAATTTTGTTTTCCCTTTATTGTGTCCCCTGTCGGACGAATTCCTTTTAGGTCTTTTATATATCGATTGAGGCACTATGAAGTCTGCCGGGTCAGCTAGTCTCGCATTAAAATTGTTATTAAACCAGTTCCTTACTTCGGTACCAGCCTCCTGGATCCTTTCGGTGAGCGCCTTGATCTTGGCCGGGTCACTCAGCTTGAGGGCCGGCTGGCACTGGGACAGGATGGGGATGATGGTGATGCCGGAGTGACCGCCGATGACGGGGACGGCGACGGAGGTCGGGTCCACGCCATTGATCTCGCCGACGAAGGTGGCAGCGCGGACTACGTCCAGAGTGGTGACGCCGAGCACGCGGTTCGGGTCGTACACTCCCGCCTGTGGGACGAATGGGGTTTTACAAAAAAGAAACTAGTAGGTTCCGGTAGTCGAAACTCGACTATAATTAATTGAAATTATAAGTTTGATTATATTATATTTTATTATAATTACTATTATAATTTTATTGTCAAAGACTAATCTATACTGTTCTATACTAATATACAAATCTACTGTGGTTTTTACGGATGTTCCGTTATAACTACTGAATCATGCATCCGATTGACTTGAAGCTTGGTATCCATGTAGAAAATACATGTACTTAATGGATAGGTTAATATTTATATGAGTGTTGGACTCCCTACACCAGTTGCGGGGGCGTTAATTATGAGAAACTTTGTGAGGTGAGAAATAATAATGTTAATTTTAAATGCCCAGCGAAGCGGACGGCTACAGCTAGTATACTTCTATAATCACCGATTTCGCCAAGACAAATATTAATTAATCTATTCTCAATTTCACCAATGACTTTATGCAATTAGAAAAGTTTGACAATAAACAAATAGTATGCATGTATGTGTGTGTCAAATACATTGTAGTGTGTGTAATGATTTTTTTTTATTGATTTAATGTACGAATTTTTTATGCATAATAAAAAAAAATATTAACATTCTACACTCCTTCTTTATGTTCTCTATAAGTGTGGTAAATTTCATACTCCTCTGTCCACGCAATTTGCGTAAAAATGATTACAAAGTTTTTGCTCCACATATTAATATATAGATTACATTCTACCATACTGCGGCATCATACATTATAATTGACTGTCAATCTTTCAAGACTGTCCTTTTTTATTATGCAAACACTACATATTGAATCTATGTTCACCTTTGAATATCTTTGTTGCCTTATTGTTATGGTGGTTAATAACCCTGTCTACTGTACCATATGGGGCAGGTTACATTCCCGATTTTAGTATCTACATTAAAGACATTTAATATTTAGCTCCTTTTGTGTGCATATTTCTGTAACCCATAACACAGGATAGACAGAGCACATTAAACCTAATTTGTAGATATTAAATCATTGTAAGCAGCGCTTAAACACAGATGCAACTTCACATGACAATAGTTTGTCATTGGTAATGTCATTCTAGTCATATCTCAACTTAATCACACAAGTACATTAGATATCGTGTTTTATTATCAATCATGATAAGCTGTCTGTCGTAATGTATTTAACTTATCGGTCTCGTGTGGCGTTTCTGTTACATATTATGTCATTTCTGCTTCATAAAATTATTTTCTGTTACCACAAAAATTATTTTTATTTATTTATGCCTAAATAATGAATTCGTACAACTGCCTACAGACGAGCATACGGCCCACCTGATGGTGAGTGGTTACCGTCGCCCATGGACTTTAGCAGTGCCAGGGGCAGAGCCAAGCCGCTGCCTACCGCTAGGGATAGGGATAAGACCGACAAATGAAATTTAGCTAAAATGACAAAAATATCCGTTTAGAAAAACATAATTTTGCAAATAATGTAAAAGTTTATAAGTGTATTGTTTATGCTTTTTTAAATTTTTTCTTGCTTAGACGGGTGGACGAGCTCACAGCCCAACTGGTGTTAAGTGGTTACTGGAGCCCATAGACATCTACAACGTAGACGCGTCACCAACCTTGAGATACAAGTTCTAGTCTCAGTATAGTTACAACGGCTACCCCACCCTTCAAACCACAACGCATTAATTAATTATGAATAAATTAATTTATCAGTTGATGTCAGTAAATAATAGGTATACAATTATAATTTCCTAGCTCTGAAGCATGGCACCCACATGGTCAAGGAAAGGTGTCAGTGTAATTTTCTATGGGAACGAGGCGTTTTTTTCGGGATAAAAGGTGACAACAGCTTGACCTAACACAGTCACTTAAAATAAAATCATATCAATCCATTGCTTTATTTCCAAGATAAAAGAAAGGCAAACAAACATAATTCCACATTTACAAAATTATGTATGGATTTTATATAGTTTAACTGCTATCAATACTTCCTACCATTTCTATTGTGAAGTAGTCATTCTCATTTTTAAGGTAAGATTGGCAATATTGAGACTATCGCCTAATATCTAATGTAGACAATGACATTAATGTGGGTTCTTGACCTGTACACATCAGACAGGCGGTGAGCAACTCTCTCTTAATAATATTCTATATTTAGACATAATTATTATCTAGTACAAACCTTCTTGAGCACTTCAGAGGCAATAGGCACTGTAGAGTTAACAGGGTTTGTGATGATGGCCACAATAGCTTTGGGTGCATTCTGAGCAATGGACAAAGCAATGTCACGGACAATGGAAGCATTAGTGTTGAATAGGTCATCACGGGTCATTCCCGGTTTACGGGGTACTCCTGCTGGGATGACTACAACATCAGCATCTGTTAAAAAAAAACATTTGAAGATTAGATGACACATTACAATATTTATATTACTTAATATTAATCAAGATTTTTATATAATATGTATAAAATATTTTTTTATAATGTAATTATATATTATATTGTAAATATATTATATAATTTAATGGTGGTAGGACCTCTTGTGAGTCCGCATGGGTAGGTACCACCACCCGGCCTATTTCTGCCGTGAAGCAGTAATGCGTTTCGGTTTGAAGGGTGGGGCAGACGTTGTAACTATACTTGAGACCTTAGAACTCATATCTCAAGGTGGGTGGTGCATTAACCTTGTAGATGTCTATGGGCTCCAGTAACTACTCAACACCAGGTGGGCTGAAGCTCGTCCACCCATATAAGCAACAAAAAATAAATCTATTTACTACATTTTATAAGATAAAGTAGAATATGCTTTATTATAGACAAAAATAATACATAATAAAACATAAAGAGCCACTCGAACATAAAAGTACAGTGTGCAGTTTTGTAATTGTCTCTGTACCTTTCTAGTAAAAGGGGATAGATATTTTTTTAAATGGGAACTAAAATCTTGTTGTTTGCATTAGAAGTGTTGTATTGAACAATTGTCACACTATTGACATATGATAATTTATCAGTGCTTCCAATTTCTTATCAATGGAAAATTACTGAATAAGGAAACCAATTTAAAATGCTAATCACGGGAATCCCTTAAAAGCGGTTATTTACTTTCATGTCGGTAATGTAATGTAACTTTATATTTCAAAGTAACTTCTATTTATTTTCAAAATGACATTGACATCAAAACCATGAAAGGGGAATGTCAAGGTCAACTATTCATAATCTATTATTATCTATTTATTTTATCTTTGAATGGAATATAACTGTAGCTTGCTATGAATATAACCTTGAATTTCATTATAAAACATTGAACTTCGTTTTGAGGTTAGAATTACATAACTTTTTGCTTAGAATTTTTTGATGCTATAATTTAGTTCATTGTTCACCTTTGATGGCTGCTGATAGCTCCTCAGGTCCCTTGTGGCCGCTGACCTTGGCTGGGGTGTTCATGTGGGAAAGGTCGGCTGCGACGCCGGGGGTCACAGGCGCTATGTCGTATAAAGCCAGCCTGGTCACCAGAGGATTCTGCTTCAGTAGAAGGGCCAAAGGCTGGCCGATACCACCGGCGGCACCAGCGACCACCACTTTAAAGTTCCTCTGTAATAAACACATTTCAATAACACGGGTATTCAAGATGGGCCTTGCTTGAGTCTTCAAGTTCAGGGTTTAAAACCATACCTGTGATGTGGTGGAAAAGTTCTTTGCACCATTTTGTACAGCAAGGGCGGCAGGTTTTAGGGCGCGGGAGAACATTTTCGTTGTTTGTTTAACGTGTATATACGTGTATATTTGAACTATTTCCACCTGACCCTCCCGACCTTTCGAAGATAACTGCTAGTGATGTAACTATCATAGCGACGTCAAACGTCAAGTTACGTGACGTATTCAATTTTATAATCTCGGGCAAAGATGAAGTTAAATACGTTAGCAGCACTGAAGTATGAAACCTAAGGTCTATGATTCGCAGGCATACAAGAATATAATAAATTAAATCAAATATTGAGTAGATTTTTTTTCAATTGATAAAAAGTACAGAATAATAATTCATGCAGCTAAAGTCCAGAAATAGTACAAAATTAATCATTATATTCTGGTTTTTACATAGACATTTACTAAATGAGAATACATCGATTTCCATATTTTCTATATCTTTCCGTAAAGTCTAGTAGTCCAAAATAATCGTGGTTTTTCAAAATTACATCCATCTATGTCTTTGACTGTCATTGCACGGTGCCTTGGTGACCACACTCCCTTTTTTGGATCTCTTCTTGGTATCCTTTCTTACATTGCCTATTTTGATTTGGGTATCTCTATTTTGATAAATACATCTTTATCCTTAAACCCATGACTTTGATTTTGTTCATATACGCTCCATAGGTACTTATATGGCTAGAATTCATTTTTCGTGTATCTCTATGCTATGGCCCATGACTGGTACTTATATTTTAAGCAAGGGAGAATGAGTATATTAAAAATAGCTGGTGGAATTATATGAATGAATACTTATAATTCCATTTTTAAAACAACGATTAACAGTGGCGTGAGAATCCTGTTCCTCATTATTGGTTGCTGACAACATAAAGGTTGTTGATAATAAGAAATAACCTATAGGAGGAATGTTTAATTAAATTACTATGTTTAACAATATAACTAAGTATTATAAAAGTTAATGCCCTTACTGTAATAACTGATCCAAACTTTTCGAATTCTTCCAGAAAGTCGTAATTCGCATTATTTCCTTTTAGATTACGTCTCATCTAATATCGATATTATGTCACCTCATTTAGCACAAAGTAATTTCCTTAATGGATTTCGTTTGCTTAATTGATTCCTTATTTTTTAGACAATAGTTGCATTGATCTGTGTCTATAAATATTTTGCGTATGTATGGGCCACGTTTCCATTGCCTTTTCAATGTAATGATTAATGATACTGACTGAACTGCTGAAAGATTTCATCGGTAAAAGTAAATAAATTAAAATATTGTTGTTTTGGTGGTTTATCTTACATACTTTGTGAAATAAATAAGGATAATTTAATCAAAATGAATGTGATACAAGCAGTTAAAATGTACATTACTAAAATGACGGAAGAGAGCGGCCCTGGAATGAAAGTGATATTAATGGATAAAGAAACTGTTAGTACCTAATTAATTGATAACGCCCTTTTGCTGTATTTATTTTTACTTGAATTCATACAGATTACATTACTGGCATCGAGTTTTCCCCGTTTCTAATATTACGCATTTAAATTACGAAAAAAAATCCTGTGGGACATAAACATTAAGACACCGAATGTTATTATTATATTGTTAATAGGCATAGCACTGTGGTTTTAGTTTATCTATATACCCTATCGGCTGAAATGATCTCTTATTGAGAAGTTTAAGCTGCCATTAGCAATCCAGATACGTTTATATACAAAAAAAATTATGCATGGAATAAGATGACAAAATGCTTTTGATTTTAATTATAATAATTTCTTGAAACAAATCACCCACGGTCATCCGGCCCTAAATTAGGATTACCTGTGTTATTAGTACTAGATACTGGCAGAAATACTGATATATGTTTAAATACATACATAATTGGATAATAAATAGCCAAACAAAGAGCAAACAAACCTGTCCATCACATGAACATATGCTCGACGTGGGAACCGAATCTACGACATTCAGGGCAACATTCACGGCTAACTACTGCAGCATGCAGTTAGCCAAATGATAGATGAAGTGATTAATATCACATTAGCAAGTGATTAATAACACATAGTGTTGTGTAATAAAAATCAAAACCTGCAAAATTATAATTTGCCTAATTACTGCTGGTAGGACCTCTTGTGAGTCCGCACGGGTAGGTACCACCACCCTACCTATTTCTGTCGTGAAGCAGTAATGCGTTTCGGTTTGAAGGGTGGGGCAGCCGTTGTAAGTATACTGAGACCTTAGAACTTATATCTCAAGGTGAGTGGCAGCATTTATGTTGTAGATGCCAATGGGCCCCTGTAACCACTTAACACCAGGTGGGCTGTGAGCTCTTCCACCCATTTAAGCAATAAAAAATAAATAAAAAAACATTATTAATCGTCAACATGTGACTATAAGTTCAGACTGTGTACTGAAGGAAATTTTTCACATATTGTTTCAGACCAGCATAGTGAGTATGGTGTACAGTCAATCGGAAATCTTACAGAAGGAAGTTTACTTATTCGAGAGGATAGACAGTCATGCCAAATGGGATAACATGAAACACATGAAATGCATAGTTTTTATACGTCCAACATCAGAGAACATAGCTCTGTTGTCACGGGAACTGAGAGATCCTAAATATGGTGTTTACTTTATATGTGAGTTTCAGTATTTATTATAACCTATTACTTTTTTTATTACAACAGATGAGCTCCCAGTTCATCTAATGAACTTGACGGGTTATTAGAGAGCATAAGCATTACAAGTTCCACTTTGGGCTATGAAGTTTTGTGCTTATGCCACTAATGTATTCTGTGAGAAGTAGTCAGAGTAGTGTTTCCTACTGTTTTGCCTTTGCCATTATTTGCCCCTATCAGGCTGCTATTTTCCATATATATTTCAATGGAGCATAAGAAAAAAATACCCCCTTAAGGTATGTGACAGCATTCAAACTGTGGTATCTATAGTTCCTCATGGATCCTCAACACTAAGTGGGCTGTGTGGTTCATCTAGAATATTAGAAATAAATCGACATTTAATTTTTATTAATTCAAAGTAAATACCAATATATGCAGAGCTGCCGTTACGAACATTTTGTATTGATTTGTAAGCCTATATTTGCTTACAAATCAAATTTTGGAAAATAACTTTTTAATATGAATAATAATATAAAAACAACTCAATAGGATTGTGTTGAAGTAATACAATTACCTCGAGCCTCTTTAACTCACCCCCTACCCGCTACCCCCTACCTTACCCCTTTAACTATTAAACTAAGTTCAGAAATAAGGAATACTCCGTTTCCTCTTGAATATCTCCTCATTTGTAACATGTGAATAAATTGTTAGATTTCAGTAATGTAGTTTCTAAGGCAGACATCAAAACTTTGGCCGAATGTGATGAAGAGGAGGCTGTCAGAGAGGTCCAGGAAGTTTTTGCTGACTACCTGGCTGTGGACAGACACCTGTTCTCTTTCAATATTGTTGGATGCCTCCAAGGTGAATAATGAGATTTTTATTTTTATTTAACTGTATTTAGATCATTAAGTCAGCTTATTGTTCAGAAATTAATTTTTGATTGTAAATCCAAATATTATCATAATTCATCCATTTCCATGTGGAATTAATTTTGTAAATTAATTTTCCTTTTGAAAGAAGCATAAATGTTATATTAATGTAAATGATAGCTTGAACATGGTAATAGTGAATAGGTACTTAGTATCTTTTTTTATTTAATTTTTTTATTGCTTAGATGGATGGACGAGCTCACAGCACACCTGGGGTTAAATGGTATGTATACCGGAGCCCATAGACATCAACAACGTAAATACGCCACTCACCTTAAGATATGAGTTCTATGGTCTCAACAACTTTTACAACGGCTTACAACGGCTGCCCCACCCTTCAAACCGAAACGCATTACTGCTTCACGGCAGAAATAGGTAGGGTAGTGGTACCCACCTGTGTGGACTCACAAGAATTCCCACCACCAGTAATGCGCCAGTATCTTGACTCTACGTCTCCTGTGAGCGAACTGTGAGTCTGTCTCACTTTGAGACGTGAAGACTTTGTGTCTCATGTGATTATATTTATCCTGATGAATATAAGTCACTTGTGACCACAATGACTGCCACAGAACCAGTATTCGAAACGTCATAATATATTAAGACAATAATATATGCAAGAACAAACTGCAAAAGTAGTTCTAATTATGTCTATGACTCCCAAAGACCGAAGGAAGTACATATAAATGGTTATCTTGTCTTTAACTTATGATCCTTATTAGGTCGGGTGTGGAACCAACAGCATCTCCAACGAGTTTCTCAAGGTCTGCTGGCGCTCCTCCTGTCTCTGAAGCGGCGAGCCTGCGTTCGCTACGAGGCAGCATCAGAACCCTGCGCTCGTCTCGCGGAGAGGGTCCGCGATCTGCTGAGGAGGGAGGCTGTGCTCATAGATAATAGCATCCCTTATAACGGAGAGCTGCCCCCTACTCAGCTGCTGATCATCGATAGGAGAAATGATCCCGTCACGCCCCTATTGAGTCAGGCATGTTTCTTTCCTTAATATATATTTCGATATGGCATTTACTTTGGCACTTGCCCCGACTGCTTCTAGTGTAAATCCATCATTGATATTTTAATAATATATATGAGACACAATTAATGTGAAATTTTTAATTTAGCATATATAGTCTTCTCGCATTAAAACTGTATAATCTCAAAACTTACTAATTTTACAGGAGAGTGTTTTAAAGGTTTAACATGTGATATTTTTAATATTAATCATCTTTGAAACTTCTATTTTTTATTTTGCACCAGTTACATTATCTGTCTTTTAAAGTAATATAAGATAAAATTATGTATTAATTTTGTTCATAGTAGTCAAAACATAGGTAAACTAAAAAAAAACATAAAACTAAACTACGCTCTTTTGGACGTATTTATTAGAAAAATACTAGTGATACCAAATGATCCCGCATGTTAACTCAATTTCGAATATTTTTGGAAATTGTACACTTTTAATTCGAAAAGACGATATGTATTTTTTATACCCTAATAACTGCAATTGGATAAAAATACATTATGAACATCTCTCTTGTCATAATTAATAAATTAAACATTAAGAAATGAAAAGTTCTTGAAGTATCTCACAATCCGGCACTTATTTATATAGAAAATTAAACTCAAAACGAATTTTTATTTTTATTATATTTTTTATAATAGTGGCGTCAATTTCAATATATTTTTTAAATATCCAATACATTTAAGAATTTGAAACTGTCCATTTTTATAGTAATATTTGATGTTCATCTTGGGCCCAGCACATTATGGAGAGTGGGCATTCCCCTTTGCGCAGTTGCCAGTAATATTGAAATGTTTCCGGGTAACTCTTCAGTCGTTCACAACCACGGAACCTGTGAACTATTGGAAATGTCATAGATAATATAATGACAACAAAAAAACGTTAGAACTCATATACTGGAAAAATAGTTTTTAGTCATTGACATTTGATCTTATGCCTGTAACGTGAAGGTACAGTTTTGTTACCCCAGTGGACCTACCAGGCGATGGTGCACGAGCTGCTGACGATAAACAACAACCGCGTGAGCCTGGCGCACGTGCCCGACGTGCCCAAGGACTTCAGGGAGGTGGTGCTCTCCTCGGAGCAGGACGACTTCTACGCGAAGGTCAGTAGCGCTGGTGGGGGCCCGCACCGCCGGGACTGCTGTGTCATTGGGTAGCATTCAGACCAACTCCCACATTTATTTATTTATTACTATTTTCTTTTTTTTTTATTGCGTAGATAGATGGACGAGATCACAGCCCACCTGGTGTTAAGTGGTTACCGAAGCCCATAGATATCTACAACGTAAGTGCGCCACCCACCCTGAGATATACGTTCTAAGGTCTCAGTATGGTTACAACTAGAGATGAAACAGATATCCGGTTACTATCCGGTATCTGGCCTATCCGGCCATGGTTTCACTATTCGGCCTGATACTGTAAAATTTAAGAAAATCTCATGGTTATACAAAAGGCAATTAATACCACAATAGGTTATGGACAAATTTTATTTTTATAATCGACCGTCAAAAGTGATTGTTTTATTAATTAGTTTGTTTAATACTCAAAATTAACAAGTGGAAAATTGTGGTGAATGAATACCAGATTGTGTTCGTACCGAGTCGTCGCGAGTCTCCGCTCACGTGCGACAACACTCGAACGCGCGCGAATATTTCCGAAAGGGCCGAATATCCGGCGCTCCGGCATCGCAGTTTGCCGAATATTCGGTACCTGGTATCCGGCCAAACCACTATGTTTCATCTCTAGTTACAACGGCTGCCCCACCCTTCAAACCGAAACGCATTACCTACTGCTTCACGACAGAAATAGGCAGGGTGGTTGTAACTACCCGTGCGGACTCACAAGAGGTCCTACCACCAGTCAATATCATTATCAGCATTATCTATCTCACATTTATTATTATTTATTTATTTATTACACTTCATATAAAATTTACATATAAGGCATTCTCTACCAGTCAACCAAAGGTAGTGCAGAGTAACATTATCTATCTCACGTTTATTTGTTAATTTATTTATCTATTATTTATTACTTCATATAAAATTTACATATGCATAAGGCATTCTTTACCAGTCAACCAAAGGTAGTGCAGAGTAAATAGTGGTAGGTGCTATGAAATTATTATACACATTTATATTAGTATATATTTAATTACAGCGTATGTTTCCTCTGCTCAAAGATGTCATTTCATTCATAAATGGTGCGACCAATTCACTTGTCTCAATTCAGAATAAAGGAGCCTGTAATTTTTTGTACACCAACGCTTGTAATAGGCAGCCGCTTGGCTGTGCTCCCGGGCTTTGCTGATGTCCATGAGCGACAGGAACCACTTATCATCACGTGGGCGTTCTGACCACAAACAAAAAGTTAAACATTAAACATAAAAAGTACAAGCGGTCTTGACACTCACTTTCTGGCAACCGTCACGAGTCATCTAAGCAAATATATGATTCACTGTGTACATATACCGGTTGAAAAGAAATAAAACCAAAAAATGGTGCGCGTGCAAACTTGGTGCACATGAAAGAAGTGAAACTTCTTTTGCGGTCTGCAGTATTGTGGTGTTCTTCACATTTCATCCTTAAATATTTTTTTTCTTGTAACAGGGAATGTTGTGTATAAGAGAAACGACCTAGTTCGCTTTGTCCTCTCCCCTCTCTCCACGGTCGTATGGTACGCGAGACGTTCAGTATATTTTCTCACTCGCTCTTCCTAAATTGTATCTTTCCTCTCTAGCCGTAACGAATCCGTCTCGAGTTAAATTTTACTCTCAACGCGCCTAAAGAAGTTTTACTTCAATAACATTCAGATCGGATCTAAAGTAACAAAAACGGTGTTGGTTTTAGAATCTTTACTCCAACTTCGGCGAGATCGGGCAAACCATCAAGTCTCTGATGGAGGAGTTTCAGACGAAAGCGAAGAGCAACCAGAAAGTGGAGAGCATCAGCGATATGAAAAATTTCGTGGAACAGTACCCACTCTTCAAGGTAAGGCTGGACTTACAAGAAGACTCACAATATTCACGCTGGACTCGAAGAAGACTGACTACATTCTGTCACGCTTCGATGTCATCTTGTGTATAGTCTTACTGTAGTGTAGTGTTACTGAGATCTTTTCAGTTGACTTTTTGGAGGATCTCGAGAAGTGACGTTCGGCGGCTTTGTTTAATTTTCCCACATTTGTGCACTTTCACAGATATTAAACAGTTAATAAACCACCGTTATTACACATTTAAACCTGAAGAAACACTAAATAGACAAAATAAAACAAATCACACAACTTCACTACTCGCGTTCCCGCCAAAAAGTCCAAAAATTATTATTTTTTAAATAAAGAAGAAGGGTTGCCGTGTCCGGAGGTTCCAACCCTAGTTGTGATTGTGCGCGGATGACTCCTCATTTCCCCCGTCGTGTGCGCAGAAAATGTCTGGCACGGTGACGAAGCACGTGACCGTGGTGGGGGAGCTCTCGGCCTGTGTCGGCCGCCACAAGCTGCTCGAGGTCTCCGAGCTGGAGCAGGAGATCGTCTGCCAGTCAGACCACTCTAAACACCTGCAGGTTCGCTCGATCACTACCTCATCACTCAGTTAAGGACACAGTCATGCTGTATGTTGTCGTCCTCTTTGGACATGATCTGGTTTACTGCATAGGTGGATGGAAGTGGTTACTGGAGCCCATAGACATCTACAACGTAAATGCCGCCACTCACCTTGAGATATGAGTTGTAAGGTCTCAGTATAGTTACAACGGCTACCCCACCCTTCAAACCGAAACGCATTACTGCTTCACGGCAGAAATATGTGGCGTGGTGGTACCTACCCGTGCGGACTCACAAGAGGTCCTTCCACTAGTAATATTTAACCCATTTTGTCCGCGGCGGTGGAAGTAATTTGTCACCAAGTAGGTATTGCCTTAGAACAGGGTTATAGTTGCTGTGGAATTTGCACAGTGATGTGGCTTTTTATACACTGTATAGATAGGTTTGGAAGGTAATAATCTTTATCTCTTTGGAAGATCTTTAACCGAGTGGCTGATATTACTCGGTTAGACCAACGGCTTACGATGTCTAAGGCCTAGTGGTCCGTACGTGGTGTGTGGGTGAGGGTGTGCGGGTAGCGTGACGTCACTGTCCCGTAGCGGCTGAAGGCGCTGCTACGACGTCTAGTGCCTAGTGGTCCGTACGTGGTGTGTGGGTGAGGGTGTGCGGGTAGCGTGACGTCACTGTCCCGTAGCGGCTGAAGGCGCTGCTACGACGTCTAGTGCCTAGTGGTCCGTACGTGGTGTGTGGGTGAGGGTGTGCGGGTAGCGTGACGTCACTGTCCCGTAGCGGCTGAAGGCGCTGCTACGACGTCTAGTGCCTAGTGGTCCGTACGTGGTGTGTGGGTGAGGGTGTGCGGGTAGCGTGACGTCACTGTCCCGTAGCGGCTGAAGGCGCTGCTACGACGTCTAGTGCCTAGTGGTCCGTACGTGGGGTCCGGGGTGAGGGTGTGCGGGTAGCGTGACGTCACTGTCCCGTAGCGGCTGAAGGCGCTGCTACGACGTCTAGTGCCTAGTGGTCCGTACGTGGTGTGTGGGTGAGGGTGTGCGGGTAGCGTGACGTCACTGTCCCGTAGCGGCTGAAGGCGCTGCTACGACGTCTAGTGCCTAGTGGTCCGTACGTGGGGTCCGGGGTGAGGGTGTGCGGGTAGCGTGACGTCACTGTCCCGTAGCGGCTGAAGGCGCTGCTACGACGTCTAGTGCCTAGTGGTCCGTACGTGGGGTCCAGGGTGAGGGTGTGCGGGTAGCGTGACGTCACTGTCCCGTAGCGGCTGAAGGCGCTGCTACGACGTCTAGTGCCTAGTGGTCCGTACGTGGGGTCCAGGGTGAGGGTGTGCGGGTAGCGTGACGTCACTGTCCCGTAGCGGCTGAAGGCGCTGCTACGACGTCTAGTGCCTAGTGGTCCGTACGTGGGGTCCAGGGTGAGGGTGTGCGGGTAGCGTGACGTCACTGTCCCGTAGCGGCTGAAGGCGCTGCTACGACGTCTAGTGCCTAGTGGTCCGTACGTGGGGTCCAGGGTGAGGGTGTGCGGGTAGCGTGACGTCACTGTCCCGTAGCGGCTGAAGGCGCTGCTACGACGTCTAGTGCCTAGTGGTCCGTACGTGGGGTCCAGGGTGAGGGTGTGCGGGTAGCGTGACGTCACTGTCCCGGCACAGCGGCTGAAGGCGCTGCTGGCGGACGGCGCGCTGCGGGACAGCGACGCGGCGCGGCTGGCGAGCCTGTACGCGCTGCGCTACGAGAAGCACGCGGGGCAGGGGGTGGGGGCGGCGCTGGAGCTGCTGCGGGCGCGGGGGGCGGCGGACGGGGCTCCGCTGGCCGCGCTCGAGTACGGGGGGGCGCACGCGCGACACGGGGACCTCTTCGGTCTGCAGGACGCGGTCAAGATCACCAACAGGCTCTTCAAGGTAATCTAGAATAATCCAGATACCTAGAGATTTATCATCGCTCAGTTCCTAAAATTCTTATTATTAGCACGCCAATCGAGTGCCGTGTCCGCAAGGCTTCACACCCGTCTGTATCTATAACAACATGATGGCTTGAATGTTTCAATACACAAAATATTATTTTAATAACCTAAAAGTACATGTTATTATCCGCAACACGCTTCGTCAGATTACAGAAATAGAGTTACCAGCAACATGCTTCGTCAAAAAGTACAATACTTACTTTCAGCTACAGCGTCGTCATAAGTAACATATAGGTCCACGCTAACAGCAATGCGCGCGTAGGCATCGGCTAGTCAAACAAGCCACTCTGGATCGCAACCGGCCCGAAAGTACCCATTAGTAATACCCATGTCTCAATTGAGTCTTCCATCTCCTGTCTCATACTGCCGAGCTGGAGATAAAGGACCACCGCGCCCTCTGTGCCAGTAAAAATATAATTTGAGATTGCATAAGCTCTAATAACCTCCCCTAGGTTTCTCTTATGCAATCATAGTCGGGTAGTTGCATGATCACACGCATTATGCTTATGATAAGATCGGAATAGAATAACCGTAAATAAACGTATTAAAAAACCTCTCATAATTTGTTTACGTCTATAGTAATTACATAAATAAAACCTTGACATAATTGGCGATTCCCTTCCAATATTTAAGAACAAAATTATAAAAAGTTGTTGTTGAACCTCAGCCTCAGCCTTGGTCTGAGTACTCGGGTATTACTGCCCTTGTTGTCTTTCTTTTGTTTTTAATTTTTTATTATTATTAATAGTATTGTTAAATCTCTATTAATATATTAATGTAATGCATGCTGTGATTGCCTATAATTAGAGTTGCAGTTATCAATTGCTCTATACATGTCAATGTTAAATGTCTTACTGTAAACCCTGTCGGTAATCCTTAAATAAATAAATAAATATTAAAACATTAGCCGATAGTGCCTATCCAAAGAGCTACGTGTAGTATTCATCGTTGTGTACTGTATATTGATGCAAAGAGATCCTTATGAGCTAAACAAGTGTACTAAACTATCAGGGTCTGAACGGCGTCGAAAACATATACACGCAACACACGCCCCCCCTGAAGGACACGATCGAGGATCTGTTGAGGGGCAAGCTGCGTGAGGCCCAGTACCCCACGCTGGGCGGGGACGACGGCCGCCGCCCCACGCACGTCGTCGTGTTCGTGGTGGGCGGGGCCACGTACGAGGAGTCGCTGTGCGTGCACCAGATCAACAAGGCCAACCCGGGGGCCAAGGTGGTGCTCGGCGGGACCACCATACATAACTCGGCGTCATTCTTCGAAGAAATAAAGTCGGCTATGCAGGGCGTGCACAGGACGCACACCAAACATATTAGGAATGTTTAGATGCGGTTTGACTGGTTGTGGAGGAAGCCTACCTAACTTATAACTCGGCGCCCAGTGGCTGTTTAAATAGACAAAACCAATCCAATCCAAACCAAACCAATTAGCGGTAGGCAGCGGCTTGGCTCTGCTCCTGGCATTGCTGAAGTCCATGGGCGACGGTAACCACTTACCGTTGGGTTAGGTGGGCCGTACGCTTGTCTGCCTATTAAGGCAATAAAAAAAACATGTGTGCAATTCACACGTGGTAGAAGTGAAACCTTCCAAAATTAAAATACAATTCTCCTAAACGTCTTAAGTATATGTAAAATTTTGTCATTAGTAAATAATTGTAAGGTAGCGCCCTCTGTGAATTGATATTTTAATTTCACGTATAATCCTAAATTAAAATTCACTACAAGAGCTTTCATACACACGTTAGTATTAAAAAATCTCACAGATGGCGCTGTATTAAATAGTATGTATATTTCTGTCTCATTCATCCTACACATTTTTGTATTTGTGTCTCTTACCTGTCGTTTTTTCCGTTGCATCCGGTTTGAAATCACAACGATTCTAAAGAAGTTTTCACTTCAAAAAGTCACTTTTTGTTTAAGGATGGGTCAAATACAAAAACATATGTGTATTCATAACGGGCTTCGCCTTCGTAAAATAAGATATCTTGATTTTTCAATTGAAGTTCCCAAGCTATTTCTATTTGCGGTGAATAAAATGATAAAGCGATGAGTGTATTTTTATCATAACTTGTTATTTATGTGTTCTTTTATATTTTATTTTATTAGTCATAGGTAAATATTTATAATGATTGTAAGATTTTTGCAATATTTTCAAATTAAAATAGCTATTGCACTGTGATTTTTATTTTGTAAATATAATTCTAGCTTATATAAGTTTTGCTCGTGTTTTTATTATTTACGTAACGGTCTAAAGACCTAATAATGTTATGATTTCAATAAACTTTAATAATCACATTTCGAATATGTCTATTATTCATTAAATTAAATCCTGTAATTACAAGTACAAGCATTGTAGATATAATTGAAATTGCTTTATAAACGTGATTCAAATGTTTGTAATATCTAAGCAATAAAAAATAAAAAATAATAATAATAATAAATAGAATGATAAAAAATAGTGTTTTCTGTATACGCACGAAATCAAACATCGGGAATATAGATTTTCTTTTAAATTTAAAGAATCAACCCCAAAACGTGGGAGCATTTACAAAATAACACAAAATAGTGTAGCGTAGTAGTGTGTGCATTGGATAATTCTCATTTGGGACAAAAAAAAATTATGATTGAAATGAATAGCTTGTGCGTTGGACTTTGTGGGTACCCTGAAAATTAAAAAAAAGGTCAAATAAAACGCTCAACTGTTGTGTTCAAAACACATTTTTTTTAAACTTTTTATTGAAAAATAACGACAGGTCTTAAATGTCGTTGCAACAAAACCGACCGAACCTCATTGGTGGACGTTACAGCGAACGCAATAGAAACCAAACATTCGTTGTCTTGTCGTGTCGTGACGTTGTCGTGAGCGCGTCGTGCCGCTGTCGCGCGAACCAATGAGAGGACGGTCCTTCGAAAAGTGCCAGAACAGTTTTATTTTTGGCACTTGCTGTAGTGGATCGCGTATGGCGCGACATTCACGAAAATAATAATGGATTTGTTTATAATTGTTTTTATATTTTAACGAAGATTGTTCTAACGTTCTGGATCCGGGATGAGCATTTATGTACATTCTTTATGATGTGTGCGATGACGTTGAGAGATAGCGTTCGGGCAGTCGAGTCATTTGCCTGATCCCTAAAATTTACTAAAAGTGATTTCCAGTGCATCTCAAAGCCGTCATAGTTCGACAAACTGAATTTAATACTTTCAGAATTTTAATGGATCAAAATTTTATAGAGTACGCAAGTTTTCTTTTTAAATATTGTTCAAGTAAATATATTCTAGAGATCAGACAATTAGTTCTTGTATTCAAAGCGACTTAAACTTTTGATATTTATGAAATAAACAATATGAGGGTTACTCTGATTGGGGAGCAAATTTCTTTAAATTTGAAATTTGTAGTTATTATTGCGTTAAAATTCGTTTACTCTCAATCTATATATATGTATAGATTGGCTTCTGTTTCAACTAAAGATAATATTTGCCATAGGACATGATTTAACCAAATTTCTTTTAACGTCTATCCCGACTCGTCCCAGTAAACGCGGATCGCACACAATCTACACAGCACGCGTTGGCGCGCACGCATTTAGGCTCATACATTTTTTTTTACAATAACAATAAAAAAAAATCCAATCTTACATAATACTCCGGCTTCATCCACACATTTTTTCCTTCAGTCTTTATTATATTACACAAAAAGGCGTCACGTTTTCATTAATATAATATAAAAAAAAAGGCGAACGAAAACAAATTCAATTTCGCTAACGTCCAAAGCGCGTGGACCAATGTGATTATTTGGCAAAAAAGAAAGGGAACGCCGGCCATAGTGACTTTGGTTGACTTCAGGCGGTTTAATAGATAGAGTAAGATAGACAAACATAATATTTATTAAAACATTTCTAATTTAAACTTTTGAAATCTATTATTATTTATTCCCAAAATTGCACAACTTTTTTCTCAAATCATTATGAAACCCAAAACTTCCTAAATAAATTCTTGTTTCTCAGTTAATAATAAGTATCATTGTTCACTTAAATTTATGCGTATTTTCAACCCACTGAGTTTCTCGCCGGATCTTCTTAGTGGGTTGCGATTCCGATCCGGTAGTAGATTCTGCGAAGCACTGCTCTTGCTAGGGCTAGCGTTAGGATACTCTCTCAGGTTGAGCCCGTGAGCCCCTTAAGCTACCAGTAAAAAGGTAGGGGGGAAAAAAGAAACATACTTTCCGGTTCTGGGTTCAGACAAGTTCATGATAAAATTGGATTTATAAAATAAAAAGCTAAATGTACATTGCGAGTTCGCCGAGCATGAAGTACATTAACCGCTCGAAGATTACAACGAGACTTTGTATATTCTGCAAAACGTTAATGCAAAACAAAACGCTCTTGTTAAAAAAAAAACAAAAAGCCAAACTGAAGAATTCATATTAATAAGAATGGCAACATAATAAAATTCATTGCATTTTTACCGCCTTTTTTCTATTTTTTTTTTTTTTAAACAATGTTGCCATACGTAAAACTCCCGAAAAAATTAAGAAAAATAATTCATTTTTTTTTGTTCTCTTTATAATAATGAAAACGCAACGCTTAGCACACGCGTCGATAACAATCGTTCATACACGCCCGACGTACGGGTAATAAGGCAATCTCTAGTTATCTAAGATTAAATGGTCGTTTCAACCATTAAAGCGACTCACATTTTTTTTTGTTAAATTTACGCACTGATTTTGGGTTTGAGTCACAATTGTTTTTTTTTTTTTTTAGTTATTCGAAAACTGAAATGCTCAACTTTTTTTTAAATTTAAGGCAAACAAATTTGAAATGCTTCCTCCCTAGACTCGACGGCTTAGAAACTTTCCTTTTTTATATATTATAAGCCTCGTACGTGCAAAAGTACAATAAATGCAAACCCAAAATCAATGTTCACAGTCATGTGCCACTTAAAACATCACCTTAGCATCATCAAGACATACAATTATGAGCTGCACACACATACAGAGATCTCGGTGCAAGCCCGCCCCGTTCAAACACATATTACAAATAGCGTAACAGGAAAACAGCCGTGTTCGTCAAGACAGACGTCACGCGACAGCGGATACTTGCAAATCCCACACGGGCTCGCCTAGGAAAGCCGGCCGATTACGAACCTTATCGCCGGTTCGATTAAGACCGTTATTCGCGTAGTCTCAACAAGGCACCGATATACCTTATCTTCGTATAGGAGCTGACCAATCAGGGCGCGGCAAGGTGCGCGCTTGATCGAAATCCGTACTAAATGCTATAGCAATGTGCGTAAGCCACAGTTCTAGCTAGTACCCAGTGGCGCCCCCCGGCGGCAAGGCGCGCGCGGACGCACTGGAATTACGTAAGACCACAACCTGCATACGGAAAACTTCTAAGGAGCAAAGTTCCCGTACGTTTTTCGTTGAAAATCGAGGACAAACTCAAGTTACATAATAAGACGACGCAACAGTCGCCTCAGATGGCGCCACACTCGAAATTAAAAACAACTAGTGTTGTGACACTTCGAAAAATAATTACATCGTTACAAAAAAAAATATACACTTTCATACGTAAAATGCGCACAACAAACAACACACGCTCATCACGTTTTACATATACACATATCTGACAGAGTACCAACAAACGAATACGCGGACGCAACAATAAAATTTTTATTACAACAAAAAAAAAAGAAAAAAAAAAGATAAACATATACATATATAGAAGAACGTTATTTTAATTGTATTCGAGGCCCGGCGCCATGTTCTCGGGTGAGAAAGATCTAGAACTATCGCTTCGAACATGGCGCGGGTCTGGTAGGCCCTCTCCGAACAATTTAATCATTTTTTTTTTTGTGATTTTTTCTATGATAATTTTTTTTTGTATAATTTGAAAAATCTTTTTACATCACAAATATTTATATAGTATTTATAGAAGCCGTTTTTTTTATGCGTGCGGGAGGACGCAAACTCTCTCCCCCATCATCATCCCCTATATTTACATATGTACAAACGTTTTTTTAATCCGATATTATAGCGATTTATACACGGGAATTCATCCAGTTGAAATTATCGATAAGTTACAATAACAACTAGTTACCCTAAGTGAATCGCGTCTGCGGTTTCTACGATTCGTCTAAAATCATTTATTTATTATACATATATTAACATTTGACAATGTCATATTGAACTAAGCATAGCGCTCAAGTAACTCAACGCACTAGCGTCGACATTCGATATCATCGTACGAGTGCATCACTATTCACGAGCGCGTGCCACAAACGATTCATGTGTGTTATCAATGTGAATACCAACGTCCACATTTGGCGCTACCCAGGGAGCACCGCGCGGAGGTCATGGACTAAGCTCCCCTTGATGCCGTCATCACAAATCATCACACCACCGGTATCGATAAAAGCTCGGGCTGCGTTTATCGACAACGACCTTTCACATCACTACAACGAAGGGAATAAGAGAAGTCTTTTATCGTGCATTCGTTACGTAGACGGCGCACGTCAGAGTGACTGTCCGAGTCACAGATGACGATCGCGAGAATCTTATCGTATCTCTAAGCCTACGTTTTTTATTGTCACGCCAACTTTCAACAGTCGCCGGGTACATTTACATACATAATATAATATAAAACCTTTAACATCGCTACCTTTTTTAATATAGTTTGGAATACATAATATAAATGTTATCAATTCGTTCATAGAGATATTTATACGATTTATTTTATTTACTTTAATTTGCATCTATTATATTATATTATATTACATTAGTGAAGATGATCACGGACAGAAATCGAACACGCGGTCCGCCCTCCGCTTGCACACCGCAACCCGTTACTATTATATTAATTTATATGTATACAGTATATATATGTAGTTATAATTTACAGACCCTATTTTATAAATCGTCCAAAAAAAAAACATTGTATATATTTGCCCGACTAGTGTCGCAATAAACGCCTGCCAATTAATCGACAAATTAACGTTAATGTATGCATAATATATTAATTATTACAGTACAAATTTTTTTATAGGATAACCTAATGCGGAATGTAGCCAAGCTTTCGTGGATGAACGAAATCAAGATGCAAGCAATAAAAACACGTAACAACAACAAATATATGAGAGATATTTTTTTAAAACTGTCGTAGCGTACAAAAGAGTGAAACTTGGGTCTGTGACCGTAGACTCTCCAACGTGCTATGGAAACGCGTTTGCTGTCACAAGTCTGTTTGGATAGAACCAGGAATGATATACGCCAAAGAAACAGGGTCAGTAACTTAGTACCGGATCAACAAATAAAAAACCGGTTAATCGAAATGGCAATTGACCAGCAATGTCTATCGTAAAGTGATTGAGGCGGGAGAGTTCTAAAATACCTGTTGGGAGGGAGTGAATGCGAAAGACAACGCGGCCCAATAAACAGGGCGCATTTTGGGAGAGGCACAGACTGAATGTTGAATATGACTGGTGGTTAGACTTCTTGTGAGTCCGCACGGGCATGTACCACCACCGTGCCTATTTCGGCCGTGAAGCAGTAATGCGTTTCGGTTTGAAGGGTGTGGCAGCCGTTGTAACTATACTGAGACCTTAGAACTTATATCTCAAGGTGGGTGGCGCATTTGCGTTGTGGATGTCTATGGGCTCCAGTAACCACTTAACACCAGGTGGGCTGTGAGCTCGTTCACCTATCTAAGCAATAAATAAAAAAATAATGGCGGCGTTTAATAACTATATTATATTGCTCACAGCACGCACGTTAGAATATGCGTTGAGTGCGCATTTCATTCGTGACAAAGGCATCTGCCCACTGCTCTAAACAAACACTCTATGAAGCAATAAGAGACGCATACCAATAAAATTATACATACACTTTGCACCAAAATATATTATGCATACACAACCGAGCAGAATCGAGGAATAGTTTTATAGTCCACGCGACAATATCTCTATCCTTCTAAGCACGTCCAAGCAGAATTAGAGCGCGGTAATCAATATAGAAAAAAAAAAATTCGTTGACGTATATAAGTCGCGTTACTGCCCGCGATGACGTCACAAGGCAGCGAACACCCCCCCAACCCTCCTCGAGCACTGCTGCCCGCCACGAGACGTTACAACACAGTAAATGCATTACATGAAACTTCGATTCAAACTATTTAACCGTAATTGACCCAAAATTAGCATCGTTCATCGCGGAGTGTATCAACTATTAAAAACTTCTTTTTTTTTTCTTTCAAATAAATAAAACTCTAAAATCGCAACGACGAAGCAGCGATGAAGAGTTACAAAAAAAAAAACATTAACACGTACACTAGAAATTGTGAAAATCATGAAAAATAAACTCTCAATTATTGTCAATGTCCATGTCACATTGACAGCAACGCATCAAGCATCTAGGAATCCCATCAATATATCGCGACAAACGTTATCTAAACACAACAAAACTATCTTCCGCGACTTCCCGTTAAATATAAGGCAACTTTTCCAATAAATATTTTTCATCAATTGTTTCTTCGTTCAACAATTCACACAATTTCAATGCGAGTGCAATTAAAATTTAGTAATTTATATAATACATAGGAATTCTTAACAACAACACACATAGTCACATCACATTCCCAAATCCGATGCTACGCTTATACAGGATTTAAAAAAAAAACAATCATACACATTACTCATTTACAATAATTACATTAATACCCCACTTTGCCCCCGCCTTTATACTAAGTTTTTTTTTCACATCTGACAACACTCGACTACGTTAGTGTTGCCAACACAATAGAATCGTATTAGTAAGATCACACAATGCACTGACGTTCATTGGTGTTCAGTATCCGAAATATTTTCGATTATTTTTCTATTAAAATTTTAAAGGTCTCTAATTCATCAGCGGAATGAAAGTCTAATGTTCGGAAACGTACAAAAACGTTCGATTACGATTTGTTTTTTTATCATAATCACATTTTTTCACAGTCATGGCTAATAATAGTCGTTTTTCAGAACTGTCTTCATTTAACTATCAAGTTTTTTGTATCCTTCGAGCACAGTGTTGTTGCTATAATTTGTTCATTCGTCCGAAAACACTGAAGTGTTCATTTCTTCATTTTCGTTTTGTTCATGCTCACGGTAAGTCTGTGCGTGTTTCTCCAAGTAACATCATCAAGAAACTCACTTTTCAAAAACTCACAGCTGAATTTGAATCTGTACCAAATTGGACCGAACACTTGTATAGTAGTTCTGAGGCGGTTCACTTGTCGTTCACCAACTTCACTGATCTGGCGAAGCGCAGTATGATGACGTCAAAGAATCGTTCCATGTAGTCTATGGTGTAGGTGGCGGTGACGTCACCCCTGGGCGCGGTGTACAGCAGGGGCAGGGCCGAGGTGCGGCGGGGTTACGGGTGCGAGGGGGGGTGCAGGGCGGGGGTCGTCGACCCGGCGGGGTGGGGCGGCAGCAACACCCCCTGTAACCGACATCGACTCCTTAGGTGTCATCTTCAACGCCTATCAGTCCACTGCGCAACATACATATCTCTCACTAATTTCAGTTAACCTTTTGCACTCCGCGGTCGTCGACAACGCGGCTTTCCAAAATATGCAAGTTTAAATGACGTCACATTTCTCATTTACTTTTATCACGTTTACTGTTAAAAATACGGCCAAGGAATAATGACTTTTGGGGACATTGTAGATATAGTACTCGAATCAATAAGTTGGGAGTGCAAAACGTTAAATGTATGTTTTTTATAGTTGAGAGAACTAATTATTAACATTAAACTCTTGGAGAACGCGATTATTATTACAACGAAGATTTTGAAAATGATTATCAAAATTGAGTTGTCACCTGTAGAGCGTGAGGGTGTGGCTGCGGTGGCGAGGCGGTGGGCGGCGCGTGGTTGAGATACGTCAGATGGGGGTGGTGGTGGTGGTGATGGTGGGACGTACTGCCGCCAGGACCCATCACCGGGCACAGCACCTGTCACCACAGTCATCACATTTAATAAAACTATTCAACGAAAATTTACGTAGCTACTCAGTTCTTAAAAACAAACTGAAATTAGACACATCCAGGTGGTTAGTAAAAATCGAAATATTTAACAAAGATTTATTGACGATCTAAAAATTTACGCTGCCATATTCTAAGCATTTGAGGATAGTAAGAGAGGCAGTAATGATTTCAAAACCAAAGTCTGACAAGTCCCAACAAATAAGAGTGTCTCGACGTCGTGTGGTACGGCTTACCGGAAACTGTTGCTGGTAGTGGTGGTGGGGATGCGGGTGCGGCGTGTGCGCGGGCGAGGGGGGTGGGTACAGCGCGGGGGAGGCCGCGGCGGGGGGAGGCGCGCTCGTGTAGCCCGCGCCCTCTCCGCCGCCGGGATACAGCCGGACCTGGACGAACGCATCAATGTATAGCAAATTTGATTGCACGAGCCAACGACCCCCTAGAGTTATTGGTTTTATTCTTAACCTGACAGATCCATGCGCTCCAGCGAATTTAACACCGGCTCTAGGCTAGCCAATCACGGGATATTTGACCTTCTTGCGTGATGGTCCTAGGCCTAAGTTTGCACGCATTATGTGAGGTACGAGTAAGGCAAGACTCACCATGTGCTGGTAGGAGATGGCCGGCTGCGGATGCGGCGGCGGGTGCGGGTACGGCATGAAGGGCTGCATGGGCGCCGGGGTCAGCAGGGGCTGGCCGGTGGCCGCTGCGACCTGCATGCCGGAGCCGACGCCCACTGGACCAGAACAATATTCATTAATTGAAGACATGAATGGATGAAGGGGTTAAGTACCAAGGTGTTATGTGCTTATACATCATTTTAGACCTTAACACTCCGGGTTTAAAAGCTATTTTTAGAAATTGCATGTCATGAAGGAGTTTTGTCCGAAGAGAAACTACAAGTAAAAGTGCAAACGTTTGTTGCCCGTTTTCTCAAAATTAACAAATTGTATCATCATGTCCCCTTCATCCACTCATGTCTTCATTTATCTACAATGGTCACAACAAATTTCCTGAGATAGATACCATACTGTTACGGAAAGGGAGAAGCAATAAAATTTGCCCCATTTTTTAAGCTTTCGGTTGAGTTTTTGTATCATTTCAAATATATGACTATCAACATCCCATAGTAACGGTAAAATAATAATTCAATCTAATCTTATATAATTAAATAAGTAATCCTTATATTAATATCGTTCATCTCGGAAATGAGTCATAACAATTTCGATCAAGTTTTGGTATTTAGATAAGGTTTGATTATTTCAGTTTGTTACAATTAATATCAAAATAATATAATAGTAATATGATGGAGATGGGAAATGCTCAGTCGACCAGGTATTTCAATAATTGACTGACTCCGTGGTGCTGTAATTAGCGCCCCTAACTGTTGCTCTGAGGGTCCAGAGTTCGATTCCCACATTGGGCAAACATTGTGTGATGAAGAGGTTTGTTTGCTCTTTGTCTGGGTGTTTGTTTGTTATCTATGTATGTATATATTTAAAGGTATCTAAGAATGTATGTCAATCTCTGGTATCCATAACACAAGTAATCCTAAAAATATTGCAAAACAAAAATTAAGCGCTGAGAATCTTCTTGCATTAAAGTTCTGTTTCCCTGTTGTACCTGACCTCAAATAATCATTTGGACGCATGAAGTATTTTTAATTGCCTATACGATTTTATGATGATTTAACATTTAACGCGTAACACATGTAACACACATGTAATTAATTACAAATCGACTTTCGAATCACAACGATGCCAAAGTTTTCATTTCAAAACCTAAGTGGAATGTCTCATCATTCTCCTGGCCTTCTCCCAGTCACCTGGAGTCGGTGCAACATGTTTTATCCTTCCATACACCTCTATCATATAACATTTCTTCATTCACTCCCCTCTTACAGATATCGTCTTTCACACAATCCATCCATTTTTTCTTAGGTCTACCTCTTCCTATATAGCCTTCCACATTCATAGTTAACACTCTCTTAGCAACCTCATTGTCATTTCGTCTCATCACATGTCCATACCATCCTAAGCGCGCACTTTTCAACTCCTCTGTCACAGGTGCCACTTTCAGACTTCCTCTGACATATTCGTTCCGTATTCTATCCATCCTCGTTACTCTACACATCCATCGCAACATTCGCATCTCTACTGTATGTAAGTGGAATGTCACACGAATGGGATACTCACTCTTTCTGAAGTTCCTCTGCTGCTGTGTAGGTATGGGCGCGTGCTGGCCGGCGCCGGCTGCCACCCCGGCCCCGCCTCCCATTGCCGCTCCATACGCCAGCTAAAAAACAACAACCACATTCTCTTTAATAGCCCTCGACTAAATAAAAACTAAAACCGATTTATCAAACAACTATTATGTTCATCGGCTGCTATGGTGCTTTAGAAAATGTATCAAGTTATACAACATAGTTACAATTATTAGGGTTGTCACATATTGTTTAGTTGATTAATGGTATTTGGCAAACTAGGCATGAAACAGGTTAAAACATATTGCGCGATGTGCATAGCAAATTCCTCAAAAGGGTTCGGATTTAAATGTCTGATTTGTTGTATAAAAGTATCGTTTAAAATATAATTAAGTCGAAAATTCCGCAAGGTCAAGATTTCATAACAGAGCAGAGGTAACACAATTCACATAACGATAACGTATTCGAGAGCACGTTATGAGCAAATACTAAATTGATGCAATTTTAATGTCAATTAACTATCTGATAACCGCTGAACTTTCATGTACTGGAAAACATAAGCATTCTGTTAAAGATTGTACAAATTGTTGTTTTACAAATAATTTGATGGAGGAATATTACGGAAACTAATAAGGGGCGTTTCTGAATGAAAACCACTTATGTTAAAAGGTGGCCGTGAAATTAGGACGCGACAATGAAATAATGGACAAAAATAAGGATTCAATTGTTTTATTTTTGATAAGATAAACGTTGAATTAGAACGGGCTATGTTAGGCATTTCTTTACGAAATAAGGTGCGCAATACCGAAATCCGCAGAAGATCTGGTTTGTTGGAGATTTCTCGGAGAAAGTTGAAGTGGACCCGTTACATATGCCGTCACACTGAGAATCGGTGGAGCAAAGAAGTAGTGGAATGGACACGTCGTACTGGACGTCGTAACGTGGGCAGACAAATAGATGGACCGATGACCTGGTCAATATAGCTAGTAGGGACTGGATGCGAAAGGCAAGAAACCGAAGGAAATGGAGTGCATGTGAAGAAACCTACACTCAGCATTAGATGAACACGAGTTGAAGAAGAAGAACAATGTCAAAATAAGAACATAAACATCTGTTTGTTCGTGCATTAAGCATCCACAATTCGTAGTGTAATATAGCATAATACCATCAACGTACAAAGGAAGGGGATATCATCGATGTACGCCACGAAGAAAGTACGCGTTCTGGTTTGAGGAGTGAGACATGTAGACTTCGATCTTGCCTATAAGATCGGCAGCTGTGTCTAAGCCGTCAAAATATCCACGTACCAGAGTGACGGATTTACGCCGAGGCCCGTGAGGCCCAGACTTAGGGTGGCATGAACTTGAGAGGCGGCAAAATTTTTGAAAAGCAAAAATTTCAGAGACAAAGGTCAGTAAACCTCTTCTTCATTTTCTTTGAAAATTAGTTCAGATAAAATGCCGCGCGATATTCAGGGCCTAAATCCATCATTGTCGGCACATCGAGAGCCATATAAACAATTGTTTACTTATAGACAGTGAGAGCGCCAAGCGTGACCAGATTTCACTTTAGTTTAATTAACATCGAAAAAAGTAGGTGTCATCAACAAACACTGTATTTTAATTAAATATTTATTTATTTATCGATCGCACTATCGGGTTATAATTAAATGCGATAACTCAACTCTGTCATATGCGAAGTCAGTCTTAATCTAACACGCGATAAGTGAAAATGTGGCATTTTTCTTTAATATTCCTCCCTGTACTATTTTTTTATTATAAGCTGACATTAAATAAGTTTTACTCAAAGGCTATCCTAACCGGGAAGGTCATTATAATAACAGGAACTAATCGAGTCAGTTACGAGACGGCTTTGGATCTGGCAAAGAGGGGCGCCAGAGTTATTTTAACGTCAAGCGACAAAGATAAAGGGGCTAAATTATTAAAAAAAATCATTAGAAAATCAAAGAATCAAAACGTAAGCTTTGAGTACACAAATTTCAACAGCTTAACATCAGTGAGGAAGTTCGTCGAAGGATTCAGAAACACACAACTAAAATTAGATGTTCTTGTGTTAAATAATGAAGTAAACGCGAGTGACAAAGACGTTGGAATATCACCACACGTCTCAAACTACTATGGACAATTTTTACTGACAATCTTATTGGTGCCGACATTAAAGAAGTCAGCACCGAGCCGGGTTATAGTGACGACTTCTTGTCTACAGAAATTTGGGAAAATAAATAATTTAAACGCCAAAGGATTTCAAAGTTATTTCAATTCAAAATTATGTTACGGTTTATTCAGTAGTGAACTATCGCAGAGGTTGGACAGCTACGGAGTGTCAGTGAGGAGCGCTGCTATAGGAATGCTTTATGAAATCCTCAAAGGGACAATCTTTGAAAAGATTTTCTCAATGTACACTTCACAAAATGTAATTCACTTGGCTGTCAGTGATGAGGAATTTGAGGATGACTTTGAAAACATAGATAAGAGAGACATTATAGGAAATTCAGCTGAAAAATTATGGACAATGTCCGAAGAGTGGGTAAATTTGGAATCGAGTGAAAAAATTTAGTGATGCGATTGAATTAACATTAGACAATAAATATTTAATTTGATTATTAATATAATTTAATCAGAATTCATATTATTGTTTCTTAATACACTTGCACAAGTAATAATGGGAAAGTGTTAATTTATTCCTCAATTATATTGTTTTAGTAAATACCTATTTACAAAATATTAGTTTTAAAGAAAATAAAATAAAATCACTCAAACGTAACAAAGTTAGTGACAAAAGGCAAACATGAAAAAATGTTACTCATTTAGTTTGGTTAATGTTTTCTTTATCTTCACTCTCTGTCTAACTTAATTTCTAGTTATAGTGAGTTTGGTGTTGATAAGTCATATCATTGCCTGGCTTCAGTGTTACACATTTTAAATTAACTTTGTCCAGTAGTTAGACTTCGTGTTTTTAACACGTTGAACGCTTTTAGTCCCACCGGTGGGCCTAGCATACTACTTAATATACCATTCGGGCCAAGCCAAAATCAAGGAATCAGTCATTTTTATCAAATTGAGATTTTCCTTCAAAAATTTATAAAATACGATTATTTGCCAAAAATTAGTTAGTTTTACCGTCTAGTTTAGTTACTTTAAAAGGCTCACGGGTGACCCTCATTGCACGAACGGTTCAGTAAGATTAGGCTCACCGGTGAGCACCGTGACCTAAATGAAAATACTCGATGTTTCATTAGGCATTCAACGTGTTAATTATTACTTATTGCTTTAGTTAGTTGTGCATACCTGAGTTTACTTATGTATGTATATGTATATTGTAAATTTATTAGGGCAATTTAATCTACCGTTACATAAATTCAATGTGTCAAATATTAATTGCATCTTCAATGAAATCAATAATTAAAAATCCTGTTAATATAATTCAATAAAAATGGCTTCTATATGTAAATATATTGGACACTAATAAACTTACAGTGAAAAAAATAATTACATCGAACTAATTACGTAAAATCTAATAGAAAGGGAGATTAATAGACGATAAATAATGAGCAGCTTCTGTGTGCTTAGAACGAGATTTTTAACTTTCTCGATAGCGTAAAAGTTAACTCAAATCGCGTACGCAGTACTCAAATGTACGCAGTTGGAACAGCGCCCCTAACGGCAAAGGTAGGCAAACGATTCAACTCCGTACAGATTATTTTTTTCGGGCCGGGGCCGAACCTCCTACGAGGTCCCCGCGCGTAGGGGGCGCGCGGGGTATGTGAGACTCAACGATCTGCAGGTGTTGAGAGCAGATCGCGGGCCCAAGGAGGCTTTACGGAGTTGAGTTAACTTTTACGCTATCGAGAACGTTAAAAAACTTGCTCTAAGCACACAGAATGAACCCATAACTCAGGTACAAAAAGCACATCCATACGACGTGTATCATAACGCCAGTTTTCGTGTTTGGGTTGAGCAGAACAATGTTACGAACGAAGCGCACTATTAACGTTATTATTATTATTATTATTGGATCACTTCACTCGGGACAACACGCTGTTCGGGTTTAAGACACGGAATATTTACTAGCGGCACATGTATTGGCGCCGACATACAAAAGTTCGATTGAAACTATAAGCCTTTTAAAACAATATGCGAATTGTCAACAACTTGTTTGTTTTTTTTGTTCAATGTCTGGGCGATCTGTGAGCTTAGTGCGAGTTTTTTAACGTTCTCGATAGCGTGAAAGTTAATTCAAATTTGTATGGATTTGAAACAGCGCCCCTAGCGGCAAACGTTAGTAAGCTAGCTCTCAGTAGCTTTTACGCTAGAACGTTAAAAAACTCGCACTATGTGTTTAGTGCGAGTTTAACGTTCTCGATAGCGTAAAAGTTAACTCAAAGTTGTACGCAATTGGAACAGCGCCCCTAGCGGCAAACGTAGGCAAACATTCCAACTCCATACAAATTGAAGTTAACTTTTACGTTATCGAGAACGTTAAAAAACTCGCACTAATCACACCGGTGCGTAAGGTGAATACTACTTAATTTACTTTGTTAGAGAATCTAATTTACAAATTTTAGATCACCAATACGAAATTTAAATTCATTAATATTTGAATGTTGTCATCGAACTAGGCAGGTGTATATAGTTGATATAATTATTCTGTTATCGGTTTATACAAGCAATATTCCGTGCGGTAAGCCCGTCATCTCACCGCGTCGGGGCGGTCGCGCTTGTCCGGCACCACGAATATGGGCGGCCCGTACTGACGGCAATCGCAGCTCAGCTCCATCTGTCGCACCCCAAACACAACGTAAAATGGGGGGAAATCGGGACTTTTTTCCCCCAAACACACCGTAAAATGGGGGGAAATCGGGACTGTTTTTAAATTCGACATTGATTTAAATCGTTTTTATAATAATAAAACGAATCATAATAGGTTCCGATAGTTTAAATTTTCATGTACAATGCTTTAAAAAATATGGTTTATTAAAGAATAATCATAAAACGTTACAAAAACTCACTTGTCCCTATTTGCCCAGGCGTTGGGTGAATCGGGTCGCGTAAGGGTACAATAGAGTTTTTCGGTAGGGCTGGCACTATTTAATTGTTAGGTAGGTAACCTAACTTTAGGTAATTAGCGTTTGAATATCTTTAATGAGTTACAAAACTTTGATGACTAAATTAAACTATTTAATATTCTTAAACACTAAATAAAAGTAATTTTCAGTTCAACAAAGTTAAATCTAACGCGTCCGCGACGGGTCGATGACCGTTGAAGTCGATTCGATATCTCACATCCGTCTCGGCTCCGAAAACGAATCCTTCGCGACGTGCGTTTACTCACGTGACCCTTCAACTCGTCACGGCGCGATATTGTCTAATGCAGAGACAAACTTGTCGTTTATTCAATTTACTACATTTTAATGTTTTTACAATTTTAAACGCCTTGTACTGTAGAAATGAGAGTTTCAGGGTTTATAAAACCACTGTATTGTATTTTAATTTTAAATAATTACATAAATGTAATATACTGACTACCCACATTCTACACTATTAGTGTACTCTTTTAAAATGATTGTTTATAGTGTGGAACTTACCGCTGGGTGCGGGTGCGGAAGGTATGTGGGAGGCTGCTGGGTGGCCACCATCGCGTAGGGCACGGCTGCAACCTGTCGTCATAATAAAATACATTTTATTTTTTATTTTCTTTTATTGCCCTAGTAGGCAGACGAGCATACGTCCCCCACCTGATTGGTGGTGAGTGATTACCGTCGCCCATTTAATTCAGCAATGCCAGGGGCAGTCAAGCCGCTGCCTACCGCTTTGTAGTAGAGTCACAGATGAGTTTGTATTAAAAACTAAATTCACTTAATTTTCACAAACAATTTAGATATGTTGGCCAACATCACCAATTGTATAGTAGAATAATATCAGTGTTAGAGACATCAAATAGAATATTTATGATTTCAAACTATAATTCCTTAAAACGTCTTTTAATAATAGACCGAAAATTAATATTAGTCTAAGAGGTCGCAGGTCAAGGTATAAGACATATTATGTGACAATGACGAGGTACATTATTTTCTTCTTGAAGAAGAACGAACGTGAGCTCTTGTCGGTACGAATCATATGATATGTTTATGACTCTCACTTTTACACAGTGGCATTATTTTTCTAATGCAAGCCACTGTCTCAGAACCCTGGGAAATTTCTTAAATATTTTGAAGTCTGACCCTGTCTTGGCGGATCACTGAGGACCTAACTCATAAGTACGTACCATGTGCGGGGGTCCGGGGTGTGCGGCGGGCACGTAGCCCAGCCCGGGGCCCATCACGCTCACTCCGGACAGCCCCACGCCCGACGGCGTGCCCGGCGTGTGTGGCCTGGATAATAACAATTTCAATTATACAACACAGTACATCATAGCACACAATACATCATATTGTGACAACTCATTGTTACATACTCATGTTAACATTTAGTTTGCATATTTTAGAAGCTGTATAAATGTAAATAGATTTTTACTGTAAATATTCAAAAGGATTTTATTCTAAACGCATACTGATGTTAGGAATTAGCATTCAGAGCCTTAGGTACTGTCCCTGGTCAGTGTGGCACCCAAGTTTTATCTAACAACTAATAAATATATTTGTAACTTTAAAATTAGACAGAAAACTGGGTATTACTCCATAACTATTGTGCTTAATTATTGCACGTGCTGTTTCAGTACATTTTATGTCAAGGTACAGTTATGACCTCCTCATGTTCTGCCCTCACTATGTTTTCTCAGTTTACTGCCTAAACTAATTTCGTCACTGATTCTTAATCAATCTTGTCATTCAAGGCTAATAATTTCCAACAAAGATTAATGCAGTCGGTCATAATTTGTAAAACTAGCCAAATTCTATGTTAGATATACAATAAGCCGAGGTAGAGGACACTTAGAAGAACATGCGATGATTTAATTTTTTTAAAGTAGAATTATTTAAACTATTCAATCAATTTACGTGTTGTATTGCTATTTTTTTTAGTTCATCTACTTGTATAAATTCACATTATAAATCTACTTTCCATAGATGCAATTTTAAGCATTCAGTGAGTGATTTTTTTATTTATACTATCTTAGATGAGCGCAAACTCACAGACCTCATCGTTAGTGTCGCCACCAAAATTAATAGGTGGGGTTAGTCTTAATTGTATTGTCATTGCCTTCCCTTCAAACCGATATCAATGACTCCTTCTTGACAGAAATGGCTGGGATGGTCATATCCACGCCTGCATGCTACAATACGCTCTATCCACCAGCACAAAACTGATTGTAGCAATAAAGTATCTTAATACATGCCAGAATGAGAATCAGTTTTATTGGAATCGAAAAATATCTCAGCCAAGTTATCATTAGATATACGGATAGTAAATACGCGAATATGAAATTAAATTTCTTGATTTCGTCACAAGTTGACCAAGGCGCGTCGCAAAGCATAGCTCACCGGCTAGGTGTGGGCGTGGTTGGAGACCTCGGCGTGAAAGTTTTAACTGCAGGGTTGAATTCCTTCGCGTTGGGGTTGAGGGTAGACTTCTTGAGGGTGAGAGCCACTCCGGGGGAGACAGCTGCCGGACTCTCTCGCTCTGAGCCACTCTCAGTCTGCTGCTGTTGCGTTTGTTGTTGTGTAGAGACAGACTGCGGAGGAAATTCCAGTTTATATACCGTTAATGTGTTAGCTGTTTTTTATATAAAATAAACCTGTAACAACAATGAGGATCAATCAATCTATACTAATAATATTATAAATCTGAAGAGTTTGTTTGTTTGAACGCGCTAATCTCAGGAACTACTGGTATGATTTGAAAAATTATTTCAGTGTTAGATAGCCCATTTATCGAGGAAGGCATAACATCACGGTAAGACCAATGCAAGCGGAGCACCAATAAAGAATGTCTCAAAATCGGGGTTTTAATCCCTTTTGAGAACTTCCACTGCGTGCGCTGCGGAAACGGTTAACACCTTCTACATAAATGAAGAGGCGGGTAAAATTTAGCGTTATGCCAAAGTAACTATTCCACGCGGACGGAGTCGCGGGCAAAAGCTAGTCTTTCAATAAAAATGTTCGTTAATATTGGGCCCAAAACATCATCGTTCATTTTGGTGTTTCTTGACGTATTTAGACTTAATCATTTGTATTATTGTACCTTATTATGATGTGCAGGAGGCGTCTGGTGGGGCGGAGGCCGCTTGTGGTGTTCGGGAGGAGCGCCGGACATCGCGGACACCTCCGGCGGCGAGCACGCGCGGTGGGACGCTTGCTGCACAACAACTTGCTGCACTTGTTGTTGTACTTGCTGTACTTGTTGTTGGACTTGCTGAACTTGTTGAACTTGCTGAACCTGTTGTACTTGTTGAACCTGATGATAAAAGATGATATTTACAAAATGAATAGGGTATTTTAATGCAGGCGTGTATTACCAGTATAAAAATGGTAATTCAATTAATAAAACTCAAAAGTGATCACTATACTTGAGACCTTAAAACTTATATCTCAAGGTGGGTGGCGCATTTATGTTGTAGATGTCTATGGGCTCCAGTAACCACTTAACACCAGGTGGGCTGTGAGCTCGTCCACCCGGCCCAGCAATAAACAAAAAATAAAAAAATGATTTCTTTGGATTCTTCATAGAAAACCTTTTGAAATTTAAATGTCTACTATATTGATATTAAAATGGATGACATTTCCGTAATCAACATCTCGAGAATTCATGTAAACAGCGATTATTTATTTGGATGTTTTTTTTTTAAATATACGCATGTGGAAACTCACCGCAGGTTGTGGGTTATGTTGCGGATGCGTGGCGGCCGAGAGGGCGGTGGGGAGGGCGGCGGGGAGGGCGGGCTGCGCGGGGGGAGCGGGGGAAGACACCAACTTGAATTCTTGACCAAACTTACGAAGTTCCTGTAGTAATATACAAACATTGAAATTAGATTGCAGAGTCAACGGTTAGCGTCGATCCTGCTTTCGTATTTTGTTTACGAGATTGATATTTGACCTTGAAACTAAATACATTTAATATCGGTACTTGGCAGAACGTTTCTGATGTGAACGCAAAATAAGAAAGCACTCAAATAAATTTGCTAAATCTAACAATAGCCTAAATATGACCATGTATCTTGGTATAACATTCATCGTGACTTGCGTCCTACCTGCACTGACTTCCTACTAGCAGCAGCTTACATTACATTAATCAATTTGATGTAACGGCGAAAATTTTACAGAATCAATTGTTCCTTATGTGCACTGGTTTAATTACTGTATAATGTCAATGAGTATGTATGTATGTTCAATTCATTTACCAAATGCATCTATCACACTTTTCTTTGTATCACTTTTGTTTTAGCGGCAAACAATGCTTGAAGTCCGTCAATGTATTAACAAAATACAAATAAATAGATATTTCTAGGGGAGAGATTCTATTATTTATTTTGTGTCTAAATTGAATGGTGTTATTTTTTTGCTTATATTACTTCATCGTGAAGTCGTAGTTTATAAGTAAATTCAACACGACCGCGGTGCTGCGAGCGCGTCGCCGGCAGCCGTAATCGATTTAAGAATTAAATAAATATTTTATTAAATTCCGGAATCGATTTCAAGCGTTTCATAATAAAATGATATTGATTTATATAGACTAGTAACCCTGCAGTAGTCGAGATTCGACTATAATTAATTTAAATTATAAGTTTAAACATTATTATGGTTCTATTGTCAAACACTATTATATTTCGACAATATTATCACAGTATTCGCCAAAACTGCACTATAGATCAATAATATTAAAGACAAACAATATTAATCTATTTTCAATTCGACCACAGACTTTAAACAATAACAAAAGTTTCCCAATGGACAGTAAACAAACAGTATATTTTTATGTATGTGTTGTGTCAAATACATGGTAATGTGTTAGTGTGTGTAATATTTTTTTTATTGATTTAATGTATTTCTTAAGCATAATAAAAAAAAATTGCGTTCTGCACTCCTTCTCTATATACTCTATAAATGTAGGAAATATTATACTCCTTCGTCTGCGAAATTTTCGTAAAAAGGGGTGCAAAGTTTGCTTCACGTATTAATAGATAGATGTACCTGCACTTCGTCCTGTCGGCGCGGCTCGGGCGCGTGCTGGTGGCGCGGCGGGCGCGGGTGCGGCTCCGTGCTCGCCGCCGCGTTCTGTAACATGCGACACGTGCTTGAGGCGGCTCGACACAGCTAGCCGCTCTGTACGGTCTGACTTTGTTTAACCTTTTGACTGCCATGTACGTCACCGGTGCCCTTAGTGGCAAACTGAAGTAATTATGTCAATTTCTGTTACTGAGGCACCGGAATATTTAGTAGACTCTGGGGAAAGACGAATCCGAAAATACTAAGAATTCATCTATCTCTAAGAAATCTAAAACATACATGAAAAACAAAAGAAGACAAAGATAGCGCTAGCACTGGTGGTAGGACCTCTTGTGAGTCCGCTCGGGTAGGTACCACCACCCCGCCGATTTCTGTCGTCAAACAGTAATGCGTTTGGGTTTGAAGGGCGGGGCAGCCGATGTAACTATATTGAGACTTTAGAACTTATATCTCAAGGTGGGTAGCGCATTTATGTCGTAGATGTCTATGGGCTTCAGTAACCACTTAACACCGGGTGGGCTGTGAGCCCATCCACCCATCTAAGCAATAAAAAAACAGAAATCAACATAATTATTTCAGTGTGCCACGTAGGGCACCAGTAACCGACATGGCAGTCAAAGAATTAAGAAGTGTATATATTTCATTTCAATCAAAGAATAATTTTCTTAATTTGGTATTCGAATTTTATCAATAACAGCGGAGGAATGAAAACAATTATAAATGTTAAACAAGCCATTATTTTTTTTTTTTTTTTATTGCCCTTGTAGGCAGACGACGAGCATACGGCCCACCTTTTTTATTTTTTTTATTGCTTAGATGAGTGGACGAGCTCACAGCCCACCTGGTATTAAGTGGTTACTGGAGCCCATAGACATCTACAACGTAAATGCGCCACCCACCTGATGGGGAGTGGTTACCCTCGCCCATGGACTTCATCAATGGCAGGGGCAGAGCCAAGCCGCTGCCTACCTAAAGTACTATGAACTTACGTGATGATGGTGCTGCTGTGGGAAGCTCTGCCTGGGATGCTGCGGGGGCGCCCGGGGTTCTCCGTTCACTTTACCGCTGCCAGAGCTTCCGTTATTTGGACTATTCCTAATATAAAACAACAATTCATTTGTTATGTCGACCAGGTTTATGCGGATACAAAGTTAATATTTTTGATCACATTCAATGCAGATATCACCCTGCTATTTATTTTGCAGCAAAGCAGTCTACGTTCCGGTCTCAAGGATGTGGCTACTACACTATGTAATTGTAACTTAAGACTTCGGGTCTCGAGGAGGATGGCGACGTTTACGTTATGATATCAATCAGTGGGGTTCCATTGCCATTGACCACTGATTGGAATAAGAGTCTTACGAGTTTACTCATCAAAATTGCACGCATGTTACATTCAAAATGATGAGTTGACGAGTACGCTTTTTTTTCCTCCCTACCTATGCTGATAGCTTTGAGAAGCTATTTCAGCTTCTCCTTGACGTGTAGGTAAGCTCACGGGGCTCAAACCGGAGTGTTGCTAACACTGGCCCTAGCAAGAGCAGTGCTTCGCAGAATCTACCACCGGATCGGAAACGCGACCCACTGATAAGATTTGGCGAGAAACTCAGTGGGTTGTGTCTATGGGTTAATTAATTCACTCGTCGAGCCCTTTGACGAGGACGGTGACCGGTGCTTGTGGTACCTAAAAGCACTGTTAATGGTTCGGAAGAATGTGAGTGCGCAGTAGTGCGTGCGACGTACTGGTGGTGGTGCGGCGCGAAGGGCGGCACGTGGTAGCCGCCGGCCTGCGCCGCGTAGCTCTTCCCGCCGGCCGCCGCGGGGCTGGGCGCCGGCTGCAACACAAAAGGGACTCATTCAATGGGACTGCACTCAACTCGGAGCTAACGGCTCTAGCAAATCGCCATGGCCTAAAGGATAAGACGTCCGGTGCATTCGTATGTAGCGATGTATCCTGCAGACGGGTACCAATTTTTCTAATGAAATACGTACTTAACGTTCACGATTGACTGCCACGATGAAGGAATAACATCGTGTAACAAAAATCAAACCCGCAAAATTATAATTTGCTTAATTATTGGTGTGGTAAGACGTCTTGAGTCCGCACGGGTAGGTACCACCACTCTGCCTATATCTGCCGTGAAGCAGTAATACGTTTCGGTTTGAAGGGTGGGGCAGCCGTTCTACTTACTGTACTGAGACCTTAGAACTCATATCTCAAGGTGAGTGGCTGCATTTACGTTGTAGATGTCTATGGGCTTTGGTAATCACTTAACATCTGGTGTGAGCTGCTCCACCCATCTATGCAATAAAAAAACGGGTAACAGAGGACATTTAAAGCAACAATTTATATAAACTGTGCACAATAAAGCAACAACAAAAAATGCTGTATAGAATGCTGGGAAATTGTATGCATTATATCACAGATTTTACAGAGATAAGTCTCAGGTATTTTAAAATATCTCAAAAACATTATACAATGCAATTTTCAGTAGTTATTAATTTCCCAATTTTTAAATTACAAATGTAACTTAAATTGTGTTCAGTATTGTTTTTAGTTTGCTAAGAGTACGGTACTCTTTGGAGTTGGTGTACCAAAGCGCACCATTTAATGGAGACAAGTGAGGGTAGTGGTGCGTTACCGGCGCGTCGTCGTGCCGCGGCGGCGTCACGTGGTTGCGCGGCCGCTGCTCCTTGTCCTTGGGCGGGGAGGGGGGCGGCGCGCGGGGCGAGGGCCCGGGCGCCGCCGCGGTCCCGCTGCTGCCGCCTCCGTTGTTGTTGCTGTTGTTGTTGTTGGGGCCCGATGGCTTCACCAGCTTGCCGCCCTGTGAGTTTACAAATACAGTCAGTACGAGCTGTTACTACAATTATGAATATACCGGTGTGTGTACATATTTGAAGAAAAACGAGAAAATAACAACTATCATGAAAAAATATGGAATTATATAGTTCTTTTGAATCTGGGAATCATTGCAAAGAAATTCATACAATAAAAATAAAAATAACTAAGATAAAAATCTGATATAACATGATGCTCCAACGAAAAAGCTTAATATCAAATGACTGAAACGCCTATACACCTACTCTTAAATTACGTAATAACTACAAATCTCTAAGCTTGTGTTGTTTCCGCCGTGAAGAAGTAATGCGTTTCGGCTTGAAGGGTGGGGCAGCCGTAGTAATTATACTGAGACCTTAGAACTCATATCTCAAAAAAAAAACTCTGCTTCGACCAGCAACCTCATGTCTCAAAGTGGACGACGCCACTGCTGTTGTGATGTTTATGGGCTCCGCTAGACACTTATCATTAAGTGGACCGTGTTCTAGTCACCCACCAACAAAATTTTGTCTTTTATTTTTTATTGCCATATAGGCAGACAAGGATATGGCTCACCTGATGGTGAGTGGTCATCATCGCTCATGGACTTCAGCAATGCCAGGGGCAGAGTCAAGCCGCTGCTTACCGTTTAATACTCTCCACAAGCCTCGTTTGAAGAAAGACATAAAGACAGTCAATCAGAGTGGATCTCTTGTGGGGGCTGTGCTCTGTCATATGATCCGAAGGCATATTGATTCCATTGAAAGGGTATTGTGCTTAATTCAAAGTTAATTTCATTGTAATGCGGTCATGTACATACCATACTCACCTGCATATTTTTTCTCTTGTTCGGTATAACGTATTTCCCGGTAGAACTGCTGCTGTCCTGGGGCCGCAGCACGGCCGCGAACCTCTCCTCTTCGTCGCCGTTCTCCAGTTCGATGCGCGCTTTATACGAAGCCGCGCTTTCAATTTCTGCAGCGATCTCTTCCGCCTTAGCCTCCGCTTCGCTGATTATGAAAACAAATAAAATCTAAGTAACAAGTGCCTAACTTTATCTAAGCCGTTGGCATATTCCTAAAATAAAGCTCCAGTTTATTATAAAATTTTGATTAAAATGTACGAAAATCTGAAAAAATATTAAATAATTTGCAAATGTAACACTACGGATTACCTAACATGGGGTATAATTTTTTTGCCAATTTAATATCTGCTATGAGCATTCTTTAGAGATTTCTACTTTTTGTATAATTAGATCAGTTTGCTAACCAGATTTAAGCTTATAGCTTTAATTAAAATTGAGTTTAAAAAAGAAACTTCATATTATTAAGTTTTATAGAATGTTTTTATTCTATACCCCGACTTATAGTAATGGAGAGCAGAATATAGAGGGCAGATATTCGTTTGTCAAGGACGATAAAATAACAATCGTACTTGTGGCCAATGTTTGACAAACTTTTGGGACGAAATAATTATGAGCTATGTCCAGATCAATGCATAACTAAATATCGCGTTGTGAAGGCGACGTCAGGTATTCCAGCCCACTGAGTTTCTCGCCGGATCTTCTCAGTGGATCGCGTTTCCGATCCGCCGGTAGATTCTGCGAAGCACTGCGCTTGCTAGGGCCAGTGTTAGTCACACTCCGGTTTGAGCCCCGTGAGCTCACCGACACGTCAAGGAGAAGTATACTATACTGAGACCTTCGAACTCATATCCCAAGGTGGGTGGCAGCATTTACGTTGTAGATGTCTATGGGCTCCAGTAACTACTAGCACTAGGTGAGCTGGTGTTAGTGGCAGGTGGCCAAGCAATAAAAGAAAAAAAAGCGCTTATCAAATCAAATCAATTTTTTTTAAAGAACTACTGCCAATTCACAAAAACTAGCCTCCGCACTGAGAAGAACTGGCAAGAAACTCAGCGGGCATGTCTTTTTTTTTTAATATAAGATTTTTTTTTTCAAATATTCATTTTTACAATCTCAAGGCTATCAGTATAGGAAAAAGGTTATCCAGGTGATGACTGACCGGTAGTCTTGCGTGTCCTTCCTCTGTAGCTGGACCGTGTATCCGGTGAGCGAGTGGTCGTACGTGCTGTGGACGCCGTACACCTCCTCGTTCTTGCGGAACATGTCGTTGGCGTCCCAGCCGTTGGCGCAGTGGTCGAGCTGCTCGAGGTCGTCGAGGCGCACGTCGCCGTTGACCGAGGGCGCTTCGGCGGAGTCGCCGTCGCAGCCGTCCCACGGCTCTAGGTGGCGCTCCTCCAGGGAACGACCGTTGCCTACAATTGTAACAAAATAAATAATAATTTTCTCTTTTTTTAATACGCTTTTATCAGCTTCAGACGTATGTATGTTTGTAACGGAATCTTTGAACATGATTTTGCCCCCCTTCAAAACGTCGGCCTAACTCGAAATTTGGTTTACTTATTAAAATAAATTTTTTTACACTATTTTTAATTCAAATTTATTAAAATTTATTTTCTATTTTTTTTTATTGCTTACATAGTTGGATGAGCTCACAGCCCACCTGGTGTTAAGTGATTACCGGAGCCCATAGACATCTACAACGTAAATGCGCCACCAATCTTGAGATATAAGTTCTAAGGACTCAGTATAGTTACAACGGCTGCCCCACCCTTACAAAGAAGAAATAGGCAGTGTGGTGGTACCCACCCGTGCGAACTCACAAGAGGTCCTACCACCAGTAATAAATTTCCAAAAACATTTTGCAATTATATTTAGTTCTGCACAAGTGTACATACAGGTCGAATGTGTTTAGTTTGAATCGTCCTAGTTGCGTCGATAACCCTCAATGCTGAGGATCGTGGCCTCCTCTAAGAACTTTCTCCTGCATTATCCTGCGCCACTCCTGCCTATCCTCGGCTGTGTGGATAGCAACGTGGACTGAAGTGTTGAGAGTTGAGCGTATCTGGTCTGACCAGCGCATTGGACTTTGGCCTCTGGACCCTCTTCCGCATACTTAACCTGTTACCAGCAGCTTCTCTAAATTGTCACCTCTCTTTCTGGCAATGTGTTCATAGAACTCAAAACTACTCCGAGCGCATATAGTGCTGAGGCGCATCGGACTCTTCCTCCTACTAATAAGTTTGTCTTTATTCTGTACACTAAAAACTACATATTTAAAAAAAAAAAAACCATTTACCATTAAATTTGCTAGATATAGCTGTGTCTGTTTGGAAAACGTCGTGTGTCGCATATTCAAGGTCAGAGTCCTTGGCCCTGATGTATACAACATCCTGGGGCTTGAAGATCAGTTTCTTCACAACGGAGTCCACAGCTACGACTCCTTCTTGGTCGACGCGGTGAGCCACTTCTAATACCACCTGGTGAAGAATAATCAAGTTCAAAATTCATTTTACTATATATTTTTTATGGCCGTTGTAGGCAGACGAGCTTACGGCCCACCTGATGGTGAGTGGTTACCGGCGCCCATGGACTTTAGCAATGCCAAGCCGCTGCCTACTAAATAAGTTCAACTGGCGATTATTAATTTGATTTGATTTAATAAGAAGACACAACACAATCACGTCTCCAGTGTGTCTAGTGCGAGTTTTTTAACGTTCTCGATAGCGTAAAAGTTAACTCAAATTTGTATGGAGTTGGGACGTTTGCCGCTAGGGGCGTTGTTCCTACTGCATAAAAAAATGTGTTAACTTTTATTAAAAAACTCGCATTAAGCACACATAGGTTTCCTTTGATTCGCTAATTTAACCCGTCTCCTTTTCTCGATTTCGATTGCACGGCAAACGAGCGGGCCGTAAAACTATAAGCCAAGTCAAAATACGACATTCATACGCCGATCATTCCATCTATTGAGTAAAATAACAAGTATTTTTTGGCTACATTTAAAACCAAAACAAAAAAAATCATTACGTACATTATTAAGGATGGTGTTATCCCTACAAGTGATCTCTTGCAATTTTTAAAGGAATAATAGAATTATATTATACCCTAGACGAGTGGATATGTTAAAGTTTAAATTTATAGTTTAAAAAAGCTCGAAGTAAATCACCAAACTGTAGTGATTTTTTACAAATTTTTATTGCCTTCGATGGTAGACGATCTTAAAGTTCACGAATGCTGGGTGATTACCAATGCTCATGGCGATTAAAAATGCCACTGCCAAAACAAATCAGACTCTTTTTAACTTCTTTCATTTTGATTAATATTAATTTCCATGTATGTTGGCACAATGAGTGCCTTGCGTTAGTTAACCTTTTACCTAACACGTAATTTTAGCAGGTATTTTTTTTGTAAAGGCCGATTTCAAACAATCCGTCTATTTGATTCCGCATTTATTTGATTCGGTCACAATCGCACCAATTAAAAATCATTTAGATTTAGAAGGAAATACAAGCGAAACACACAGATATATCGGCCGGAAAGCGCGCATAAAAAAACTGATACATTTACATATATTATCTACGGGTCGGTTTCATATCATTAAAGGTCACAACGAACTAAATCCGCGCACATTAAATATCAATGAATGGTGTTTGTATTCATGGGAACTAGTGGCCCCGCAGTATTCGAAATTCGACTATAATTAATTGGAATTGTAAGTTTGTACACTATTATGACTGTATTTTATACTTCTATAATCACAAACTTGGCCAAGACTACACTATAAAAAATATTAACAAAGACAAACAATATTTGATCTTTTCTCAAATTGACCACAGACGTCAAGAACAAAAGTTTGACAATAAATAGTATGCATGCGTGTGTGCGTCAAATACATGGTATGTAGTGTGTGTAATGTTTTCTTTATTGATTTAATGGTATCTTTTATGCATTATTTTAAAAAAATATTAGCATTGAGCACTTCTTCTCTATATTCTCTATAAGTGTGGAAAATTTCATACTCCTCCGTCCGCGCAATTTTCGTAAAAAAGGGATACAAAGTTTTTGCTTCACGTATTAATATATAGATAGATATCGAGTGGACATACGAGCTTACGGCCCATCCAATGGTGAATGGTCATTATTAATCACTGACATCGGCAATGCTCGGGACACACTTGCTGGCTATCCCAGGATAATCTCTTCGAACCTCGTTTGAACACGGAGGCGTCATAGCGCTCAGCAAGCGATGCGGAAGGATATTCGTTTCAAAGCCGGATGGTACGTCACGCATTACAGTGGCACGGAGCTGTCATAGACATACGTATATGGAAGGACAATTTATATTTATTACATACTAGCTGACCCGGCAGACTTCGTAGTGCCTCAATCGATAAACAAAAGACCTAAACTTTTGTATAAAATAAATTTAAAACAAACAAAAAAGGAATCCGTCCGACGGGGGACACATAAAAGGGAAAACAAAATTGTTATTTTAATTTAATTCCGAGATTGTAATTTTCATATTTATCTACATTTTAAACCTTCTCTGGTCATCCACAAATAATTGAAGACAAAAATTAGCCAAATCGGTCCAGCCGTTCTCGAGTTTTAGCGAGACTAACGAACAGCAATTCATTTTTATTATATAGATAGATTAATTCGGATGGCTGATAATTTTGACCTCATAGACCGCTTGCAACATGGATGGAATCCATTTTTTTTTCTACCTAAGCTGATAGCCTTGAGAGGCTAATTCAGCGTAACCTAAGCTAATAGATGAGTTCACGGGGCTCAAACCTGAATGATGCTAACAATGACCCTAGCAAGAGCGGTGCTTCGCAGAATCTACCATCGGATCGGAAACGCGACCCACTGAGAAGATCCGGCGAGAAACTCAGTGGGCTGTGTCTGTGGGTTAATTCGCGCGTCGAGCCCTTCGTCGCAAGTGACGGGTTCGACGAGGACGGTGACCGGCGGAATCCACGCCTACCTTTTGTTTATACTGACTTAAAGAGTACTCGGCAGAAAGCAGCTGTTTTTAGTTCTCCAGGTATTGCCAATGGTCATAAACAAAGACACAGCATCAGAGTGACCGTCGATGGCAATAAAAAGTTGAAAATGTGTTAAGTATAACAAAGTAGAATCTTTACTTTGTCTGGTCGATATTGCTCAGGTAAAAAGAGAAACAATAGCCTGAATATAAGTTACATTTTATGAAGGGGAAAAAATGTGATTCACCATGTCCAAATAAATATTAATCTAGCATGTTAATTTTTGTCCCTCTTCCTCCCTACCTATTGGATGGTAGCTGAAGGGGCTATTTCAGGTACATTATGATAAGTAGGTGAGCGCTCACCGAGGTGAAGTTGAGAGATAATGTTATCACTGACCCTAGTAAGAGCAGTGCTTCGCTGAATATACCATCGGATCGGAATCGCGACCCACTGAGAAGATCTAGAGAACAACTCAGTGGCTTAACGTTTTTCTTGTAAAAAAATGTTCTCTAGTGCAAAAGCATCTTCTATTGTTTGATAGATTTACGTTTTAGCTTGTAGCTATGTAAATATTCTTGAAACTATTAGAAACGCGATTGAGGTTTGTAAAATTTTGTTATTTCAACAGTTACGTTGCTAATAAAGTTATTGAAGTATACGATACAATGTCGAACTTTCGGCCTGATAGGAGAAAAAATAGTATGTGCACAATGTACTATTTCGATAGTCATTCGTGCTCGCCCCTCAGTTCTGCTTGAAGTTCGACGAATTCAGTGACACGCGTAAACCAGCCTACCTCGTACGGCGTAAAGATTTGTTTCCAAAGTGACTCGTCTTGTTATGTGGACATACACAGACTCGACACGATTATGTCTTCTTAATCGTTTCAATCTTGCTTGATAGAGTGGTTGTTATATATAGGCTTGGAGCGGGCAAATTTGAGGCGCCTCACGATGCCCCGACATCTCTCGCCATACACAAGATAGCACAATCTACGTGTTAACGCCCTTAGATTAAAGATTTGCAAAATTGAAACGACTTTATTTTTACTTTGTCCAATGCTTATTTTCGCGGTTTTTTTTTATTGCTTAGTTGGGTGGACGAGCTCACAGCCCACCTGGTGTTAAGTGGTTACTGGAGCCCATAGATATCCACAACGTAAATGCGCCACCCACCTTCAGATATAAGTTCTAAGATCTCCAAGTAAGTTACAACGGCTGCCCCACCCTTCAAACCGAAACGCATTACTGCTTCACGGCAGAAATAGGCAGGGTGGTGGTACCTACCCGCGCGGACTCACAAGAGGTCCTACCACCGGATTTCTTGAAGAATATCTCTCTGGTAGCTTAGCTTTTACGATGAGCGATTTAAGACCACCCCTTCACATTGAATGGATGGCGCTACGAATTCACTACGAAAATAAATTAATTACGATGATTTTTGTCAAAATGTTTCTATATATCAAGCTCTTAGATCGTCGATAAGCGAATAAGACTCGACGAAAACTCACAGTCATCTCGATAATCTCAAAATGATTCGCTACGAACAAATGATGAATCAGAAATAGTGAAAAACTCGAACTAGAAGGAGGTTATCAGTCGTCGATACAAAAATTTATCGATATTTACAGGTATTACCACGACAGGCAAAAGCGTTTTTTTCCCATTAAACGGGCGTTTGGTGTAGTGGTAAGCGACATGGTCACTACACAAGGGGGTCGCGGGTTCGAATCCCGCCAAGGGAAGATATTTGTATGATAAATATAAATGTCTTTTCCAGGGTTATGGACGTATATTAAATATATGTATGTGTATAATAAAAATCTTACATTTATTTCCGTTATCTGGTACCTGTAACACAAGTTCTTTACGAACTTATCACGGGACCAGTTAACGAGGCGTGATCGTTAGTAAAAAAAAAATTTTTTTTTTTTAACAATTTAAAAATAGTCGTCTAAAGAAACAATGTATTTTTCTACGTACGAACGTACAACGTATTTGTATATTGATACGTACGGGACAGCTGTGTCTGTCCGTCTGTGAGACGTACGTTTCAGTCTGAAGGGTGTGAAAGGTATGATTCCAATGAACTCGAAGACTTTGACCTGACGTCTCAAGGTGAGTCGTTAGCGTGTCTGTTCTTCGGTGACCGTAAAGTTCTTTAGAAATACTACTACTATATAACACCAATGTCTTATTAAATTTAAAAAAAAAAACTAGTAAAGGCGGTTTTAGGTTTTGAAATTTGTTTCTAAAAGTATGCGAATACACATGTGACATTTTGTTGGAATCTAACTTGTAGTAACTGTTTAAATCTATAATCTGGTAACATTTAATATAATATTTATTTTAATTTAATTCAATTTTTAATCAAATAGATATAATAGAATAGTTCTACTGGTGGTAGGACCACGTGTGAGTCCGTACGGGTAGGTACCACCACCACGCCATTTCTGCCGTGAAGCAGTAATGCGTTTCGGTTTGAAGGGTGGGGCAGCCGTTGTAACTATATAACTTGAGACTTAGAATATCTCAAAGTGGGTGGCGCATTTACGTTGTAGATGTCTATGGGCTCCAGTAACCACTTAGCACCAGGTGGGCTGTGAGCTCGTCCACCCATCTAAGCTATAAAAAAAAAATAGTGGAAAAATAATGTCATGCAAGTAGTTAGTACTGGGCTATCTATCGGCGGTAGACACATGAAGGGTGAATGAACTTGTATAGCGAAATCAAAACACCACGGAATTCGCTTTCGCTCGTGTCGTTCTAGTCTTTCGTTTGATTTAAAATTTTACGGGCAATTTGTTCGAAGGATTGTCTTGTAGTATCTATCTTCAGTTCACTCTCTCCGGTATCCCCGGAAGTGCCGCAGAGTCTTGAACTACTTACATCTTTTACGATTCAATCAACATTACTAAAGCTGAAAGTGATTTGTATAAAATACTAGCTTTTGCCCGCGACTTCGTCCGCGTGGAATAATAGTTCACAAATAATGCTTTATTTTAGAACAAATTTGGTTAGCATAAAAACGTTATAGGTAGCCAACCTTAATATACAGACATGCTGTCGCAGACTTTTTTTAGATCTTTTAGAGGGGAACAATTCTGTCATACATTATTTTAGCGAAACTTTAACCGTTTCTGCAGCGCGATAAATGAGCTATCTAACAATGAAAGAATTTTTCAAATCGGACCAGTAGTTCCTGAGATTAGCGCGTTCAAACAAACAAACTCTTCAGCTTTATAATATTAATATAGATTCGAGGATTCTGACTTTAATAGTCAACTCGGTTGTTAAATAACTATAATGTAGACGACCTTGACTTGCTTTTTTAGCCTACTTATTCTAGTAACCTCAAAGGGTTATTACACTAGATTCACCTAACGAGTAGGTGTGCTCTCGGGGCTCTGACCTGACGAATTCGCTAACACTAGCTCTAGCAAGAGCAGTGCTTCGCTGAATCTACCACCGCATTGGAAAAATCCGGCGAGAAACTCAGTGGGCTGTGTCTGAGGGTTGCCGTGATTTGCATATTGCCTTCGGTCCATAAAAACCACGACGTGAATGCCATCACCCATCCTGAGCTATGAAGTCTGAGGTTTATTGCTACTGTATAATAACTCTCCTACCCTTAAAAGCGGATCTCACGACTAATTCGAGGCAGATAAAGGCCTAACTATCAGCAATTACGTAAATTACTAATGATTTAAACAACCCGTTACTTCGTTTTCTATTTGAACCGAAACTGCTCCTCATGAGATTTTTTTTTAATGGTAATAAATAAATAAATATTTACTAACAATCATCACGCCACATTAACTGGTCCCGTGCTAAGTTCGTAAAGAACTTGTGTTACAGGTACCAGATAACGGAAATAAATGTAAGATTTTTATTATACACATACATATATTTAATATACATCCATAGCCCTGGAAAAGACATTTTATATTTATCATACAAATATCCTCCCTTGGTGGGATTCGAACCCGCGACCCCCTTGTGTCGTGACCATTTCACTTACCACTAGACGACCGTTAAAGAAATTATCTAGTAATTTTGAACGATGAATCAGATTAAAGGAATTTCTCTTTAAAGGTCGCCTCGCCTGCCCATCAACTCGGAAGTACAACAAGGCTGAATATATAAAATTCACAACGCTCCAATCATAAAATTTTCATGGAAACGAATCAAAAATCTATAAAAGATTAGGTAGGTACCAAAGAAATATTTTTATATATAAAAAGTTTAGCGATGATCTCAAAGCCCAGTTTAGCACACGATGGATATGAATTTTGAATTTGTGACATTGTTTTTAATTGTTCTAATGTTTTTATCACTTCGGAAAAGGTTGCTAGCATAGTACTATTAATATTGTAGAGGTGGCGACCGAGACGTTTATAAGTAATATGTGTATATATTTTATATTACTTAACGACCGTCAAGGCGATTCGTGAGTGTCACTTTCACTGGTTTTCCTAATGCACGTTGGCAGTACGCGCGGACGACGGTTGCATTCCAGACTGTAGCGCATGCATAAAACTGTTATCAATAAATAACTTCGTTGGTTTCAACTTTATAATTTCTAAACGCATTAGTCTCATTTGTTACAATTAAAAAATGAAAAACACAACACAGTTTTAATAAAAACTGTTCTCTGCAAAGTTTATCCTTTGATTAAAAGGTGATTAGTATTACAATTTGTCAAGTTTCAAAATTGACGTGAACAAATTATAAAATGAAAGATAAAATAATAAATATATTACAAAACGGCACACCAGTTTCTATTAAGAAATACCGAATCTGTGTACGGGGCAAAGACCGCAGCGATTGATTTTAGATTTTGCTAGCGATGACGTCAGAGCGAAGGACCGATTGCATTACCGAAGGTGACGCGTCCACAAAGGGGGGACAGCAGACACGACAGGGGGCTCGGGGAGGGGATCCACACCCAGAGTGCCCCCAAGTTACCCCAAGACACCTACCCCATGAATCGCACAAGAAAAACAAACATTTTACAGTCCAGGGCAAATTCTAGAACGTCTGGGGTGCAACGAAATGCGCGCGCATCTCGTAAAGATTTCTAAACTAAGTTAGCCGCCCCGTAACTAGGTTTCGCGTTCGATTTGGTCACACTAAACGCGCCCCTTGAACACAAAAATATTGTCCCAACAATTAATCAATAAATCGTAAACGATCTATAAACCGTTGGAACTACAAAGGTCGTTTTAATAAAAGCGTCGCTACGTGCCCTCCGTCTATGGGACACAAAGGCGAAATTCGCCAATCGCGTGTCCCGAGATAACATCGCGCAGTTGACAGGACTGTTTTACTGGTGGTAGGACCGCTTGCGAGTCCGCGCGGGTAGGTACCACCCACCCTGCCTATTTCTGCCGTGAAGCCGTAATGCGTTTCGGTTCGAAGGGCGGGGCAGCCGTTGTAACTATACTTGAGAAGTTAGAACTGATATCTCAAGGTGGGTGGCGCATTTACGTCGTAGATGTCTATGGGCTCCAGTAACCACTTAACACCAGGTGGGCTGTGAGCTCGTCCCATCTAAGCAATAAAAAATAAAAAAGTAAAATTCAAAGGCTGCAGATTAATCAGTGTTTCTCAATCTAGGAAGCAGCGTTTCCGTGTTATCTACATGTACTTACGCTGCGAATAGGCCCTGCCGAACGCAATTTAGTAGTAGGTCGGATCAATAAACGCATGTCGTCGGCGAATTCAGGTAAGTTTAAAACCACCGACTGCACCTTTCGTGGCTGCAACATCTATCTGGATATTACGCTGACGTTGTCTCCGAACAGATGACACGGAATGTGGTATTTTTTGTTGCTCACTACATGTCTTTTTTACATCTTTTTTAGATCGGAAAAATGTTACGTTCAAAAAAACTCGACAGACAAAAGTAATTTTTAATATTATGCTCATATTGAGCGGTGAAAGGTCAATTGGTTTAAGCGACGTTTATCTTTGAAATTAAAGGTCCGTTTTATTTAAGATCAACAATTCCATGTTTTTAATTAAATTTCAATTAAGCTTACCTCATTCGAATTGCTAAAGAAGTGGTTTTGCTATTATTAATTTCTTCCAAATTTTAAACTTAAAATAATGTATAGTTGCAAAAATAATTTTCAATAAAACTTATCAAAAGAAATTCGTGTAACAGCGAATTTTGGCTTTCAAAACTTCCGACCCTTTTCTTCTGATGTTCGAATGCACTAACGTTCAAAAAAATTTGTGTTAAATTTCGCAACAAAAATTCGATAGAATATTGTTTTGTGTAACTGCAAAATTTGCTTTTGTATTTACGTTCTTATCTCCAACGCCGAAAATTGTTTTTTGAGCGTGTCTATATGAGTCTGTCTTAATTCGTTGGCACGCTCTGCTGTCTAAGCCTTTCTGACGAATGACAGACAGCACATGAGGTGTCTTTAGATTTATCGCATTCGTGGAAGTTATGTTACTAGGGTAACACAAGGCGAAAAACTACAAAAGTGTAACTTTTTTTAAAAATGATCTAATCAATATACCTAATTGATTTTACTTTTACGGATGGATGTCATTCCCGTTCATTTCCAATTTTTATTATCGTTATATTATTTCTGATGTTTTATAATGTTCTTCTTATAATGAAATTTTACCATTTTTCTTCTTTTCTTATGCTGATAGTCTTGAGAGGCTATTTCAGCTTCACCTTAACATGTAGGTGAGCTCACGGGGCTCAAACCGGAGTGGTGCTAACACGAACCCTAGCAAGAGCAGTGCTTCGCAGAATCTACCACCGTATCGGAAACGCGACCCACCGAGAAGATCCGGCGAGAAACTCAGTGTGCTGTGTCTATGGATTAATTCGCTCGTCGAGGACGGTGACCGGAACTTTAACTGAAGGGTATAACGAAAAAAAAAACCCATCCATTTATAAATATCGTCTAATAACATTCTCGAACAAAAAGAATTCCCAGAAGGTCGTACTCAAAAGCTATTGAAACAATCCAACAAAATTTAAATTTACGATGCTAAACAATGACCGTTTGAGTAAGAAACTTCAAGCGTCCATTGCCTAATGAGAAGGGCGACCGTTGTGCTCACTTCAAGTGCTTTTTTTTTCGCCTACCTATTGGCTGGTAGCCTAAGAGGCTATTCCAGCTACGCCTTGACGGATAGGTGAGCTCACGGGCTCAACCTGAGAGAATTTGCTAACTAGCAACTAGCTTTAGCAAGAGCAATGCTTCACAGAATCTACCACCGGACCGGATATCGCGACCCACTGAGAAGATCCGACGAGAAACTTAGTCTTTCAAGTGCTGTGACCGTGTGCCTAGCTTCAAAATCCAGGAGCAAGTAACAATTGTACGAGAAAAAAAAAACCTAATATGTACAACTACGCGTACTGCTTATCATCAGTTTATTTATTTCTGTGCTTACGACTGGAGTTTTACAAGACCCATTTAGAATCTTAGGAGGGCGATTAGCTTAAAAATATAAAATAATTTCTACAAGACCTTAATCACCTTACTGGAGGTAGGTCCTCTTGTGAGTCCGCACGGGTAGGTACCACCATCCTGTCTATTTCTGTCGTGAAGCAGTAATGCGTTTCGGTTTGAAGGGTGAGGCAGCCGTTGTAACTATACGGAAACCTTAGTACTTATATGTCAAGGTCGGTGGCGCATTTACGTTGTAGATGTCTATGGGCTCCAGTAACCACTTAATACCAGGGGGCTCGTCTAACCAACTAAGCAATAACATAAAATAAAAACGCGCAAATGAGATTTTTACTAAAAATAAAAATTTAAAACAAAATTTGGATCGTCGGAATACCGAGCTAAATTGGCTAATTCCTTGAGCCATCAAATGTTCATTGATCTCGTCTATCCTTATCTTAGCCCATCACAAACTGTTATAGATATTCCAATCTATTTATTAATACGTAAGCCATAAGGTACAAAATGAATTTAATTTATATAACTTTGTAAATTAATAAATAACATCGTTGACAGATTTAATGTATATATATTTTTTCGGCATCTTACGTTATCAATTTCCAGATAACGTTAAAAATCGTCAACAAAAATGTATCTGATATTTATCGCGATTACGTTACCAAGCCGTCGAGTTACTCGAAACAATCTACAAATACGCATGGCACTTGAGTTTTTTAATTTATTGGAACGAAGTTCCTTACGGCAGGCTTGGAGGGGATAGGGATTTTGCTGTGCGACCGAACTGAAAAAAATGTGATAGTAAAACCGTAAGAAAAAATCCGTGGAAAAAAGTGCGTGGAATAAAACCGTTAAATGAGACGTGCGCAGGCGCGACAGTCGCATACACAAGCGAGTAGTGTATAATACCTTTCTCTTTCTCCTTCTTTCTTTTCGTTCTCTAATCCATTCTCTCTCTATTTAGTAATTATTTCTATTTCTATATAATTTTATGTTGTCAACCAAAAATAAAGAGATATATTTTGTTATTTTAATTGATAATTTGAATTACTATTTTTTTTTATTTTACGTAATTTATTATTTCCTAAAATACTGAATTTCCTAAATATTTTCCCGTACTTAAATAAAAACTAATCAGCAAAATTTAAGAGAAAAACCAAGAAAACCTACATAAAATTGATCACCATTTCTTTTTTTACAAATTGTGTCGATTCTACATTAGCCGAAGGAACTTCGTTCCTACCTGGTGTCCCACGACACCACATTCTAATTAATTTTTATTATTTTCATATTCATCCTCAACGTCCGCCTGTGGTGATGACTTCGTCTTATTTTACCTATCACTTCGATAAAGCGGCACGACATGAGAATCCTCTCATCGTGGCCGTCGGAAACTACATAGCCGATCGCCCAAAACACGTCATTACGGATCCTCCCGATCCACTAACGGTGCCTTTAGGTACCCCAAGCACCGATCATCGTTCTCGTCGAACCCGTCGCTTGCGACGAAGGGCTCGGCGAGTAAATTAACCCACAGTTTCTCGGCGGATCTTCTCAGTGGGTCGCGTTTCCGATCCGTGATACGACTCTGCGAAGCACTGCTCTTACTACAGCCAGTCTTAGCAACACTTCCGGTTCGAGCCCCGTGAGCTCATCACCTACACGTCAAGGCGAAGCTGAAATAGCCTCTCAAGGCTATCAACATACGTAGAGGAAAAAATCCTGATACAGTAGGTACCTCAGTGGTGCGGTGAGCTTTTTTTTTGTTGCTTAGGTGGTCCTACCACCAGTAATTACGCAAATTATAATTTTGCGGGTTTGGTTTTTATTACACGATGTTATTCCTTCACCGTGGAAGTCAATCGTGAACACGTGTTAAGTACGTATTTCATTAGAAAAATTGGTACCCTGGCCTGCGGGATTCGAACACCGTTGCATCGCTAGATACGAATGCACCGGACGACTTATCCTTTAGGCCACGACGACTTTTGCACTAGTTAAATGCACTAGTACTACAATGCTAACACGCATTTTACTACATCTAGTCTATTTCTGCCGGAAGCAACTATGAGTTATCAGTTATGCCAATGCACTTCGACCTGACATCTCAAGTTATATTGGCTACAATGATCGCTCAGCATCAGGTCTTGACTTGAGCTCTCGAGCTTACCGTTTAATCCTGACATCTCAAGTTATATAGGATACAATGACCGCATAGCATTAGCTCGAGAACTCCTCTTTTATTTTTGCTGCTAACTAGATCAACAACCCTCTCTTTTCTAGTTCTATTTAAGGAATTTATTTACCAAGTACCGGCCGACATCAATATAGTATAACTAGCAAAAGTAATGATAGCTGCACCGCCCCCTTTACAATGTATTCTTATCTGAAAGTGTTTATTTACTTTATGGGCTAATTTGGTAATTAATTTTACAACGAAGGAATATTCCAAACAGGACGCTAAATTTACGATGAAACAAAGTAACAAAATGTAATGTCTGATATGCATACCATTATCTCGGGTAACTAACACTAGCCTGATTCTAAATAAACAGGTCGATTGATCTGCTCATAATTAAATGGCAAATATCTCAAAAACCATCGCGAAAACAATATAGCGTTGGGGTAATGATATATTTTATTTAGCAGATGCGTCCAGAGGACAAAAACAATTAACTACTTTCAGATTAGTAATCGGGAACAAGTTATTACCTGCAAATAACACTTTCGTCAAAATATATTGTTGTTTCGTAGGTCAGCCGGAATACACAAGCCGACAGAAAAAAAAGGAGTTAGTTTTTGTGAAGTGTGCATAACTATGAGATTTAAAGAAAGATACCTCGTGAAGACTATTGCTAAATTGAAAAGTTTCGCACACAACCCATTGTACATTGTCGGTGCTATATTTTTTAACAGTTAGACTCACTGATTTCAATAAAATTTTAATTTTTGAGTTTATATTCATTTAGAAAAAAGCACAATCACTTGAGTTTTTTATCGAGTTTTCCGAGTGTTGAAACTATCAATGCTAAAGAGAAGGCCTACCCGATTCTGTAGACCGAATGGTAAACAGTCGACGTCGCCCTAAGCACGTCATTACGGATCCTCCCGATCCATTAACGGTGCTTTTAGGTACCACAAGCACCGGTCACCGTCCTCGTTGAACCCGTCGCTTGTGACGAAGGGCTGAATCGTGAATTAGCCCATAGACACAGCCCACTGAGTTTCTCGCTGGATCTTCTCAGTGGGTCGCGTTTCCGATCCTGTGGTAGATTCTGCGAAGCATTGCTCTTGCTACGGCCAGTGATTCTGCGAAGCACTGCTCTTGTTAGAGCCAGTGTTAGCAACACTCCCTGTTTGAGCCCCGTAAGCTCACCTACACGTCAAGGAGAAGCTGAAATAGCCTATCAGCATAGGCCGGAAAAAAACAAAAAAAAACCGAGCGTGTGATATTGCTCGGTAGACCGACGGTCTGAATGTTGTTCGGAACTTTTATACAATGCAAGATTATCTTAAAAATGACGTAAGCGAGATTCAGGTATCTGTTACATAATATCTTGTGTTGTACCGCTACAAAAGCGTAAATATTTTTTTCGTTTCTACACGATGTAATAGTAAAAATAATTTTAAGTTATATTTTTTATATTAAGAGTAATTTCACGAGCCGCCGTTAAATTGAAATACGTACAATTTTCCATACAATATCTATCTTATAAATATAAATTATTATTTTATTATTGGCCGTAACGAAAAGCGTGTGGCGTGCGTGTGGAACGTTACGTGAAAATATTCACAGCTAGTGTAGTAGTTAGTTTTCGGTAGTAATTTCGCTCGTTTCGCTATGATTGTGCAGATATTTGAGTCGACTATTATCAAAGCCGGCAATGTGACTTTTGGACAATTATTGGTAAATCAGAAAAACGAATTATTGACTTTGTATTCCATTGGCGGTCACAAAACTCTTCTGAACGACATCTTAGATAAATAACAGGTTAAGTATTAACCTTTATTTAATGCAGGTTTTGAACCGTATTCTTTGAAGGAGACGATTATATTCAAATCAATCTGTATTGACATATCAATAACATTTTTTTGTCCAAATGCACAGATTGCCACCTTTGATAATAGACGACTCATTTATTACAATACGCAAAGCATTTTTTGGGCGAATTTTACCCGTGCACAAAATACTTTTAGTTTTTAATCTCACTTTTCTTTATTTGTTTGATATTACATTTTGGAGTGTGATTCATTAATCGAGTTGATAACATCATCCTATCTTTTTATAGCGCGAAAAAACAATGAGCTAATTCAATCAATCAGACCTAGAACTTTACCTCAAGGGCAGTCATGTAGTGGGAGGTCTATGGTATCATCTTTGCCAATAAAACAAAATAGTAAAGTTACATCTACCTACCTATCCAAGAATTTGAGTCGGGGAGTCCACCTGCATGTCACTCTGGCCCAAGATAAGCAGTTTTGCTTTATCTTACAAACCTTAAACTTTCGCCACTGGAGCCCAGTATGACATTACACACCAAATTATAATAATAAAAACCAATCAAAACAAAAAATACTAAGTCGGTCTTATCGCTATCTTGTCCTATCACAACAGGGATGTCTTTCTGACATTATTTTATACTCAGCTTCAAGACTAAAACAATTTTATGACACAGCATCAAAACTAAGTAATTTTTTTTAACAAGTTGATTTCTGTTACTGCGCCCTTGGATTGCCTAACTTTGCCTTCTTTCGTTTTTTAATGTATTTTTTAGTCTTTTAGGTGTCATAGAAATAGATTGAATCTGAGTATCTGTGGATTCGTCTTTATCAGAGTTTTACTCAATATTCCGACGCCTCAGTAACAGAAATCGACATAATTACTTCAGTACGCCACGTAGGGCACCGGTGACCTACATAGGCTGTTGACTAGGTTATATAAGCATTCTGATGACGCTGTTAAATAAAGCAAGCACTTTTTTTGTTATTTAACAATTACCCCTACAACCCGATTCGACAAATCAAATCTATAGTGATCTGTGGTATTCTGCTAAATTTTCTTCTTATTATTGGCGTGTGTGTAAACTTCTGCTAAACGTTAACACACACACACACGTAAATTTTGTTAAATTACATGCTCCTTTTATTCCTTCAACACTCGTGTTCTAACTTCACCAGTAAGGTTTCGGGCTATATCGCTATGACTTTATCGATCTTTCTTGCCGTTAACGATTTTAATATACACCCAAAAGTTTTTCGTCAACAATTGTCACATCCCCATTGCCAATTAGGGTAGGCAAAATAAAAAAAAAACAAAAAAAAACTTACCTCAAATTGAGCACTGAACGTTTTGAAAACTCCCTCCCAGAGGCATCCTGATTGCGTTAAAACTTGAACGGTGTCGCCAACGAGTGATGTGGCAGCGTGCATGAAATGCGCGTTGTTGTAAACTCCCTCGGCCACCACGCGACCACGTGGTGACCTGTAACAACAGAGACACAAACTAACTAAAAGGTTTCATATTGGCTTTAGATCGGAAGACCAAGTTTTACTGGTGGTAGCGCGTCTTGTGGATCCGCACGGGTGTGTACCACCACCTTGCCTAATTCCGCCATGAAGCAGTAATGCGTTTCGGTTTGAAGGTACGGGGCGGCCGTTGTACTGTAAAAATTGAGAGCTTAGAACTCGTGTCTCAAGGTAGGTGGCGGCATTAGCATTGCAGATGTCTGTGGGCTCCGGTAAACACTTAACGCAACGTTTATAACATCCTACCGAATCGCCACATTAAGTTCAAGCATACCAACTGAATTGTACTAGCTAACAAATCGACCGTGTTGCAGATAAGGCTAATACGAAAATCGACATGTACTATAAAGTGGCCAGTCACGCTAAAATCAATTCCCAAAGCTAGCTCTCCAAACAATCGCATAGATTGTTGGCAAGTGTAAATAAGTTATTATTTTTGGGTGCATTATTCAATCTACCATTTAAATTATTTGCGAATAAAATTGCGAAATCTAAGCTTTGTTATTGTTTTAGATGGGTAGAAGAGTTCACGGTCCTCGTGGTGTTCAGCGGTTACCAGAACCCATAGACGTAAAACTAAATGTCGCCACCCACCTTGAGACACGTGTTCTAAGGTCCGTTTTTATAGTATAAACGGTTGCCCCACCTTTCAAACCGAATCGCTCCGAATTATGATAGACACAATCCAGAGTTTCTCGCCGGATCTTCTCAGTGGGTCGCGATTCCGATCCGGCCGTATAGTACTGAATTTAGCGAAGCACTGCTCTTGCTAGGGCTAGTGTTAGCAATACTCTCAGGTTGAGTCTGTGAGCTCACCTACCGGTTCGCGTAAAGTTGGAATAGTCCTTTTTTTCACTACAGAAATAGGCAGGGTGGTCGTAGCTACCTGAGCGAATTTACAAGACGTTCTATTACCAGTAAATTAAAACATTGAACTCACTGCGACAGCTTAAACGTACAAAATAACAAATGCGATGAAACTAATTTCATATCACGCACTTACTCTAACCAGAACCAATACAGAACTGAGTTTTGCTGCAAATAAAGTCTAACAATGGGTTCATCGTCCGTTCTCTTATCATCGTTTAGATATCCAGTCGTAAACTCTCAGAATTACCAAATAAATTTCAACTTTCGCCGCTTGATTTACGAGCTACTGATTTAATATTAACATATCAAATTAGCTTTGTATGTATAATAATTTTGGATGAAAACCGTTAATCCATCGATGACGTATAACGGTCCGTCTCGTCGAAATACTATTAATACCTAGTTCGAATCTTCGTTCAGTAGTCGCCGTATACTATTCTACATCTGATAAGACTTTGATAAGATGTTATGATCTCAATGCGACCACTTAAAAGTATACAAGCTCAACATACATACAACATACACAAGCAATAAAAACAGTCAGTAATAATAAAATACGTTTACGTGAGAAATGAGACTTAAAAGTAGTTTAAAACAAGGTCTACAGCACGTAAAAGCCCTAAACACGTCATTACGGATCCTCCCGATCCATTAACGGTGCTTTTAGGTACCACAAACACCGGCCACCGTCCTCGCCGAACCCATCGCTTGCGACGAAGGGCTCGACGAGCGAATTAACCCACAGACACAGCCCACTGAGTTTCTCGCTGGATCTTCTCAGTAGGTCGCGTTTCTGATCCGATGGCAGATTCTGCGAAGCACTGCTCTTGCTAGGGCCAGTGTTAGCAGCACTCCCGGTTTGAGCCCCGTGAGCTAAATACGTCAAGGAGAAGCTGAAATAGCCTCTCAAGGCTATCAGCATAGGGGGAAAAAAAGGACGTAAAAACCAGAGGTCCTTCTCTGAAGGGTGGAAGAGCAGTCTTACAATCCATTTAAGACTTTGACGTCATGGCTAAATAGAGGTACGTTCACACTGTGGTGTCTATGTGATTGCTTATACCAGGTGGGTCTGTCGGCTGATACAGAGTAAAGATAATAATGAAAATAAAGTACATCTCGGAAAACCGGCTATCGTAACATTACCGTCTGTATGTCAGGTATGACTTACATTAAATATTTTGATTTTGAGCAAGAGATATTTTTTATTGTGGATTAACACGATTTAAAACGGTTATTTCAAATGCAGATTTGAGTCTTGCCTAATTTTATGAAGAAAATTTAAGTTACAGGCTCTTCTGAGTCCAACCTCTATTGACAAAAGCAATCAACACTTGATAATAATCAAACTTTTGGAAGAAGTTTTTAAAAAGAGAAAAAGAGTTCATTTAGATTCCTGCAACATTTTTAGTTAAGAATGACTGAAATGTTTCCTGTTTGGATACATATCGACCTAGCTATGGGAAGGTGTGGGCTGGTGTCGCTCTAGCCACCATTCTGATGCTTTAGTAATTTTGGATAAAACAATTAAATACTCTACGAGTATACAGTATGTATTTAATAATGCATTTCACTTTCTCAAATCACTATTATGGTTATGCACAGGGTGAGATGGTTATGGAAAATTTATTTTGTGTGAAAGTTCTCAATTATTAAAATACATGGTCAATTTACATTTTATAATTATAGGGTTTCCTCTTATGTTTATTTTGGTCATTACTTAATCTTTCAACCTTTGTGGACATCAAAAAGATCAAAATAATGAAAGTAGTGATAATTAATATAGCTTAACCATACTTATAACAACTCCTGAAAACTAAGAAAAAATTCGCAGATTTCAATAATCCAATTTTAGTTTACTAAATGTCCAAGTCACAATAAAGCGAGTTTATAAATCGTTAATTGAATACGGCATTTACAAAAAATTTTAGTTTTATTCATCAACCAACTATATTAGGAAATCTTGATGCTAAAATAACTAGCAATGGTTAAGTGCATGCAACATTAGTATACCCTATAATTATTAAAAACTAACACTAAATCTAGCTCTAAAGGCTTTAACTTTTGTATATTTTTATTGCTACATATTAGTATTAGCTTTATATAATTTTCTTGCAAATAACAAAGTTATATCTATATACAATAACTAGTTGGTGCCTTTTTTTGTGCCTGCTGCTTGGAATTGTGTCACAAAACTTGGGACTGAAAAATGGAATTGATACTATTGTCCTGCTCCAGATAAAAATATGTGTAACAAATATAAATTGATTTCTGAAATTAAGCATATCTAATTGCAATAATCTGTTCACAAGCACTTAGCTTAGCTTCAGTGTGTTTCTAGAGAAACTTCGTATCAAAACATAGCTGCTGCTTTCGATAAAATTTATTATTCCTCAGTTATACAATTCATTGATACCAGGTTACTTGATTGGATTTTGAGATACTTTTATTTATATTCATCTGTTAACCATCCAACAGGGAATGATAGACAATGACATGATTTAACTATACTGAGACCTTAGAACTCATATCAGATGGTGGGTTGCGGCATTTACCATGTCTATGGGCTCCAGTAACCACTTAACACCAGGTGGGCTGTGAGCTTGTCCATCTGTATATGCAAAAAATAAAAACTTAATTTGTTTTATACGATTATTCCTTCATGCTCAAAAGGTGATGATTACCACATATTTTGGTGAGTTAGTCGCTGTTGAGTGCAAAGGGTGAAATAATTTGCATTGCATAAAAAATTTGCTAATCCACATAATCAAAACATACTGTAATTTAAAGAAACTACTAGTACTGAGATACTAAGGTTAGCGTGGGGAACAATTGTAGTGGCAAGCTAAGATCATTATTGATTAGTGTGCTTAGTGAGAGTTTTTTTAGCTTCTCGATTGCATAAAAGTTATCTCAAATTTGTATGGTGCTGATAGTGCTGCTAGCGGCAAAAATGGAGCCACTAAGCACATGGGAGATATAAGTGCTTTTTTTTAGTCATTGGATTTAAATGCTGTCTAAATTATTTAGATACTGTTAGTCAAAGTTTATAATTCTACAATAATTGAAAAAAAAAACTATTTTAGTTGAGATTTGTTGAAGATATTCTCAAAAATAAACAAAAGGACATTGATGACTAATAAGGAAGAAAAAATCTGTTAGTTAGACCACTCATTTTAAGGCTTTTTCTTGATAATTTCATGTATATTCATTGTTGCTCTTATCAGTTGAAGGCATTGAACCCAACTTTTTTTTTCTTCTTTTTTTACCCTTATTGGTTTTAAAGTAACTGTTGTCAATGTAAATACAGCGTCAAATATGAGAACTGATGGCCCATTTTGGTTATGACTATACCAAACACTGAATACTGTTTTGTACAGTTTTCAACACAATATTTATAAAAAATTAGCACATATAACTGTACTACTGCTCAACTACAGCAATATACAAAATATTACCTTTTCCACTTCTTAATGTCACAACTGCAAACTGATAAATTCACACTTTAAAATAACTAAATATAATCAAGATCATTATTGAATAATTCGTTTCTAGATACTAACAATGTCACCAAACATCTTTACATAAACGGCAATTAAGATCATTTAGCCTAATGATGTAGGTCGAAGTATCCATTTGTTTTCAATGAATAAAATATGCGACATTTAAAAACAATTATTTGTATTACAATTTGAGTGTTCAAAGCATTTTAAATCTATCAGTATTTAATAACTCTGTATCTACAAATTAAACTCACATTTAATTAAAGGTTTAATGAAATTTTATGAAACACTAAAAGATAAAGATGGCTAAATTGAACATGCATGGTATTTTATGGAATTTACAAATTTAAGTCTATACCTAATGTTACAAAGAAGCTCTAACAATGTGTTTAATTTTGTATTTGTTAATTGACATGTGTAATTAAATTCTGATGTCCAGAAAGAAAAGTAGTACCCAGATTAAGAACATTGGAGTCATGCCAACCATTAACTTCATGCAACTATTAGCTTTGTAGTGAAAGTGACCATTCTATATTACCTTTACTTCCTATTGCACATTAAATGATTACACATCGTTCAGAATACAATTTGAAATTATTTAATAATTTTAATTTTTATTTGTTGCACTGAACTAATGATGTACTTGCTCGACCAGCTGATCAAGTGGCTATATTAATCGACACGAGTACGTAACAAAAGTAGGGCAAACATCTAGACTAGACTAGCGCACCGCGCCGTCACCGCACGCGTCTTGACACTCGCAACACATCATGAAGCTCAATCATACTGTTTACATAGAAGAGATGTACAACGCTTACAGTTACTCCGAAGCCACTGTCAACGTGACAGAAAATTTGCAACGCACGACAATCAGGCCGGATAACAAAGAAATGTCATGCCTCTAGTGGATGATCATTACCTCGGTGGTCCTTGGCGACTCTTCCGTTTATTATTCATGTCCCCTCTAGAGGACACGAATAGAGAGAATCCAGGGTTCCGGCTGCACGTGGAGCCGGAATTTGGCCGCTTATCACTTCTTTCTTGTACAACACAATTGTTTCAACTTTCGCGGATGCACTTAAATTGACTTAAATGCAATTTGGTATTAGGAGTTAGCACTTAAAATGCGACAATTGGCATGTATTAATTTCACTAATTGTGTAAAATATGCCAATAAATGTAATTTAAAATATATTTTGGTATAAAATCGCAATCCGACTAAGTATAAGGATTTAATTCCCAAAAATACACGGGTTGGCAGATTTCTCGTGCCTGCAATCAGCGCAGGAATACAACATGGCGTTGTGACGTATTCAATCAGCGAATTGCAAATTTGCAAATACGCTTTTATTTCACTTTTAATTACGATAAATAAATAAATAAATATCGTTACTTATTTTTTAAAGTGTTAAATGAAACCGTAACTGAGACGTTCCATAGGAATAATAAATAAGGTCAACGTTTGACCGACTTCCTACTTTAGAACTTTCAATATGGCGGACATATTTTCTATTCAGTGTTACCAATGTCGAATACATGCTTTTGGTTTTTATTTTATGGTTTTTAAAAATATTAATTTTTGTTTATGGTTAGCACAGACCTTTTAATTAATTTATTGGATTACTCAAACTTTCTAATATTACTCAAATGTTATGATATGGTGAGAGAAAAAGGTCATGCTAAGTCAGAAAGGAAAGTACGACATTACTAGGTATTTCACAAAAATTGTAGTACTAGTTTAAAATAGATTTTGAGTGTAAATGCTTTTTTTTTTTCCGGGCCGGGGGCCGAATCTCCTACGAGGTCCCCGCGCCTAGGGTCAAATCAAAACGTACTAGAAGTGTAGCAATTACATTTGACAAGCACATAAAAAAACATAAAATTTTGGTTTTATATTACTTCTTATTTACACAAAATGAACATACAGCCGCATTATTTTATAGTGTAATCGAACCTTAGAAATTAATATGTATGTATGTATGTATGTATTAATATGCTATTTTTTGTAAATATGAAAGTTCTCTTTATGATCCAAACTTATATTACTGTTTTGGAAATAACACGGCGAAATCATGAATCGTGCTAGCTTCATTTTAAATATAATTTTGTATTTATATAAGTTCCAAATAAAAACATTTAAAGTTAAAGTTAACTGTCTTTTTAATATTGATTTTTTTTATTGCTTATATGGGTGGACGATCTCACAGCCTACCCGGTGCCAAGTGGTTACTGGAGCCCATGGACATGCACAACGTAAATGCGCCACCCATTTTGAGATATAAGTTTTAAGGTTACAACGGCTGTCCCCCCCCCCCTTCAAGCCGAAATGCATTACTGCTTCACGGCAGAAATAGGCAGGGTGATGGTACCTACTCGTGCGGACTCACAATAGGTTCTACCACCAGTCAAGTAAAGTTAGTTTTGGTGGTAAGTATCGCCTACTATACTTATTCATAGCCATAGTCATAAATGAAACTCGATGAATATTATAAGACAAACATCTATACTTGAGTTTTCCAAAAGCCCAAACAATTTGTTTTATCCTCTTTTTATTTTATTTACATTGAGAAGTATAGTTTTAGAGATAAACTAGCATCAAAGTATGGTTCGATGGCACACTATCAGAGTAGCTTACAGTGCTGCCCTCTATAATGTTGTTTGTTTTAAAGATCTCATACTATATTTTTATCCGTTACTTTTCGACTTTCGTGACTTTCCGTGACTTTCGGTTGTATTAAAAACGTTGCAAGACAAATTTTTTGTCAAAATTGTTCAATGATAAAAATGTGAACAATCTTGAACAATTCAAAAAACATTCGAGTTACAACCCATTCTTTTTGTTACTTGTAATCAGTTTATGCTGTTCTGTCTATTTGTCCTTCGCGAGCTACTTATAATTATGTAGTAGATTTTTTGGCGCCAACGCAAGGAACGAATTTGTGTACATTTTCTTAGTTTGTTATGAGTTATGACCGACCTGGTGGTGCAATAGTTAGCGTCCCTAACTGTGACGCCGAGGGCTGTGGGTTCGATTCCCAAATCGAGCAAACATTTGTGTGATGCACAAGTTTGTTTGCTCTTTGTTTGGATGTTTATTATCTAGGTATATAATAATATGTATGTATATATGTCTCTGGTACCATAACACTGGGAATCCTAATTTGGGGCCGGATGACCGTGCGTGTTTTATAAACAAAAATATCAGTGTTTTTTCAGGTTCAGACGTGTAATTACAATTTCAGATAAATCGACATTATTTCATTTAGCTCTTCATCTTTTTTTAAATAACTTACAAAAAATGTACATACTTAATAAAAATAATTGAAGATTTCCTAAACGCGAAGCTGGTAACAATGGCATCACGAGAAAACCCATTGCCATACTGAAAAGAAGAAGAAGAATCCGTTGCATGTATCCCGCGCGCGCGCGAATTTCTAATATTGATGTTACAGTGTAGTTATATATATATACCATGCTATGTTGCCACGAACGAACACTGAATGTAATATCGATCGTCTTGAACTCTACTGAACAGCCGTGAAAATGAGTTTGAAAAGTACCCCGAATATGTCTAAGCGTGAGAAATTTCAACTAATTAACTCTGAAGTGCGTTCTTTTTACGAATATTGTAAAGAAGCGGGAATAAGTGACGAAGAAATGGATATTATATGTCGACCTCTGACGAATGCTGTGCGGAAAGCATACATAAGACGTTGGACAAGATTCTTTTTATGTATCATTATGGTATTGGCGTTGGGTTATACTGTGAGCCAAACGGATACATTCCAGTGGCACGCATCGGCTGCTGCAAGAATGCTGCTGATCAAGATCCTGCCCGTATGGGACTGGACACCACTATACTACAACAAGTGCTTGATAGAGAGATCTCAACCGCAGAGTTTAGATAGCGATAATGTTATAACGCCAATTGATTGCATTTCATGTGAGGCTGTCAGTGAGTATTTTCTGCTTATATTCTAAATGAAATTTAAATACTCATGTGTTATAATAAGTCAGTTTTTAACCTGTCTATTAGAAGAAAAGGTCTGAATTGTAATATCGTGTTTCAGAAAACGTTGCTCGCTTATCGGACACCAGTTACAGCGAAGTGTTCAATCATCATCTCATGCGTGGAGCCCCGGTCATCGTGGTAGATGCCTATTACGATTGGGCTAGCAGCGAGCTAAACCTCACCAGTTTTATAAGCGAAGACTCTAGACTGCGCGATTCCGTACCATGCAGGATCTTGACGAACATCAAAATTGCTCGCCAGCCCATGGACTTAGAGGAAATCATTTCCCGCATCACCAATACAGAGATTCCTAGTTGGTTCGTTCACTTCCAGAACTGCGATATCCACGCGGTAAAAACGTTTAGGATCCTCGCTCCGAGACCGTATTTCCTTTCCCCCCACATCCCCCCATCTCATTTCAACTGGCTGGTGCTGTCGAAAAACTATGATACTCACAGATACAAGTTTCTAGAGCTCGACGTGGGTCTAATCATAATGTCTCAATTAAAAGGAAAGTCCTTCGTTCAGTTGAGGCCTCGTGCACCCTGCGAGGAAGACTGTTACACCCTCAACGTAGAAGTGCAAGAGGGTGAAACTCTAGTCTTGGGTAATTCGCTGTGGGAATTTGGTTATTTACCAGGGAAGGGAGAGAATTTTGCGATCGTTACCGAAACGGATTGGGACTAGGCGTAATATTCTGGGCTTAAATAAAACGACTTCATTAGCTGATTAAAGGATAAGATCGGTAATTCGCATTAAAAATTAGCGGTATAACGGTTTCGGTTGTTACATTATACAAGCTTAAGTTATATAAAGCTCAAAATAAAGCAGGAGAAACAAATTAACCAAACATTATATTACCTACACATATCAGACGAAGCTATGATTTAATGTAGAGAAGTATATAGTTAGTAAGGATCACAAATAAATCGTTATTATGCACACTAATGTTACGGTACATACACGTTATGTGTTATTTTTTTATTTATTTATCGTAACTGTATATCGATTTTTAATCTAAATTTAGCATATCTTCAAAAGGGACTAATAAAAACGGAAATTATGTGACATTTACATTTTTGGCGCCTTGTTATATTTCGGCCATTTTACAGTGAACTGCCATTTTGTTTCGCAATTTCAATCAACCATGTGCACCTATAGATTACAGAGGAGACAACAAAATTACCTTGCTTATAATGTGGGAACGTCCTAAGCAATTTGTAGTCAAGGAATCTACTTACTTCATATATTGTTTTCTAATCGTGTAATTATGTAATGTGTCTGACGCACGGCCATACCTCTGAAATAACATTTAACGTGTATCGTATTACATAAATACATATATTATGATATGAGGCAAATCCAATGTGTTTTATTTGTTAACTTAAAATATCTCGCCGTCTTCTTCGTTTGTGGATTGTTACATCTGTAGAACGTGGTGTTTGAGGAAGGTAGACCTAATATGTTGATAGTAGGTTTCTAGAGATATTTTATACGATCCGGTAGCAGATTCATTCGCGAAGCAATTGCTGTTAGGTTGAGTTGCTAGGTCTCCTTCGGAGGCGCTCGGGCAGCTGTTAGCAAATCCCACCCCTCTTGGCTGAGCCTTTGCTCGCCCCCTCCCTGGTGAAACTGGAAAGGCCTCCGGGCCACCAGTAATCTTTCAATTAAAAAAAAAAAGACATTTTATGTGCCATACCATCCGGCTCTGGAATGAGCTCCTCTCCACAATAATTCCCGAGGGCAGCGTGCGACATGTTCTACCACAAACGAGGCTTACGGAGAGTATTCAGTAGTAGATGGCGTCTTGGCTATTGCTGTCATGTCAGCGACGGTAATCACTAATTTCCGGACCGTGGCTCATCTACTTATAAAGACCAAAAAAAAACTACTCCAATACGGACAGATTTTATTTTTTTTATTTTTTTTGGTGCTAAGTGGTTACCGGAGCACATAGACGTCTACAACGTAAATACCACCACCCATCTTGAGATATGAGTTCTACGGTCTCAGTATAGTTACAACGGTTGCCCCACCCTTCAAACCGAAACGCATCACTGCTTCACGGCAGAAGTAGGCGGGGTGGTGGTACCTACCCGTTCGGACTCACAAGCGATCCTACCACCAGTAAAGCTCAGCTAGGAGAGGTGGGATTTGCTAACAGCTGCCCGAGAGCGTTCGGCCAAGACCTATCAGCTCAAAGGCTAATGGAATCGCTCATAAGAACGGCCGAGAAACTCAGCAGGCTGATGCATAGGTTAGGTTGCATCGTGAAACCATAAATAAAGTGAAAAAATTTACTTGAAATGGAGCCGGAAATAAAGGATTTCTTTCGTTTTTTCATTTTGTCTACTTTTTCTTATTAAGACCATTATGACCACTTTGAACATTATAAACAAAAAATATCCTTAAATTGAATTCTTTTTTTGAATTTTTTTATTGCTTAGATGGGTAGACGAGCTCACAGGCCACCTGAATTTAAGTGGTTACTGGAGCCCATAGATATTTACAACGTAAATGCTCACCAGAGGTCCCACCACCAGTAAATTCTAAATTTATGCGGTTAAAACAGCGACACGTGTCACTTTTTGAATGACTACTAAGTACAATCATAGGAATTAAGCACCCTCAGATAAAGCCCACTGAGTTTCTCTACGACTTCTCAGTGGGTCGCTTTTCCGATCCGATGGTAGGTAGATTCTGCGAAGCACTGCTCTGGCTAGGGTTAGTGTTAGCAACGACGTCAGGTTAGAGCCCCGTGAGCTCACCAGCATAGGTACAAAAACAAAAAAAAACAAAATTAGACTTAATTTACAAGAACTTTAATAAAACTAGTTGGCTTTGTGTTGAACATAGACCTATTACCGGTAAAATGGGGCGATTAGGGATTGAGAGGCGAATCGGGAAAAAACCGGGAAAATCTTTCGACGCTCAATATAAGTTTTATATTCGTTGCAAAATCTTCCATTTTTTGTAGTTTAATAGTAGAATGTTGAAAGTTCACAAAACAACTCTGAATATGCATGATAATAGCTGCTAACTTATAAAAAATCGCGTTTCAAATTAACTTCCTGTGGTGGTAATTGTTTTAGTGCTAGAAACTTTGCTCTCTTTTATTTATTTGTTATTAATAGAAGACGACTATGATTTATAAACGTTATTTAGTGTTTGAACCAGCATATATATTAAAGGTAAGTCTCAGTTGTTATTGGTTTTAATGTATTTGATTAAATAAAAATACATGTACAAATCTGTTGTTTTTGGGGATATTGGAGACGTCTTAGGTATAAATAACAACGAAAAAGGGGTCAATTGGGATGACAATACGTGAAATGGAAACGACCTAAGTTTAAATAGGTACAGGTTTGTAGGGTTGTCTATGTAGTTATAACAATATTTTTTAAATTTGTTGGTAAAAATCTGGTTTATTCGAAGCGAAATTGGGAATAAGTCTTTAGTTGAAATAAATAAGCAATTTAATATAAGTAAGTCGATTTTACAGAGACATGTAACAAGATCAATGAAATCTCAAGGTGAACAAAAATGTCTAAGTAATACATAATAAAATATTTAATATTTGTTCAGAGTGGGGGTATTCATCTGATTAATCCATGGAATAACCGACACACCTAATCTCTTAAGCCAGATAGAAATATCTCAGCACTGTCGATTGCACCTATAATTGAGGTGATGTCTGCTATGTACTTTTGTCAGTTTTTCAATTTTTTTTATTGATGATCACTTTGTTGGTGCAACTAAATCAATAAATAAATTAAAACTATATATAAAAATAAAAGTAGTGCCAACCCTAGCAAATTTCTCATTTCGTCCCAATTAACCGCAATTTTCGGGTAAATAGGGATTACACCTATTTTTGCATTTTTTGCTTAAACTGGAATGCTAGTTGCATAATTTTAAATTAGATAACAAAGATGCCCCCAAGACTCAATCATTTTGATCCTGATATAGCATTATATACATCAACAACTACCTTAAAATTGCTCATAAAGTTGGAATTTGTCCCTAATCGCCCCATTTTACGGTACTTCATTGGTGTTGAAGCTCTTCCAGTATTTTTGACGGTCGAATTAATTTAAGAAAGCTGTCAAACACACTGTTCCTCTTAAGATGTAGGTACATATTTTACGAAAAGTAAATTCATGGCACGTATTGTCGCTAACTTCCGCGTTTAGAGACAATGTTAATAAGAACTACAAACCTCGTCACAGTTTTGAATAGCAATTTATGGCTAGGTCATTTTAATGACACCAAAATTAGCATATTTTTTATTTTAATACAAAAGGCGAATCCCGCGTTTTTTTTAAACTAAAATTTAATTCATCTTATTGGTCGCACCTTATCAATCAAGTGATTTTGATTTCAGTCTAACAAAGTGCGTACATGGTTTTTTTTCTTTTTTTTACTTTGTGGTTTTTCATGTTTTTATTGTAATTTTTTTTTTTCGAAACATTAATACTAATTTAAGACAATTGTTACTTTGTGGGCAATTGTGTTGCTTTGTGTGTGACGACTTTCTTACGTATTCTTCAGTTCTCCATTATCCCTGCCTGTATCACTTCAAAAACTCTACCACGAAAACAGCTACAACTATATGAGGGCTATATTAGCTATATTAGAATATTATCTTAGGGCTATATTAGCTATATTAGGGCTACATTACAATTTTAGGATAAAATAAAACGCACATAACCTAAAATATTTTATTTGTAATACTTTAAAATAAATTTCAATCAGTTTTTTCTTTGTGCACCGGCTTCCCCATGAACCATAATAACAATATTCTCAATGACAAAACCACCGGGAACATTATCGGTAAAAACAACGGTATGTAGATCGCGTATCTGAAATGTGAATAAATATATAAATGTACATATATTAAACATTCATACGACAGCAAATGAATTATGCATGTGGGAAACTAGAATAGTAGCAATAACGATTAAGTTTTTTACATTTCATTGTGTATAATTTATTTTAATTTCGACACGCTTTCATTAAACAATTCAATGTCCAAACAGGAATATTATCTATCAATTTGTAAGGAAATTCAATATTGCCAGTTTGACTTCGATTTTTTTTTTAACAAATGAATAAGTTGAATTTTAATATAATTAAAATTACTTTCACGGTTTATTGTTGTTTTTAGTAAAAAAAATTTTGGTCACTAATGAACTCAGGTCTTTTTCGTTGACATCTGAATGTTGTCCTAGCTATTTGAACCTCTTAACAACAGGTGACCTGTGCGCTCGTCCACCCATTTAAGCAATAAAGAAAAAAGAAAATATATATCACAGAAGTTACATATATATATGTCAGGGAAACCGCATTATTAACACCATCGTCAGACATCATAGGGGCGAATAGCTAAGGTGATCGAGTTAAGAGAAACATTGAGTACACCAAATATGTTTGTTGTCTTAGAACAATTTAGAAATCTTCTCTTGACGTTAGCAAACGAAAACGAATGACGGTTCTTAGGACGGAGGCGCCGCTCTTCAAGAAGGCTGGTTGGTAAGTGTGATGGCGTCTACGCGCCTCCATCGGCTAGGCTCTGTCGTAGCACGAAGTTAGCCGAGTTCCGATGACATTACGATCGTGTTGTCACCTCTCGGGAATCGTGCCGCGTTTCGTTTTGCTACCAAACTAACGACCGTCTCCGACATATATTTAATAAGTGTAATCTATACTAATATATAAATCTACAGTGGTTTTTACGGATGTTCTGTTACAACTACTGAACCGTGCATCCGATTGACTTGAAACTTGGTATTCATGTAGAAAATACATGTACTTAATGGATAGGCTAATATTTATATGAGTGTTGGACTCCCTAATAATGATGACAATAAATAATTATGTTTATTTTAAATGCCCAGCGAAGCGGGCGAGTACGGCTAGTTATAATATATAAGCGGTACGCTGCTTGTATTACTCTTGTCTATATGCTATATACTAACTTCTGATCGTCCGGGAAGTACAGCAGTGCGAGTAGACCGGGGTGCGTGAAGGCGCGCTGCGCATGCGCGTGCGCCCGCCCCGCCCGCGCCGCGTCCGCCCCCGCGCCCTCCCCCGCGCCCGCCTCCAGCTCGGACACCGCGGCCGCGATGGACGCGCCCACTTCATCGTTTATCACTATGTTCGATATCTCCTCTGAAGAGAACAGCGGCGGCTTAGTACGCAGTGGACGCACCCTCGTATACATCACCAGCTACTAACACACTATTCATATCCCGTCATCAGGACTAAAACCTGGTGGAAGGGTAGCGGAAGCAAAAAGAAATACCAAACTCATAAATTGCAGGTGGTAGGACCTCTTGTGAGTCCGCACGGGTAGGTACCACCGTGAAGCAGTAATGCGTTTCGGTTTGAAGGGTGGGGCAGCCTCAAGTTGGGTGGCGCATTTACGTTGTAGATGTCTATGGGCTCGAGTAACCACTTAACTCCAGGTGGGCTGTGAGCTCGTCCACCCATCTAAGCATAAAAAAAAATTACTGTTGGAATTGTTTAATACCTAAACGCATCCCAGTAATATTAATATCAACTGACAGCTGTCACTCGCCTAATATATGTCAACGTCAATTGTAGTTGTCACCCTCTCTTCCCTTTTTGGCCTACGACCACTGACAAATAAATGCGTATCGCTGTTCGAATAAAAACTATCCTTGCAAATCTCCGTCTTTTCATACGAAACCCAGACTATTAGTCCAACAATTACCACTTCAAAAGCTTCGGGCCGGAATGTAGGTATGATATTTTATTTAAAGGTATGAGTTTTTTTAGTGAAATAATCGAATGATTACTGGTGGCTCGAAGGCCTTTCCAGTTTCACTAGGACAGGTGGGCGAGCAAACGCTCAGCCAGGAGGAGTGGGATTTGCTAACAACTGCCCGAACGCCTCCGAAGGAGACCTAACAATTCAATAGCAGCTGCTTCGCGAATGAATCTACTACTACCGGATCAGAACCGCGACCCGACGCTGATGCATGGGTAAGGTTGCACGTCGAACTCTTTGTCGAGTCGGTTACCGGGGTCCCTAAGCCTGCTCCTAGACGCTCCTGAAGGCGCTTATTGCAAGACCTGTTGGACCTGATGGATGCGTAAGGACGGTATGAAAGTTAACAATTAATATAAAATACTTAAGTACAGTAGTAATCCTTACTATGATTGCCTTTGGTATAAAACGAATTGAAAACGCTCAGAATTCAAAAACAATAATGTAATAAACGTTAATTTTTTGAAATGTTGTCAATTATGATAGTTGTTTTGAAAAGCCCTAACGCTACTTTATATATAATAAGTCAAGATGTATTACCCAATAATTGCGCTAGAGACTGTAGAGTTCTTTCAGCGGATGTGACCTGCTCTAAGGTCCTGATGCGGAGTAGCGCGTCCACCTCCCAGCGGCGCGGCGACACCGACCTCGAAGGCTCTAAGTGTGCTCCTTCGATTGCGTCCTGTCAATTGCCGAAAAAGCTATATTAGGATTAAAATCCTACATTAGACTTCCAATGAGAATGATCTACTAGATTACACTGCGCCATGAGTATAGGTATTCCAACAACAAACCTACCACAGCACGAAGTCACTATTAAGAGTGAGGCACACAAAATAACTCCTAAACAAAACCAGTACACGCAAAGCCAGACTGATGACCTAACTTTCAGATTCTGCACGATATTTGCTTCAGGTATCGCGACGGCCAGCAGAGTCTATCGACAAACTTGTTGTTCAGGGTAGGGTCAACAGTAAAAGACCTCGTGGACGTGGCCTCAAGTGTTGGACTGATCAACATTATATATCGGCGCAACATTACTATTTAGTTAACTAAGATTAGTTAAAGTTAACTGTCTTCTTAATATTGACATAGTTTGTTGACTATTGTAAGTCCAACGCGTGTAAGCAATTGTTTAAGACTGTGTTCATAACAATTCATGAATCATAACAAAAAAGCTTCTTCAGCTATCTGAATGGAGAAAACTTAACTGACGCTTAAAAATATCGAACCGTTGATGCTAATACCAAATAAAACGGACATTTAATTACAAAGATGAATGTCGCTTATTAAGCGAAACGTCTTAAGCTATATGGCCTTTCACCCCCTCGATATCTTCTTCCCATTTGGTATATGGTCTTTCCTTTTCTTAGTCCTAGTTTTGTGAATTACTAAAACTGAAAAATACCTTTTTCGTGATCCCGAGCAACTCCCTGAGGTGGGACACGAACGCGCCCATGATCTGTCCCACGCTGGGCTCGAACTCTCGGACCTGCTGGGAGCACTGCTCGGCCGGGGGACTGGCGATCACCACGCCCCCCCACTTGGGGGACATAAATGCTTGTATCGACAAAGGATTTTTGCGACCTACAAGGAAAAGCTTCATTACGGCGACCTGAATACGCCGTTTGGTTTATTAAAATCGCTATGATATTTTTTTTGTTATTATTTTTTGCTTTTACAGGACGTTTAGTGAGACCGCACGTGTAGGTACCTCCGCCCTGCCTATTTCTGCCGTGAAGCAGTAATGCGTTTCGGTTTGAAGGGTGGGGCAGCCGTTGTAACTATACTGAGACCTTAGAACTTATATCTCAAGGTGGGTGGCGACATTTTCGTTGCGGATGTCTATGGGCTCCAGTAACCACTTAACACCAGGTGGGAGGTGAGCTTGTCCACCCATAAAAAAAATCACAGCAAATGGATAACGCAACGCGAAAGTCATGATCGTAGGGCATATTCTGAGCCCACACGGGTGCGGACCATCATCCTATCTGCTTTTGCCACGAAGCAGTCAACCTTCGTTTGGAGTGAGAGACAATCACAATGCCATAAAGTCGAGATTTCAATGTCATGCCTTAATAGTTCAGCGAACTAAGAATCGAAATAAATAGATAAATAAATAAGTCGCACCGCTCGATACGATTATATCGAAGATCTCATCATTTAGGCCACGGCGGTAAGAGACAGAAGGTCAGATATCAAAATTCTAACTTTCCCAATTAAACATTTTAATTTGTCGATAATGTCGAACGCATTAAGGTTTTTTTGTTATTGCTTAGATGGGTGGACGAGCTCACGGCCCACCTGGTGTTAAGCGGATACCGGAGCCCATGGACATCTACAACGTAAATGCACCATCCACCTTGAGATATAAGTTCTAAGGTCTCAGTATAGTTACGATGGCTGCCCCGCCTTTTAAACCGAAACGCATTACTGCTTCATGGCAGAAATAGGCAGGGTGGTGGGACCTACCCGTGCGGACTCAAAAGACGTCCAACCACCAGTAAAAAGGAAAAAAAAACTACAGGTTTTTTTTTAAAGTGACGTATTCCTAAGTTTTATCTGATTTCCTAAGGTAGCGAGTTTACCTTCATTATCGTATATAATGATGGGAGCTTTATCGCAGGGAACGATGTAGAGCGCCAGGTTGATCGTTGATAGCTCAGAGACGTGCGTCGCAGCTCGTTCCTCGAGCCTTGTCAATAACAATGACAGCCTGTCCTGACGCACGGCGAAGTGACGTCCCCATTCACTGACTTCTTTTACCTTAATTATGAATAAATTGTGAAAGATTAAAATACAGTTCCCGCCGATAAACATTGCACAACGACTCATTAAGAGAAAGAAGAAAGCGACGATCGGCTAATTTCGGCTTCGGAGACAGAGATAGCGCTATACGAATGGGAATGCTCTGAGGAATTGTTTGAGATGTTCCCCTCATCTCCTTTTTATCATCGTACCTCCCGCCATCGGAGCAGAGTTCATCCATATTATCTGGAACCGCTGCGTTCATCGACAGTGCGTTTCCAGAGGTCTTTTTTGCCACGTACCATCCGGCTATGGAATGAGCTCCCCTCCGCGTTTTTTCCCCAGCGCTATGACATGTCCGTCTTTAAAAGAGGCTAGTGGAGAGTAGTATTAAGCGGTAGGCAGCGGCTTGGCTCTGCCCCTGGCATTGCTGAAGTCCATCGGCAACGGTAACCACTCACCATCAGGTGGGCCGTATGCTCGTCTACCTTCAAGGGCAATAAAAAAAAAGAAGCCTAAATTGGCAGATGTGCTCATAGATAATACACATAAATTAGTTATAGATAAGCAACTCAAGCACTCAACAAAAATGTTTACGGGCGTCGGCCATTAGATGGTTTCGCTTTGATTTGTTTCTCATTGCTCCTGTAGGTGGCAGTAATATATTACCTATCCTATATTTTATTTTATAATGAAGGATTTTGTAAATTTTCTGAAACCACTAATTGATAAAAATCAATTTGTCTATAACAAATAAAGACTTGTATGATTTATTAATTCTTTATTTTCTGTGTTTAGTTGCATAATATTTAAATGTCTTAATTTTAACAACATATAAGTTTAGGGCATCCGCTACAAGATGTCGATAGTTACCATGTAAAAAAAATACTTGTCTTTAATTATCGCAGTTTCAGAGCTCTGGATGTTCTGTATTTTTCCGCGTTTACAATATTCCGTTTGACATTGACAGCAGTGGCTCTGACAGATAATCTATATACTAAAAAGTTTTTGCTTCACTTTTTAGTATTACTAAAACGTGAAGCAAAAACTTTGAAACCCTTTTTACGAAAATTGCGCGGACGAAGGAGTATGAAATTTCCCACACTTATAGAGAATATAGAGAAGAAGTGTAGTATACTATTTTTTTTTTTTAATTATGCATAAAAAATGCATTAAATCAATAAAAAATACATTACACACACTACCATGTATTTGACACAGACACGCATGTATACTCTTTTGTTTATTGTTAGTCTGTGGTCTAATTGAGAATAGATTAATATTGTTCGTCTATACTCTATAGTGTAGTTTTGACGAAATCTGTAAATATAGAAGTATAGTCTTTGACAATAGAACCATGATAATACTCAAACTTATAATTTAAACTAATTATAGTCGTATTTCAATCACTGGGCGACCACTAGTATTAATTTAAAAGTCAACTAATAGAAATCAACATTACGAATTTTCCTCTCTTCATCATTTAAAACTATAGTTATTTTCTTAATGTTTTTCTTATTAAATAATTTTTCTGAAATTTTTTGGAAAAAAGCTAGCAAAAAATGGGCACTTTTGGTAATTTTAGAACGTTCTTGGTTCCTGCAACTAATCCGTACTAATATATAAATCTACAGTGGTTTTTACGGATGTTCCGTTATGCAAACAGGATAGAAAGAATCCAAAAACGGTTCCTTTATCATCTCGCTTTTAATGATAATAAGTGTCACCAACTGAAATCATATAAGGAACGCCTTTCGTTCTATCGGATCCAGTCATTAAGCGCACGACGTAAAGCAGCTGATATTGTGTTCCTTTACAAGCTTATACACAGCATAATAGACTCACCAGAAATACTTGAACGTATTCACTTAAGCGTACCGCGCTTGGGCAGCCGCTTATGTAATCGGAAAACTTTCCACCTACCAAAAATCAAAAGTAATCTTGGCCAGCACTCTCCTGTCTATCGTATGACTTCCCTGGCAAATAGTATACGTAATGAAATTGACATATTTGTTCGCCATACTTCTCTAGCCTCACTTAAAATAAATTTAAGTTCCGTGATCCACACCGAGCTGTAGACCAACCACATTTATTTTTATTTCTATAGAACATTCATTTCCCTCTTTTAATTTTTTATTTTTATTGTTTTTTTTTTGTAAGTTTGTATATGCAGTTTTTTTTGTTTTCTTTGTCTTAATTTAATATTAGTTAACGATATTTTTATCTTAAGCACAAACGCTCTTAAGCAAGATGTGTTCACACCCAAAAGGGTGAATTCTATAATGTATTATTTTATGTAAATAACCTCAATGTTTATGTGTGCAGTTTTCATCCAGTTGTGTGAACCTAATAAAAAAAAAAAAAAAAAAAAAAAACTACTGAACCGTGCATCCGATTGACTTGAAACTTGGTATCCATATAGAAAATACATGTACTTAATGGATAGGCTTAATATGTATATTAAGCTTACCTCTCTAGCTTGAAAGTCGAAGTCGAGTAGATGAAGCCATTGCGACTTCAGCGTGAAGTTGTGCAAGGAGCTTAACTCGTCGACAAAGCTGCCAATGTAATCTGAGAAATGTATACATTTTTTTAATGGTTTAGATGGATGGACGAGATCAAAGCCTACATGGTGTTAAGTGGTTACTGGAGCCCATAGACATCGACAACATAAATGCGCCACCCACCTTGAGATATAAGTTCTAAGGTTTCAAGTGTAGTTACAACGGCTGCCCCGTCCTTCAAACCGAAACGCATTACTGCTTCACGGCAGAAATAGGCGGGGCGGTGGTACCTACCCGTGCGGACTCACAAGAGGTCCTACCACCAGTAAAAGTTGGACACTTTTAACGGACCAAATCTGGAAATTGCTGAATTAGGTGAAATCTTAGCCATACCCTCGACAGCTTCAGCGGCATTCCAAACAACTTTCATTGTATCAGGCCTTGGATGCACTATGGACAGTGTGATGTGGTAGGCCGACTCCGGCGGGAACCTCGTGCTTCGGGCTTGATCAGGAGTGTCCGATCTGGATCCTCGGAGTACCGAAGTCTGATATATCCAGCCGTCTAACGCTTTCACTATCGTTTCTGATGCTGTACACATTATTAGATGGGAGTTTTTATTCGCATACGAGCAGATAAGTTCACAGTTCACCTAGTGTTATTGATCTGTAGCTGGGTTCGTAAAGATACAGCAACTTGAATGACATGGCTTGGAGAAATGAGTGGAAGAATTTTTAATGTTGCTATACAGATGGGTCTACAGATGCGAGCCTAAATTACTCTTCTCCACTAGTAAAATTAGAATAGACATTAGGGGCGAGAATGGTAACAATTTCGTGAGAAGATATAAATTGGAGACAGATTATAATCATTTACGATCCTCTTACGCAAAATATTATTTTTTTAATATCACTAGCGACCCGCCCTCGCTTCGCTTCTGAAACTGTAATATATTATTGGTTTCTCCACTATTTAATGGATGTTATTATACATATAAACCTTCCTCTTCAATCACTCTATCTATTAAAAAAAACCGCATCAAAATCCGTTGCGTAGTTTTAAAGATTTAAGCATATATAGGGACAGATATAAGGACAGAGAAAGCGACTTTGTTTTATACTATGTAGTGATCCATAAAACGTTCATAACATATAGCCCTTCTATACCACTGCTTCTCATTCTCTTTAACAACTTCTTCACAATCACGACATACTTGAAGTAGATGATAATTTTTGATTTATGATCTGTCTAAATAGGTTTCTTAATTTTGTTGGAAAGATAAAGCTTATAAAGGAGATTATAAAGCCTTTACGAACTGTTTCAGATTGTGGATAAAATTTACCTTTCTCATCATCGAAGAACATTATTCTTTCGTTGCCAACCCAGATATTGTGAGACAACGATTTCTTTTGCACCACGTGGAATATATTTTCTTGGTCGAGGTCCAATGTAGAAGCTAGTTCTTCGACGGCTTTCTCCATATCAACCACCGACCGCAAAATGTGCTGTTGTCGCTCCGACATTACTGTTTTCTCGATTTTGATCTTTATTATATCTGGAAATGTTTTGAAATTAATTTGAAATTGCATACGGGCAATTAACATAATCTTAAGTACATCGATGGGGTGGTCTGTTTTGAACACTACCCAATAAACTTCAGCGTTGCCATCGACTACGCAGGAATATGATCGTGCCAAACCAATCCAGCATAATTAATTAATTGGCATACTAATACTGACACTTCTACGATCATCCAACCCCAACTCGTAACTCGGGTTCAGTCCTCGCGACCGTAACATTTAGCATTAACATTAATTAATTACTAGCTGAACCGGCAAACTTCGTAGTGCCTCAATCGATAAATAAAAGACCTAAACTTTTGTATAAAATAAACGAAAAACAAACAAAACTGTTATTTTTATTTAATTCCAAGCATTTTCATATTTATCTACCTTTTAAACCTTCTCTGGACTTCTACAAATAATTCGAGACCAAAATTAGCCAAATCGGTCCAGCCGTTCTCGAGTTTTAGCGAGACCAACGAACAGCAATTCATTTTTATATGACACCATTAATTTTTAACATTTTAATTTTAACATTTAACTATTATATATTTAACTATTTAACTTTTAACATTTTAGCATAGAACATTTGTACATGATTGAGTGTATTAAAGTGAGTTAGTAAAATAGAGACTTATCATTAGTAAACGACTACTGCGCCCCAGCTCTGTGCCCAAACGCTAGGATCCCATGTGTTCCCAAATTATTACCATGAAACCGTTGTCTTTATATCTGCTAATTGTTTATTAAGCTCGGGTGGGCGTGGGCATTTAAAATCAGGTGGGACGTGCGTGTGTGGTGGGCAGGAAATACGTCAGCCTGCCCGTCAAAGGCAAGGAAATAAAGAACTTTTCTTTCGATTAATTAACACTCGTTAAAACCCTCTGACCTACTTACGAAAATGAAAGTAAACAAAACATAAATCTTGTCTGTTCATTTGGCCGAAAATCAACAACGAGACTGCAGTCAGATAACACAAACTTTTGGTCTACGTAAATTAGGTCTCGGAAGATATGCCAAATAAAGGTGGCCTCAGAAATACAAAGTAAACAGTGCGCAGTCAACAGCCTCAAGCAAGGAAATCCATCCGTGATAGGTATCTGAAGCGAGAGAAGAATAAGTCTGGCACTAGCTGCGGATGATTGGCATAGCGGGTTCACGAAGATCCCTCTATAGCTGCAAAGATGCCGCTTGCTTGGTAAATGTGTCTTTCGGTGGTTGTGGAATGCCTTACCCTGCGTAAACCATGTTGCTAAGTTATGAGTGGATTTGGATAGACAATTTCGACCTTATTTTACTTGTGGTAGGACCTCTAGTGAGTCCGCGTGGGTAGGTACCACCACCCTGCCTATTTCTGCCGTGAAGCAGTAATGCGTTTCGGTTTGAATGGTGGGGCAGCCGTTGTAACTATACTTGAGACCTTAGAACTTATATCTCAAGGTGGGTGGCGCATTTACGTCGTAGACGTCTATGGGCTCCAGTAACCACTTAACACCAGATGGGCTGTGAGCTCGTCCAACCATCTAAGCCATAAAAAATAATATTTAGAATGCCTACAACAGACCAGATCCATTTAATTAAAAAAGGACTTACCAGATTCAGCAAATGCCTTCTGTATCTCGCTGACGATCTTAGATGCTGTAGCGTCATCGTTGGCTAAGACTTTCAGTTCAGTTGTGACGAAATGCGATAGAGGTTTGAACGATGAAATCTTTTCGTACGGCAGCGACACCCTGGAAAATTTGAATTGGGGTTTCTCAACGGTTTGATCTAAACATAAGCTCTGCGAAATAATTACAATTATCTCCCCTATAACACGGTAGATTGGATCCGCGTTATAGGAGACGCGTTGTAGGAGTATTCTCGCATAACACGCTTGTATGAACCCATATAAAGCGCTATGTACAAATATAATATATAAAGAAACATAATGCAATACAAATCAGAAATCAGAAAATTAATCAGAAATCTCCAAACGCTTGAAGGGGGCTACACGTGATGCTATAAGGCTGGCTGGTACTTTGCACAGAGAGTGAGTCTGGCTGTGCAACGAGGTAACGCAGCCAGTATCTTAGGAACTGTGCCCCCTTCAAGCGCATTGGAACATTTGTTCTACTGTATATAAAACTAGCGACGCGCCCTCGCTTCGCTTCGGAAACTGTAATTTATTATTGATTTCTCCACTATCTAATGGATGTTATTATACATATGAACCTTCCTCTTCAATCACTCTATCTATTAAAAAAAACCGCATCAAAATCCGTTTCCTAGTTTTAAAGATTTAAGCATACATAGGGACAGAGAAAGCGACTTTGTTTTATACTATGTAGTGATAAAAAAAAAGTAAGAACACAAATTTAATAAATTAATTTAATTTCATTTTATAACAACACAATTAGCACACGTGCAAGGGTACGTGAAATTCATTATGAGCTGTAGAAATTATTATATATTTCACAGTATGTTCAGAAATGTAGAGTGTGGAATCGCGTTATATGGGGGAATATCCGTGTTATACGAAGGATTGAAACCGCGTAACATGAAAGATTGCGTTATAAGACTACCGTTTTATATGGGGGATTACTGTAAATTAAGATCCGAAAGAAACTTTTGAGTTCAAAGTAAGCACTGCCTTATCTCACTGTATTTTATGAGAACCGGATTTTACTGACGGTAGGACCTCTTGTGAGTCCGCACGGGTAGATACCACCACCCTGCCTATTTCTACCGTGAAGCAATAATGCGTTTCGGTTTGAAAGCCATTGTAATTATACTGAGACCTGAGAATTCGTATCTCAAGGTGGGTGGCGCATTTACATTGTAGATGTATATGGGCTCCGGTAACCACTTAACAACACGTGGGCTGTGAGCTCGTCCAAACATCTATGCAATAAAAAAAACTTAAAAAAAAAACCGGAAATAGTCAAAAGGATTTCATATTTAAATAGCGCAAAACAAAAAGGTAATAAATCCAATTTTCGTGGTACTGAACCTTGGCCGAATTTTCGCCTACGCACGATCTTGTCTACGTCATCTATGCCGAATGAAAGTCTCTACACATCGGATACGTTAGTCACCGATAACGGTAGGAGCATCGCGATGAAAAAATCTAAGCCCTAATCTCAACCTGTAATTTAACTTCACATTCGCAAACAACTTTTTTTTTCCTACCTAAGCTGATAGTCTTGACAAGGCTATTTCAGCGGAACCTTAACTAGTAGTTGAGCTCACGGGGCTCAAACCTGACGACGTTGCTAACACGAACCCTAGCAACAGCCGTGCTTCGCAGAATCTACCATCGGATCGGAAACGCGACCCACTGAGAAGATCCGGCGAGAAACTCAGTGGGCTGTGTCTGAGGGTTAATTATCGAGCCCTTAATCGCAAGCGACGGGTTCGACGAGAACGGTGACCGGTGCTTGAGGTACCTAAAAGCACCGTTAGTGGATCGAGAGGATCCGAAATGACATGTTTCCGGCGACGTCGACTGCTTTCCATTCTTTCCGCAGGATCGGGAATGACAAACAACCAAGTTTGCTACGACACTATCGCAACGTCTACCACCGGAGTAGAGTTCATCCATACTACCTGGAGCCACTGCGTTCATCCACAGTGCGTTTCCAGAGATCTTTTCTGCCACGTAACATCGGCCTTTGGAATAAGCTCCCCTCCACGGTGTTTCCCGAGCGCTATATCCTTCTTCAAACGAGGCTTGTGGAGAGTATTAAGCGGTTGGCAGCGGCTTGGCTTGGGAACTTGCATTGCTGGCGTCCATAAGTGACGGTAATTCCTCATCATCAGGTGAGCCCTATGATCGTCTGCCAACACGGGTGATAAAAAATAAAAACTAAAACCTTCATCAGACTCAATTCCCATGCAAATTCAATGATTCAATTGATAGCTACAGTAAGGACATGGTGACTTTTAGTAAATCCGTTATTGCTTCTTGTAAGCTCTCGTAACTATACTGAGACCTTTATATCTCAATGTAGGTGGCGCATTTACGTTGTAGATGTCTCCAGTAACCACTTAACACCAGGTGGTCTGTGAGGTCGTCCACCCAACTAAGCAATAAAAAATAAATAAATAAAAGTCGCTCGTTATGAATGACATTGTCAAATCAGGCGTTTTATGAGAGCGACAATATAGAAGATAACCTGTGACATGCTGTACCAAAATGCAACGTTATCGAATTATATAAATATAAGTTTACTTCAAAAGATTCGGTTATCGTTACAGCGAAAGGTCGATGAGCAATAAAACGCGGATAATTTGGCGATAAGCGTTCGCGAGACTGTTTATTGTTATGTTAAGAGGTTAATTAATATCTAGATTTAATTTAAATTAAATTTAGGTATTGAATTCGATCACTTTTTTTTTTTTTTGTGCAAGACGTGTCACCTGATGGTAAGTGATTCACCGCCCCCCACGGTCACCAGCGACGCCAGTGCGTTGCCTATCCTTCAGGTAAGAATAAGAATAAAATAAAACTTCGCAATTGCTAACCGTGATAATGGTTGTGTTTCCTTTATTCTACGGCTAGCCTTTTTTAGTGGTTAGACTACATCGTAAATACATCTGTGTTCCATTTATTTATTTTCTTTGTTTTCAATGCGTCCTAACAAATGTCGACAAACACAATAGTCTGGCTTACTTCTATCGCGAACCACTCATACCTCCGGCTTTGAAGGGATCCAACTGAGTTTCGGTCTCATGTTGCAAGTTCTTTTTTTTTATTGTTTAGGTGCGTGGACGAGCTCACAGCCCACCCGGTTTTTAAGTGGTCACTGGAGCCCATAGACATTTACAACGTAAATGCGCCACCCACCTTGAGATATGAGTTCTAAGGTCTCAGTATAGTTACAACAGCTACCTCACCCTTCAAACCGAAACACATTACTGCTTCAACAAATGGAGAGGCTGGAACTTAAATTCGGTCTGCTTAGAAATAGACAGTTAAATTTCTGGGCCGTAGATAAGATAAGAAGGATCGTCGTGTTCCCTTGTAGGGGCACGGAACGGGCCTCGAGGCAAACCCCTCTGCCCGGGCAGAACCGTGATAATGGTTGTGTTTCCTTTATTCTACGGCTAGCCTTTTTTAGTGGTTAGACTACATCGTAAATACATCTGTGTTCCATTTATTTATTTTCTTTGTTTTCAATGCGTCCTAACAAATGTCGACAAACACAATAGTCTGGCTTACTTCTATCGCGAACCACTCATACCTCCGGCTTTGAAGGGATCCAACTGAGTTTCGGTCTCATGTTGCAAGTTCTTTTTTTTTATTGTTTAGGTGCGTGGACGAGCTCACAGCCCACCCGGTTTTTAAGTGGTCACTGGAGCCCATAGACATTTACAACGTAAATGCGCCACCCACCTTGAGATATGAGTTCTAAGGTCTCAGTATAGTTACAACAGCTACCTCACCCTTCAAACCGAAACGCATTACTTCTTCACGGCAGAAATAGGCAGGGTGGCAGAGATAGGTAGCATTTAAGGCCGTGAGTGAGTGTGCTGAGCACGCTGCGAACAGCCCTCCACCATCTCACCCCTGCATCACTTCACCCCGGCCCTGAGTGGCAGAGAACTTCTGCCCGGGCAGAGGGGTTTGCCTCGAGGCCCGTTCCGTGCCCCTACAAGGGAACACGACGATCCTTCTTATCTTATCTACGGCCCAGAAATTTAACTGTCTATTTCTAAGCAGACCGAATTTAAGTTCCAGCCTCTCCATTTGTTGAAGCAGTAATGTGTTTCGGTTTGAAGGGTGGGGCAACCGTTGTAACTATACTTGAGACCTCAGAACTTACATCTCAAGATGGGTGGCGCATCTACGTTGTGGATGTCTATGGGCTCCAGTAACCCTTGTACACCAGGTGGGCTGTGAGATCGTCCACCCATCTAAGCAATAAAAAAAATAATTAATAATCAACAGTTTTAATGGACAATCCTCCCAAAATCAAAACACTTGTTTGAATATGAACGCATTTCCCTTGCGGCAGATGTATGCAAGAGGCAGTGGTGTTGCCACCTAACTTTACCATAATTAATTGAAATTATAAGTTTGTACACTATTATGATTCTATTGTCATAGACTATTATTATGCTTCTATAATCACAGATTTCACCAAGACTACACTTTAGACAAATATTAATAGAGACAAACAATATTCAATCTATTCTCAACTTATCCACAGACTTTAACAATAAACAAAATCGTATATATGCGTGTGTGTGTCAAATATATGTTAGTGTGTGTAATGTTTTCTTTATTGGTTTACTGTATTTTTTATGCATTATTTAAAAAAAATATTTGTATTGTGCACTCCTTCTCTATATTCTCTATAAATGTGGGAAATTTCATACTCCTCCAAGTTGCCAATTGCCAGAAGGTTCAAAGTTTTTGCTTCACTTATTAATATATAGATAATATGGCGGTAGCCATTATAGAACCAAAGATATTTGACACATGGCTGAATTTCGCTAAATGACATTTTCAAGATAAGCTTGCATATACAAGTCCCGAGGAATTTCACCTCTTCGATTGAAGATCTTCCCTTTGTCGTTAACTCTTAAAATAATTAGACTTCCCCAAGTACAACGACAATATAAATACAGAGTATGATACTGCAGTCTTATATTAGGTTAGTGTGTTTTGTTAATATTAGTAGAGTTTATCTTATTTATTTTTAAGTGAGCAGTAATTTTATTGTAATTTACAGTGAATCTAATTGCTGCGGTAATTTTTCTTATGCGTTAAGCATTTTTTCTCGTTCCGAGCTAAATTAAGTCGTTCTTCTATTTAATTAAGTATTTGTAAAAGTTTTTCTGGCGGTATCCATCATACAACGCAAGATATTTGACAGATGCCTGAATCTCACTTACGACATTTTCAAGATAAGCTTGCATATGAGTCAACTATTATCAAAGCCGGCAATCTGACTTTTGGACAATGATTGGTAAATCAGAAAAACGAATTATTAACTTTGTATTCCATTGGCAGTCACAAAACTCTTCGGAACGACATCTTAGATAAATAACAGGTTAACTATTAACCTTTATTGAATGCAGGTTTTGAATCGTATTCTTTGAAGGACACGATTATATTCAAATTAATCTGTATTGACATATCAATAAAAATGTTTGTCCAAATGCACAGATTGCCACCTTTGATAATAGACGACTCATATTATCTATACTAATATATAAATCTACAGTTGTTTTTACGGATGTTCCTTTATAACTACTGAACCATGCATCCGATTGACTTGAAACTGGGTATCCGTGTAGAAAATACATGTATTTAATGGATAGGCTAATATTTATATGAGTGTTGGACTCCCCCTACACCAGTTGCAGGGGTGTTAATGATAAGAATCTTTGTGGGGGTAAGAAATAATAATGTTAATTTTAAATGCCCAGCGAAGCGGACGGGTACAGCTAGATATATACAAGTTGTAACAATAACATTTGTACCGTCGGTCTACCGAGCAATATCACCCGCTCGGTGGAAGATTTTCCATCCGTCGTTAAGCCCAAACTTTCAATTTATTCTTTAGTTAAAATTAAATAAATAAAAATAAATCAAGTATTTGTAAGCATTTTATTTTAATCGTAAATGAAGCGTATCACTTTTCGCTCATTATCGTTGTGTAATTTTACGACCGTTCTTGGATGTTAATTAATATGATTCAAGTACAAACGAAGCTTAAATTTTTAATACAATCCGACATTGATAACGGGCAGTGTTTTTGAGTGTCTTTGATAAAAAAAATACATTTTCAGGCCACAGCTATCCACTGCTGGACATATGTCCCTCTCAAATTGCGGCAGAGCCAAATTAATAGCGCTCCTCGTTCGAATTCTTATATAACGTCGCTTTATGTCTTTTTTTTTCCTACCTAAGCTGGTAGCCTGGAGCGGCTATTCCAGCGTAACCGTGAGCTAGTAGGTGAGCTCACGGGGCTTAAACCTGATGCTAACATGAACCCTAGCAAGAGCCGTGCTTCGCAGAATCTACCACCGGATCGGAAACGCGACCCACTGAGAAGATCCGGCGAGAAACTCAGTGGGCTGTGTCTGAGAGTTAATTTACTCGTCGAGCCCTTCGTCGCAAGCGACGGGTTCGACGAGAACGGTGACCGGTGCTTGAAGTACCTAGAAGCACCGTTAGTGGATCGGGAGGATCCGAGATGACGTGTAAGCTTTATGTCACTAGAAGTGAAACTTCTTTAGCGGTGTGCAGGATTCTGGTTTTCTTCACTTTTCATCCATAAATTAAATTTCTCTTGTTATAGGAAATACTGTGTATAAGAGAAACGACTTAGCTTGTTTAGTCCTTTCCCTCTCCCCACGGTCGAGTGGTTCGCGAGACGCTTTATCTATTTTCTCACTCTCGCTCCTCTAAATTGTATCTTTTCTCTCAAGCCGTAACGAATCTGTCACGAATTAAATTTTACTCTCAACGCAGCTAAAGAAGTTTCACTTCAAAAATCACAACATGAATATTTTCTTCCGTTAGCGCGTATCGGTTATTAGAAATCAATGTGCTTAGTGCGAGTTACTTAACGTTCTCGATAGCGTAAAAGTTAACCCAATTTTGTATGCAGTTGGAACAGCGCCCCTAACGGCAAACGTACGCAAACGATCCCATTCCATACAAATATGAGCTATCTTTTACGCTATCGAGGTTTTTTTTTTTTTTATTGCTTAGATGAGTGGACGAGCTCACAGCCCACCTGGTGTTAAGTGGTTACTGGAGCCCATAGACATCTACAACGTAAATGTGCCACCCACCTTGAGATATAAGTTCTAAGGTCTCAATTATAGTTACAACGGCTGTCCCACCCTTCAAACCGAAACGCATTACTGCTTCACGGCAGAAATAGGCAGGGTGGTGGTACCTACCCGTGCGGACTCACAAGAGGTTCTACCACCAGTAATTACGCAAATTATAATTTTGCGGGTTTCATTTTTATTACACGATGTTATTCCTTCACCGTGGAAATCAATCGTGAACATTTGTTGAGTACGTATTTCATTACAAAAATTGGTACCCGCCTGCGGGATTCGAACACCGGTGCATCGCTCAACACGAATGCACCGGACGTCTTATCCGTTAGGCCACGACGACTTCAAAACTCGCACTAAGCACACTGAAATCAGTTTGAAAAAAAAAAACCTTTTACGTTTTGTTTCGCAATGTTTCGTGTTCCGGCAGATTGAATTGATTAGGATGCTGTTCAAACAAGATTTTACGCTAGACAAGATTGATTATACGATTCGCGATTTTAAGCTTACACGTTGAGACCGGCGAGCGCGTCCTATACTCATTCCGAATCGCGATTAATCAGCGCCTTATCTTACATCTTTTTCACATTATGATGGAGTGTGTCCGCGGAATGATGATTTGAGACAACAATTCTTTGCAAAATATACAAATTTTCGACAAGTTGGAGGTGTAAATTGCGTATTAGCCTTCCCGGAATCCGAAATGGCTAAGTCACTTTATAAAATACTAGCGCCCCGCTTCGGCTCCGCTCGGGTCTTTAACAAAAATTTCAACGATATTTGACGTTGTTTTATTTTTTTAAATAAAATAACACTTATTGTGGCATAACTATAATAGTCAGACATATGATGTCGCTACACTTTTTGTAAATAATAATGTGTTCTACAAAGTCGTAGTACATTATTGTATTCTATCATCAATAGTTTTCGCAGGGCACGCGATGTAAAGCATATTTTTGGTGATTTTTTTACACCTTGAGTTATATTATTGGAGTTTTAGTAACGATCCCTATTTTTTTTCAAAAAAGATTATAGCCTATGTCACTCGGGAATAGTGTAGCTTCCAAACAGTGAAAGAATTTTTCAAATCCGTTCAGTAGTTTCGGAGCCTATTCAATACAAACAAACAAACAAATCTTTCCTCTTTATAATATTAGTATAGATTATAATATTAGTATAGATATAATAAAATAGTGTTGGTGGGCCTTCAGAGACGACAACAGTTTCCTTTTTTTTTATATAATTTTTTGTTACTATCTTTTGTTGCACAATGGAGTGACATATTCACTAGGTGAATAATCTCCTTAAATAAAGATTTAAAAACAAAATCTTACATCTGTTTACACGGTTTGAGAGACCGAACAGACATCCTTTTGATGACCACGAGAGAAATTTCCGTGACCTTGATTTATTCTCTACACTATATCGACATTGGTTCCGTGGTCTCCATTTCGCAATTGCTATGCCCGCTGCCGGGGCAGAGTCCAAAACACCAGTGTGCTTAGTGCGAGTTTTTCAACTTCTCGAACGCGTAAAAGTTAACTCAAATTCGAATGGAGTTGGAACAGCTACCCTTAATTTGCTCCTAACCCGCAGTAAGCACACAGGAGTCATTGCATTCATACGGTTCCGTGAAAAGAACTCGTTTTCACTATGCTGGGCGTTATATCATGTCATCTGGCTATGTTATCGGCAATTAAAACATTCGAACCACGCTGATGACTTTTGTAACAATGCGCGTGTATATGGAGAATTCATAAGACCTCTCCATCCAGATATTCATATATCAGCTTGTGTTTAAAACTGATAACATAGTGATAAGAGACTTGTCTCGTACTTTCGAGCTTTGGGCTGTCCGCACGATGAGCCTTATATATCGGGCCGCATGAAAATTACGTCTATGAGTAAGTGAAAGCCGCTCGCTTTCTCTTTTTATAGGCAATTGAAACTATTGTTATTAATGGACATTAGTATAATGACAAAGACAAATGCCATGGTTTACCTGTAGACTTCCGTAGTTTTCCACCATAGCGGCATCCCGATGATGATTAGGACCCCTACGAATGAAGCAGAGGCCCACATTCGGTTTGATTCTGTAAGAAAAACAAAGAAACGTCTCGGTTTTACTATATATTTTTTTTATTGCTTAGATGGGTGGACGAGCTCATAGCCCACCTGGTGTTAAGTGGTTACTGGAGCCCATAGACATCCACAACGTAAATGCGCCACCCACCTTGAGATATAAGTTCTAAGGTCTCAGGTTTAGTTACAACGGCTGCCCTGCCCTTCAAACCGAAACGCATTACTGCTTCACGGCAGAAATAGGCAGGGTGGTGGTACCCTCCCGCGCGGACTCACAAGAGGTCCTACCACCAGTAATAAGCGAGTGAGCCTACAGTGCAATACCAAACTCAAATTTCCGTTTAACAAAACAAAACAAAAACATTCTTTCAGGGTTCTGACGTAAAAATATCATTATCAAACCATTCTACGCATCAATTGCTTGTATAAATTTGTTTGTGTCCCACAATAGAACATCCCTAATTGATTCTGATTTTTGTACAAGGCTTGTTGATGAGCCCGCATGTCAATGATGCGAACGACAAATAAATCATCATTTACGTAATGTCATTCTGAATGAAATTTCATCGCGAGTACAAGATAAAACCAGATAACGAAGACCCATCAACTAAAACAAGGTTGGCGGACTATATTGCACAACTCACTCCAGTTTTTATGATTCTAATATTGAACTAACGGACGGTTAGCGTGGTATGGACATGTGATACGTAGAGAGAAGATGCATGTGACTAGGAGATGTATGGTAGTGCAAGGTAGAGGGGGAAGAGGTCGACCGAAGAAGACATGGATGGAGTATGTGAATTACGATATGAGAGAAAGAGGAGTGAATTTTGAGATGACGGCTGATGGAAGAGAATGGAAGAGAAAAATTAACTGTGCCGACCCCACATAGTGGGATAAGGTGGAGAAAAAGAAGAAAAATATTGAACTAATCCAACGAAAGCGTATTGTTTGCGTGCTTGTAAAATTTTCATTTAGTCTTAAACTTGCTAAGATAAATTGATTGTACATCTTTTATATATTGGTTTTCATTGTTTTAAGGAGCATGTTAGAGACAGTCTGAAAGTGGCACCTGTGACAGAGAAGTTGAGAAGTGCGCGTTTGGGATGGTATAGACATGTGATGAGACGAAATGACAATGAGGTTGTTAAGAGAGTTTTAATTATGAATGTGGAAGGCTTTAGAGGAAGAGATAGACCTAAGAAGATATGGATGGATTGCGTGAAAGACGATAATTATGTATAAGAGGGGAGTGAGCCGACCCTAGTGTCTGGGAGGAGGCAGGAGAATGATGATGATTGTATAACACCCGGGAAATCATCAATGCGTTGGACCGACCAAATTAAGACTGTAGTGGGAGGTTTTCTAATTTAGTGCAGTAGAATGGCCTCGAGCAGGGAGGGATGGCGAGATATTGTGAGACGTATCAAGTTAGAGGGCAGTCCAACACCATATGACGATCATCACCATTCTATGAAGAGTGACATGATTGGGAAGGAAGGTAACAAGAGAATGCAACCACCATCTTTGAAATGTGAGGCTATAGTGTTAATTGTATCACGACTCTCCCCCTTTAGACCCGAACGCATGACTACTTCGCGGCAGAAATAGCCAAGACCTTATACCTACTCGTGAAAAGAAAACGCCCTACCCGCAGTTGATAATAAATAGAAGATCTGTCGTATTTAACGCAGCAGAGCAGACGTAAGTTTCACCAACCCCAGCGGACTCACAAGACGTCCTACCACTAGTAATTACGCAAATTATAATTTTGAGGGTTTGATTTTTATTACACGATGTTATTCCTTCACCGTGGAAGGCAATCGTGAACATTTGTTAAGTATGTGTTTCATTAGAAAAATTGGTACCCGTCTGTGGGTTTCGAACACCGGTTGTGTGGCTCGACACAAATGCACCGGACGTCTTAACTCTTAGGCCACGACGACTTCAAAATTCTAAGGTCTCAGTATATATAGTATAGTTACAACAGCTGTCCCACCCTTCGAACCAAAACGCATTACTGCTTCACGGCAGAAATAGGCAGGGCGGAAACATTAAAGTTGATTTATATTATAAAACTTACACATTATGTATTAACAGAATTCAGTATTTGATGCAGATCGGTACGTAAACAATATATTTGCCAAATAAATATTTTATCAGTACCATGTTTTCTTACGAATGGCCAATGCTTCGCCACCCCTGATTCACTCTATTTAATTTGGCTTCAGGGCTTTTAATTAATTGGTTTCGTTTGTGTGATACGCAAGGACAGTGGCGCAACGGACCGAATTATGAAGATACAGCATCTAGTGCATACTTTTTATGTCACTGGGTCTTCGTAAGCTGGTTACATATGGGAGGCAGCGTGGTCGACAATAAGATGGGTCAGGTGTTAAATAAAAGTAATTGAGAACAATTTACATGTATTTTTTGTGGGCGTGTCTATTTGACGTTTTTTTTTTCTTTTCGATGACGTCCATTTTGTTTTGATTTGCTGGCAACACTATACGCAGTGTTGGCGAAATGACGCATTTCGTTTAAAAATCAAGGATAAATCAATACGGATGTATTGTGTAGTGATATATTACCACAGTTTAAAGCTGTAGACGTGAATGGATATAATTACTGCGTAAATAAGAAACACGACTGATGAAGAAAGTTTAGTGGTGGTAGGACCTCTCGTGAGTCCGCGTGAGTAGGTACCACCGCCCTGCCTATTTCTGCAGTGAAGCAGTAATGCGTTTCGGTTTGAAGGGCGGGGCAGCCGTTGTAACTATACTTGAGACCTTAAAACTTGTATCTCAAGGTGGATGGCGCATTTACATTGTAGATGTCTGTGGGCTCCAATATCCACTTAACATCAGGTGGGCTGTGAGCTCATCCACTTAAATAAGCATTAAAAAAAACACGATAAAGCTTTGTTGGTTGGACGAATTACTATAGACTCGAAAAAAAATTAACTAAAAAATTAAAAATAAATAATACAGTCAAAACCGTTTACTGCGACATCGTTTAATACAACATGCCGGTTATAATAACCAAGAACAAAGGTCCCGGCTGAATGCCATATGACCGCCTTATTAAAAATATTGCTTTCTACGACATTGGTTATAATGACATACCTCATAAAACGACCACATTTAACTAATATTTCGGAGAATTAGATCTGTTAGAACGACCGACTAAGCTGTATTGTAAACAATTTGAATAGGTATCCACATTTGTCTTCAATGGCTTTTAAAATCAGGAAAGAAAACAATAGGATTTAGTTTAGTGTAGTCTTTTCTAATTCTTAGAAACAAAACACGTGCATGCGGTAGTCAAAGCCCGCTTCTTCATATCTCTTCAGTTAGTTTGTTACTTCTATATCTATACACAAGACGCACCGAAACTTTGTGGAGTTGTTCGTGAAACTTTCAAAATGTCGCAAAGAAAAATAAAACAAATTAATATTGAATAAAAATCGCGTAGTATCGCGTATTATAAATATATTTTTCCAATAATTCCCTATCGATTTGTTTGTACTTGCACGATACACATTAAACATCACCGGTTGTTACGACTATCGGTTTTTACGACTGAATATGAGCAGTCCCTTCGATGTTGTTATAACAGATTTTGACTGTAGTTAAAAAAAACTAAAAACACGCTTTTTATAAAATTCAACTAAAAAATTAAAAAATTTCTATTAATTTATATCTAATTATTATTATATTACATCGTGTATTTGTATGTATATTTACGGGTAATATGTATGTTTATGTGTATGAATATGTATGTATATATATTTCACTGGATTGATACACCGCGCGTAGTTCGTTTTCTAATGATTCTTGTCCACCTGATGGTTGTCTGGAAGACATGGCTCTTAGTGATAAGACCGGCAACTGTACTTTTTTTTGTATTTAATGTAGGTATAGCATTATTTATTTATTTTTGGGGGTACAATAAAGAATACTCTCTCTCTCTCTCTCTCTCTCTCTCTCTCTCTCTCTAATTATCTAATACTGAAAACTGAATGTTTGTTTTATTCTTATTGTCTGCATTGCCACACGGTCCAGCCGATTGCAATCCAAACATTTAGTGCTAGTCACTGCGGGTTTCAATAGTTTAATATCAATCCTTTCGAAATTTTTCGAATATTAGCAAAACCGGATTCACCTTGCCGATTTAAGAAATCTTCGTCATCAAAGTGGCCAGCGAAAGAAAGAGATAACGAGATGTTTCAGGTTTCTATTGCGCATCTGCTCTTTTGTATAAAAAAATCTCTACGTCATTTTACAAAAAAAATTAGTATGAACTTAGCTTGTACACATACTGTATAAAGTAATTTAAAAAGTAAAGTAAATATTTACGTAGACAATAAATTGCGTATAAGCTGGAATTGTATTCCAACAAAAATATATTATAGTTTCCACAAAAACACTTCTAACATCCCTAACATTAGAACATCAGTGGGTAATAATTCCTAAATTGGCAGATAACATTACTAGGCACAATGGGACATTGAGCTAGAATCTAGACAAGTTATGCGGCCTGAATGACTATGACAAGGCTAATGGGTAGTTATACTGCAATATTTATTAATGAATGCGGCTTTATACAAGTGGCAATGATGTATCTAAAAGCATCTATATTAATACGTGAAGCAAAAACTTTGTATCCCTTTTTACGAAAATTGCGCGGACGGAGGAGTATGAAATTTCCCACACTTATAGAGAATATAGAGAAGGAGTGCACAATGCTTTGTTTTTTTAATAATGCACAAAATATACATTAAATCAATAAAGAAAACATTACTCACACTGCCATGAATTTGACACCACACATATTATGTATATATACTCTTTGTTTATATGGTTTATCTTTAATATTATTTGTCTATAGTGTAGTCTTGGCGAAATCTGTGATTATAAGAAGTATAATAGTTTTTGACAATATAACCATAATAATGTTCAAGCTTATAATTTCAATTAATTATAGTCGAATTTCGACTACTGCGGGACCACTAGTAATATTAAATCAATCACTGGCATGACGTCACAGACAAACTTTACGGATGCGAGGTAAAATACATCAGATTAAAAATGATTATAATTAATTATGAAAAATAACACCGTAGCTAATTGATCAGGGGGATAATTTTAATCTACATTCCGTTCATGCTAATATTAGAAAGGAAAATCTAACAAAGCACTTAGATTTCTCTGACGAAAATCGGATGACTCACGCGTCTTCAAGACTGAAGGCAAACTTCAAACGCAGTATAGGATTACGGAGTCATGTGATTGTTTGGCCAAAATTATTCAGCTATCCGACAAAGACTATTTGGATAGCCTCCGTCAAGTCTATTTTTTCATTTTTACGTCAAGACGACGATAACGTTTCCGTGTATACAGTCTTTCGGGGGATTAATTTTGGAAATTCTGCGGCGTTTCATTGTAATCACGTCGCAATATTTTGATGAGCAGATAAAAAAAACAAGTATTTTCCTGCATTACAATACAATTAGTGGATACATTATCAAAACTTATTTAGAAGACTATTTTAAGAAACCGAATCTGCACGGTGTTCTTAAGCGACAGCTCGTAAATATGGTATGTTATTAAATAGGGTTTGGACTACTATACCTCCTGTTTTTACCGTGAAGAAGTCATCTTGGGTGGAGGAGTAATACAAGTTTAGTAATACAGGTTACAGTAATACAGGTACACTAATACAGTAATACAGGTACGGTAATACAGTAATACAGGTTACAGTAATACAGTAATACAGGTTACAGTAATACAGTAATACAGGTACAGTAATACAGGTACAGTAATACAGTAATACAGGTTACAGTAATACAGGTTACAGTAATACAGGTACAGTAATACAGTAATACAGGTTACAGTAATACAGGTACAGTAATACAGTAATACAGGTACAGTAATACAAGAAACGCGTGTTTATGTGTGTGTGTTGTTAATTCTTCAAACGAGGTTCGAAATGAATGAATACGGAAAGCAGCGGCATAGCTGGATGCCTGGAACAGCTGTTTTCCTTGAGCGATATTGACCGATCACCAGCAAGTGGATCTGCCTTCGAAACAAACAAAAAACTAGATAGATCGAAAAATCGTTTGATAGTTAACAACAATCAAGAATATCCTAATAATTGTTGAAAGAAAAAGCATGGTACTTCATTTCTTTTCGGTCTTTGCACAGTGACCACACCGTTTATATGTTTGCTCTGGCGGTACGATGTTATCCATTAACTATCCTTTGTTGGCGGCACATAGGATAGGACTTGGGCCGGAAAATGACAAACAAATTTTCCTAAGCTGGACTATTGTTCTCAGATAATCACGCATGTTGCTGTTGGCGTCTGTTATATGATCCACGCCATGTCTAATTTAGTCGGAGATTATCTTTACGCTTTAAATTTTAAGATATTGGAAAATACATTAAGAGATTTTTATAGGTTAACCGATATGATCTATTGTCTCTCTCTCTCTCCCTCTCCCCCTCTCTCTCTCTCTCTCTCTCTCTCTCTCTCTCTCTCTCTCTCTCTCTCTCTCTCTCTCTCTCTCTCCCTCTCTCCCTCTCTCCCTCTCTCCCTCTCTCCCTCTCTCCCTCTCTCCCTCTCTCCCTCTTTCCCTCTCTCCACTCACGTACCTACTCGTTTTCAATTTTATTGAGCATGGTCACGCCGTCTAAAACCATGCCGAATGGGAAGAGACTCAGTACCTTAATGCAGACCTTCTGTAACCGCTATTGGTTTTGTCTGACCCATTACTGTTCGTACCATTGATCTCGCAACCCTGTACATGTCAACTACGATGTTAACATAATGTTCGGGTTTATTCCTCATGCGAAGGCTCCACCAGATCGTGTTTCTTGGCATGCGGTCAAATGCCTTTTTCATGTCCAAGGATGCGACATACAATGGCCGAAGTTTCGCACGATACTCCTCAACGATCGTGCTTATAGCAAACATAGGATCGGTGGTAGATTAGCCCTGCATAAAACCATAGTGGTTTTTATCTGGTACATGATCTGCTGACTATGAAACTGGAATTGTTAAGAAAAACCATTAAAATCCGTTTATTTGGCTTTTAAATATGATTTTGCCTCAATTTCAGCGAGCACAATTTATTGTAAAACATTTATAAGTAGGTTAATTTTTTTATCCCTCTCCAAGGAGTTTCGAACCTCACTATCGAAAACCTATAAAAATATAAACATATTCAGTTAATTACGAAATTTGTCGCAATATATATGCAAAGACAACATAAAACAAAGAACAAACAAACTTCGCATTTACAAAAACAATGTACTGCGCACCTTATGCGTATGTACCTTATCAGGCGGCACACACTAGTACCCAAAGGATCAATGTAAGACTAAGCAATTAGCGTTGAATTACGTCAGCATGTAAACGCGTGCAACTCTACAACGATGTTGTCATATTCGTGAGTGACACTTTCCGGTGTAGATTCCGATCCGGTAGTAGATTCATTCGCGAAGTAGCTGCTCTTGAGTTGTTAGGTCTCCTTCAGAGGCGCTCGGGCAGCTGTTAGCAAATCCCACCACTCCTGGCTGAGCCTTTGCTCGCCCACTTCTCTTAGTGAAACTGGAAAGGCCTCCGGGCCACCAGTAATTCTACAATCATTAAACAAAACAATCATGTGTGGTCTGTAGACTGTCTAATTCGTGCACGGTGCATTCTTATCGAGTAATATACATAATATATATTTAGAAATCACGACTCAAAATATAAATGTGTTTAAAATAAATAAAATATAATTAAAAAAAATATTAACAAAAAACAATTCTCATCCCCAGGTTAGAGCCCCGTGAGCTTACTTACTCGCTCTACGAATCTAGTATAACCCGTCGAGGTTACTAGAACAGGTAGGGAAAAAAAACAATTCTAAACAATTAATGATTTTAAATAGTAATGACCAAAATTCGGGTAGGTAAGTTAATACGCGAATGTACATCGTCCGTCTACCCCTGGCGCCAACAAGCGAATGAGAATGAGCTTCTTCTCATGCCGACCATGGCGCGTCCGGTGTGGCCTGATCGTGACGTAACATGGCGTGATCGGCAAACCACGCCCCCTCTTCGTCAGTTTTATGCATATTATATTATACAATACTATAATCTCTATCGTTACTATAATATCTTTAACATAATCTCGTATATCGGGGTGTACTAAACAATCCCAGCGTCGCTTCCTGCGCTCCCAAAGTATCCGATTTCCGCCGAGACATAGAATGGCAATGGCGTAACATAGATACTTTGAATAGGTTGAGTTTTTAAGTTCTTATTACAGTAGCATTTCTTTTCAGAGTTTTATCTATCTATCTATAAATATAAATAAATAATAATATCTATCTATCGAACAGTGATGCGTTCCGCCTTCTTGTAACGGCCGCGGTGTTTTTATTATTACGTAGTTGTTACTGCGTAGACGCAGGCAAAAGATCTCGTGATCTCGCGAGCTCGATCTCGACTAAATCCGCACCGCTCTGGATACCACCGTCTACGACGCCATGTACACCGCCGAGAACAGAGGAAGATGGCGAAACATCATCAAAAAAAGGATAATGGGAGGAGATGGTTACGACCCTCAGACATGAGGAACGCGACTCAGGGAGGAGGAGACGCAGTTTACGATCTGATGACCCGGTCGTAGACGTCGCAACATGGATGCCGCCACCCACCTTGAGGCTTGAGGTTTATGTATAAATTGTTCAGTAATTCCGCATTTTACAATTTTTGCGCGTTTGCTTTTTATCACACGATACTACTATGCCTTCATCGTCGAGATAATTCGTGAACGTTTCTTATATAAGTATTTCATTACAAAAAAAATTACCCGCCTGCGAGATTCGAACACCGGCACCGTCGCTTCACTTCATATGAATACACGGTTTTATCCTTTAGGCTACGACGATTACTACTACATCTATATATTAACACGTGAAGCAAAGAGTTTGTATCCCTTTTTATGAAAATTTCGCGGACGGAGAAGTATGAAATTTCCCACACTTACAGAGAATATAGAGAAGAAGTGCTGAATATAATAATTTTTTTAAATTATACATAAAAATTGATTTAACGAATCACTGCAACAAGACATTACAGTAACACCATTGAAGTATGGTCTATGCATTACACACACTACCGTGTATTTGACACAACACATATATAATGTGTTTCTTATCATAATTTTGTTATTGTTTAAAGTCTGCATTCAAATTATGAATAGATTGATATTGTTCGTCTTAACTGTTAATCTGTTCTGACGAAGCATGTTGCGGATAATAACATGTACTTTTAGGTTAGGAATATTGTGTTCTTTTTTTTTAAATAAATAAAATTGAAATTTCCATCTGTAAAATCTGTGACTATAGAAGTATAACAGTCTTTGACAATAGAACCATAATATTCACACTTATAATTTCAATTAATTGTAGTCGAATATTTCGACTACTGAGGGACCACTAGTTACAATAGATACTTCATTCTATACTAATAGCGGATGGCGGTATTCAAGTTGTAATGCCACTTCGACAAAGCGGCACGACACGAGAACCCTCTCATCGTGGCCGAACGTAACTACATTCCCGATCCTGCGGACAGAATGGAAGCAGTCGACGTCGCCCCAAACACGTCATTTCGGATCCACTAACGGTGCTTTTAGGTACCTCAAGCACCGGTCATCGTTCTCGTCGAACCCGTCGCTCGCGATGAAGGGCTCGACGAGTAAATTAACCCACAGACACAGACCACTGAGTTTCTCGCCGGATCTTCTCAGTGGGTCGTGTTTCCGATCCGGTGGTAGATTCTGCGAAGCAAGGCTCTTGCTAGGATTCGTGTTAGCAACGTCGTCAGGTTTGAGCCCAGTGAGCTTACTAGTTAAGGTTGTGCTGAAATAGCCTCTCAAGGCTCTCAGCTTAGGTAGGAAAAAAATGTTATAATGTCTGTGTTATTCACCAAAAACACAACTCCCGGTGGGCCATGCTCTAGCCCACTCATTAAAAGCGTAAAAAAAAAATTTAAAAATGTTTAGTCAACAAATTCACAGATCTATGTCACAACAAGTATGCTGTGTTTGAACGGGCTACACGTGCAACAAACTTTGACTAGCACACATTCATCATTCTTGACAAAATGACAAAATACGAATTAAATGTTTGCAATTCCGAATTCTTATCTGTTTGTGGTGGTTTAAATTCTTGTTTAATTTAATATTACTTATTTAATGTTAAAGTAAATACATACACATTCATGTTTTGGAACGATGGCCGTACGATAGTAATATAGTTCAATTCAATTTAATCGTGCTTGTGTTAAAAAAAGTATTCTGTGAATGAGAAAAATTGCAAGGGTGTTGACTGAAAAAAAAATAGGTACCGAATTTGGATACGCCCATTAGTACACAGCTCACGGAATTTCTCGCCGAATCTTCTGAGTGGGTCCGATCCGGTGGTAGATTCTGCGAAGCGCAGCTCTTGCTAGGGCTAGTGTTACCAATTTCTCTCAGGTTGAGCCCGTGAGCTCACCTACCAGTCCGCGTGAAGTTGGAATAGCGCCTTAGGATTTACCAACGATTAGGTAGAGAATAAAGAGCCATTTAATGGTGTCGTGGGTCGTAATGTCCACGCAGGAGTGATCACCGCCTGCGTTCCAGTTTTAAGGATGGGAATCCCTTACTCGCCTTTTGCGATATTCAAGGGAAGCGAGTGGTACTATTCTAGACCCATCGTTTCCAGTCGCATCTATGTTAAAATTACACGATTATGACGGTACATGTAAACGAAACCTTGACGACTGACGTTATCGCAATTCCTTGACATCCATCCATTGAAACTTCATCTTTGTACCGTGAAACATTAAGAATATATTAACACGTCAACAATTTTAGGAACGATAATATTTGCTTGGTTTTTTTTCTCTGTGATATACGATATATAAATTTGCTAGTCGTTTTGGACATAATGACGAATTGCTTTTACGATTCTATCTCGCGTCTATACGGCGTGCAAAATAATTACCATAAATTGTGTGCAAAGCGCTCCCAACATAAGTATTTATATACACACATTTGAAGGTAGTTAACATAACTAGCAATGAGGTAAAGGTGAAATGTCGACAATGAACTACATGTGTGCGCTGGTATCGCCTTATAGTCAATAGCAACCATGAAAACTGTATTGGAAACATCGGAAATTATTAATTGAATGCATCGAACGGTAAATAGAATATAGTTTCAATTCTATGTTTAATACTGTTACGCTCTGGGGTTCGGGATAACTAAAAATTGTACCGATTTACAAGTTAACACTGTATTAGCACTTAGAACACTTCACAAGCACTTTAAAATTCTCAATTCGCTTCTTTCGCTTCGCTTCCGGTGATCCGTTCGCTGTTTCGCTTCGAGTAGTTTCGATTACTAACAGACTGCGTGACATCTCTGCAACGCTTTTATAGTCGAGACGAAATCCCTAGCATCGTCGAGAATATTCCGCACAAGTCGAGTATTGTGTGTTTCACCAATCTGACAATAGATGGCGTTGTACTTCTCGAGCGTTCTAGATTCTAATAGATCCTTCGATATTCGTTCGGCTATTTGACGATAGATTGCGTTACTCTTACAGGTGTAACAACACGTTTACACGTATTCTTGTAAAATAAATTTTAAACGTACCTTTCAGTGTCTTCAAGACGTGCGATTAACTTGAAAATTTGCAGTCGTATCAGCTATTAGTAGTTACCAGTTGCCAGAGATAAGATCACACATCGCGAATACAATGATGGTGAATCAAGATTAGAATCAAGCATGTTTTGTACTTTTGAACTGGATGGCGATTGGTGGCGGAAACACGTCGCACCTTCATATTCAAGTGAAGTATTAGATTTGGACAGGAAAATAGAGTGATTTAGGGGCGTGTTATGAGCCCGCACGGGTAGGTACCGCCAACCTGCATATTTCTGCCGTGAAGCAGTAATGTGTTTTTTTTTTATAGCTTAGATGGGTGGACGAGCTCACAGCCCACCTGATGTTAAGTGGTTACTGGAGCCCATAGAAATCTACAACGTAAATGCGCCACCCACGTTGAGCAGTTACAGTTTGAAGGATGGATAAGCCGTTGTCCTGTAAAACTGAAAGACTTATACTCTATTCCAATTACGAAGTCCCTTTTGACATTTTTAGAACGTAACTCTTCACGTTTCGCATGATTTGAAACAATAATCATTTTAATACGCTTTTATTAGCTTCAGACGTATGTATGTTAGTATGTAACGGAATCTTTGAACATGATTATTGATTGAAAACGTCGGATTAACTCCAAATTTGATATACTTATTAATGACCGATGACAATTCAATATTTAAACGCACACGCACACGCACACACACAATAACAAAATAACAACATCTGTCTCATGGGACTTCGTAATTGGAATAGAGTATAGAACTCATGGTTCAAGGTGCGTGGCGTCATTTACGTTGTTAATGTCTATGAGCTCCGATAACCACTTTATACCAGAATACCAGGTGGATATGATCACGGCCACCCATCTAAGCAGTAAAAAAAAGTCTCCTAATATTATTAGTACTAGAGGTCCCGCAGTAGTCGAGATTCGACTATAATTAATTGGAATTGTAAGTTTGTACACCATTATGACTGTATTTTATACTTCTATAATCACAAATTTCGAATTTCGCCAAGACTATACTATAAAAAATATTAACAAAGACAAACAATATTTAATCTATTCTCAATTTGACAACAGACGTCAAGAACAAAAGTTTGACAATAAATAGTATGCATGCGTGTGTGCATCAAATACATGGTATGTAGTGTGTGTAATGTTTTCTTTATTGATTTAATGTATCTTTTATGCATTATTTAAAAAAAATATTAGCTTTGTGCACTTCTTCTCTATATTCTCTGTAAGTGTGGAAAATTTCATACTCCTCCGTCCGTGCAATTTTCGTAAAAAGGAATACAAAGTTTTTGTTTCACGTATTAATATATAGATAGTCAGAAAACTTTAAGAGTGGCTACAAACGCGCATAGCATTCTCCAGACCTTGCCATTCGCCTTACGGATCAGTGGTGTGTATTAGATTCAGGACTCGTCAAAAAAAGGCATTGTTAAAGATGCCACCAGTTTTAATAGTTTTTTTTTTTTTAAACAATCACGCCACGTTACCTGGTCCCGTCATAAGTTCGTAAAGAACTTGTGTTACAGATACCAGATAACGGAAATAAATGTAAGATTTTCATTATACACATACATATATTTAATATACATCCATATAACCCTGGAAAACACATTTATATTTATCATACAAATATCTTCCCTTGGCGGGATTCGAACCCGCGACCCCCTTTTGTAGTGACCATGTCACTTACCACTACACCAGACGGCCGTTGATTGTTAAAGATGCCATCAGTGTTAATAGATAATTACGTCACAATCTCGCGTATTAACGGGTTTCCGAGCGCCAGAGATAGATCTCTGTTATATGTGATAATATTAATTAAGCGATCTATTATGTTATAATACATTACGTCATTCGTTATGTGACAATGCGACGCGACGTGAGCAAAGTGTGGATAATATATTAGGCATCCATTCTTATTTACTTGATCCGCCGACAAAATATTTTCATGTTCTACACAGTAGACGGATTCGTGTCTAGATTATATTTAGCGACTGCAGATATGACGTCATTTTTTTTTATTAAATTCCGCTGGCTGGTCGTTGTGTCTAGGATGAACTTTTTCCACGTTTTTTTATATATGTATGGAGTGGGATATGCTGAAATGTCTATATATATATATACATATATATTTTTTCTTGCTTAGATGGGTGGACGAGCTCACAGCCCACCTGGTGTTAAGTGGTTACTGGAGCCCATAGACATCTACAACGTAAATGCGCCACCCACCTTGAGATATAAGTTCTAAGGTCTCAGTATAGTTACAACGGCTGCCCCGCCCTTCAAACCGAAACGCATTACTGCTTCACGGCTGAAATAGGCAGGGCGGTGGTACCTACCCGCGCGGACTCACAAGAGGTCCTACCACCAGTAATTACGCAAATTATAATTTTGCGGGTTTCATATTTATTACACGATGTTATTCCTTCTCCGTGGAAGTCAATCGTGAACATTTGTTGAGTATATATTTCATTAGAAAAATTGGTACCCGCCTGAGATTCGAACACCGGTGCATCGCTTAACACGAATGCACCGGACGTCTTATCCGTTAGGCCACGACGACTTCAAATGCCCTGTAGATCCGGTGTATGTCCTAACTGGTATCAATTGATGAAACCGCTGAGATTTAAATCCAGCAGGAACTGTCAGTAGCCATTGACCATTTCTTTTATTTTATTATAAATCAACTTTGATGAATAGTCGGCCCCCTGATTACAGAAAACAAATTTGTAACGAAGCATAATTACATAATTACCATTATTTTTAATCAAATATGTAAATAATTTGTTTGTCTTTAATTAAAGTAATATTGACTTTATTCAAACAGATACTTTAGTTTAAGCTTCTACATATATCTGTGTACGACTCAAGTGTCAGTTTTGATTATTATCTTATTGATGACTATCCAAACTAAGCTCTCAATCATCTGCCTTAAAAGGATATTTGAGTTCTTCGGTCACATTGCCAGAAAGAGTGGTGACAATCTTGAAAAATTTCTGCTATCTGGCAAGAATGAGGGCAAAAGATCTCGTGGCCACAATCCAATGCGCTGATCCGACCAAAACCGCACAACTCTGGATACCACAGTCTACGATGCCATACACACCGCCGAGTACAGAGGAAGATGGTGAAACATCATCCACACAAAAATAATCGGAGAGATGGTCACGACCCTCAGAAGACATGAGTTGCTTAGATGAGTGGACGAGCTCAAAGCCCACCTGGTGTTAAGTGGTTACCGGAGCACATAGATATCTATAACGTAAATGTGCCAACCTCCAAACACTTTTCTAATTTAAGCTCAGAGTCTGAAGATACGCATGACTAAAACACTTTTAAAGCTTATTTATCAAGGCAGTTTATAACAATGATGAACATTTTCCCAGATGTATTGTACTTAGATAATTGACATTCACATAGACAGAAGGATGAAAGTTAACAATTTTTCTTCAACAGTTCCACTGTCTTCATGTCACTGATGTTACCAAATTGAAGCGTGGGACAGCCGTTGTAACTATACTTGAGACCTTAGAACTTATACTTCGAGGCGGGTGGCACATTTACGTAGTAGATGTCTATGGGCTCCAGTAACCACTTAACACCAGGTGGGCTCTGAGCTCATCCACCCATATAAGCAATAAAAAAAAAAGTCTCCTACTCATTGATGTATTGAAAAATATTTTATATACTCTCTCCTAATACATAATTCAACTTCCCTTACACCTTTTTTATTTCTTTATTGCCCTTGTAAGTAGACGAGCATATGACCCACCTAATGGTGAGTGGTTATCGTCACCCATGGACTTCAGCAATGCCAGGGGTAGAGCCAAGCCGCTGCTTACACCTGACTCACATAATGATGGTGCTTACAACTAGATCCAATACCGTTGACATTATTTCAAATTGGTATTGTCTTTTGGCGACAAGTAATTAACTAAAAACTAAGAATAGCCGTTGATTACTTTTAATTTTAATGTTTTACTGCATTATGATAGATAAGAATGACCTGACGATAACAATACCAATGGACTTTAAAAGTTATCTGTCAGTACTCCGCAGTAATTATGTTTAATGTGTTACTATTATATCGTTCATTCGTAAATATAATAATCCGAAACCAGTTTAGAAAGAGATTATTGTAGATTATTATTGTTGTAACAAAAAAATATTTAAAGGAGGTTGGCTGTTATAACTTTTTGTTTTTCAATTCATTAAAATAAATAAATAAATTGCCAGACGTGTTAATTTGTTCTGCGTGAAACGAAACGTAAAAGTCTAAATGTATATAAAAATTAAAAATAAATATAAATACGTTTGAAGTCGTCGTGGCCTAAAGGATAAGACGTCCGGTGCATTCGTATATAGCGATGCACCGGTGTTCGAATCCCGCAGGCGGGTACCAATTTTTCTAATGGAATATGTACTTAACAAATGTTCACGATTGACTTCCACGGTGAAGGAATAACATCGTGTAATAAAAATCAAACCCGCAAAATTATAATTTGCGTAATTACTGGTGGTAGGATCTCTTGTGAGTCCGCACGGGTAGGTACCCACCGCCTCGTCTATTTCTGCCGTGAAGCAATAATGCGTTTCGGTTTGAAGGGTGGGGCAGCCGTTGTAACTATACTGAGACCTTAGAACTTATATCTCAAGGTGCGTGGCGCATTTACGATGTATATGTCTATAGGCTCCAATAACCACTTAACTTTTTTTTTTAAATATACGGTAGTCGGAACAATATTTGTCGATGAAAACCACTTCAGTCGTCCATGATCTCGAAAACTGTAAAATATTTGAAACGTCGGACAAAAAAAAGTGACGATAATAATAAAATGCAAAATTCAACCGTAAAAGTAATTTTTAATTGTGTTTTTATACTGACGGTCTTTAACATCACGATTACCATTTATATGTTACCATACCGTAGCTTGAATATTACGGACATATTGGCAGAAAGCTAGGCGGTAATTAGTTAAGCCTGACTGGCTGGTCTGGACTACTGGTCAACAACCAATTATAACATATCAAAATCCTCAGTTATGATGAGAACTTAGCCCACTGAGTTCCTCACCGGATCTTCTCAGTGGGTCGTGATTCCGATCCGGTGGCGGAATCTGTGAAGCGCTACTCTTGCTAGGGCTAGTGTTAGCATATTCTCTAATATTGAGCCCGTGAGCTCACCTAACTAGAAGCCAGAGAAGCTAGACTATTCCTAATGACCTATGCTTTAAGGCTACCAGCGACTTAATAGGGGTTTTTTTTTGAGAACTGTGCACGTAGGAGTACTATTATTTGACATTTCGCTTTTTCGCATTCATCATCATCATCATCAGCCTATAGCAGTCCACTGCTGGACATAGGCCTCTCCAATTGTTCGCCACTGTGCACAATCCTCGGCTTCTGCCAGCCACCCTGCACAGATCATCACCCCACCGAGCCTGAGGGCGTCCTGCACTGCGTTTTCCAGTTCGCGGTCTCCACTCAAGAACGCGTTTACCCCAACGGTAATCGGTTATCGGTTAACGGTTGTTTCGCATTAAAAGTGTACAATTTCCAAAAATATTCGAAATTGAGTTAGCATGCGTGTAAACATTTGGTATCACCAATATTTTTCTCATAAATACTGTACTAGTTTAGTTTTTGTTTTTTTTTTAGACAAAATTAATACATAATTTTATCTTACTTTAAAAGAAAGAAAATGTAATTGTTAAAAAGTTAATGTTGCAATGATGATTAACATTAAAAATATTACATATTAAACGCTTTAAAACGCTCTCCTGTAAAATTAGTAAGTTTTGAGATTATACAGTTTTAATGCGAGAAAACGATTTACGACTACCTCTTTTAAATGCGCGAAAGCACCAGACCCGCAGTCAGAAGGAAAAAGAAAAGAAAAAGAATTGTGAAACCATAACGAATACGACCCCCACACCAAGAATGTGGCTACGCAGAAGAAAATGCCTCTATAATAATATGTGTAGCTTAAAAACAGAAAAAAAAAAACACGCATAGATAACAAACTCATTGTGCTTTTTGGCCCATCCGGGTGATGGAAGGCCGGCTATCCTCGACCCACGCTGGTTCTGGTCCAGCGGGGTATTCCGTAGGATAGCTCACTCTAACCGGCGCCATCTAGGCGGGCTTCAGATAGCCTGCCGACCGAGAGGGCTGGTGGTCGTGACGCCGACGACCGCCAGTCTGGCGTCCCGAGGGGGAGGGTGATGGGAGAGATGTGCTCCGCACTAAACGCTTCACTTTCCCCCCTTTGCCTCTTCATGAGTTCTGTCTCATGCGAGGTTTGGACGTTGGTTGTTGAGCGACAGGAGGTTTTAGTCAGTTCGACTCTGACACACCCCACCCTCCATCCCCAGGAGGGCGGGGAAGTCCGGCGATTTCCTGCTGAACAAAAAAAAAAACAAAAAAATAGATAACAAACTGAAAGAACAGTTTTTTTTATCTATTTCCTTATTCTGTCGCCACTGGTCAAGATATTCGAATAGGGAGCTTCTAAAATTATTACTGATGCAAAATTTCAGGTTAATCCGACGTCTTGGATCCCGCTTCAGAATTACTCTCAATGATTCCGTTACAATGAGAACGAACATACATACGTACGTACGTACGGAGCTAACAAAAGCGTGTTAAAACAAAAAAACCGTTTATTATACACAGATGCAAGCCATCGAAACGTGTAGGTACGTCACAAGCTGTAGACTGCGTAGGTACTTTCGTGTCTGTCTTGCGTGTCAAGGTTGGCGCCGCGCCCCCACCGAGAACCGGTTACGCGAGCTAGGAAGCTAAGTCTTGTATTCAATCTACGTTATTAAAAACTAGATGCGCTGTTCTAAAATCTGCATTATATCTGTGGACCGAATGGTAAACAGTCGATGTCGCCCTAAACACTTCATTACGGATCCTCCACATCCATTAACGGTGCTTTTAGGTACCTTAAGCACCGTCCTCGGGCTCGTTGAGTAAATGAACCCATAGACACAGCCCACTGAGTTTCTCGCCGGATCTTCTCAGTGGGTTACATTTCTGATCCGGTGGTAGATTCTGCGAAACACGGCTCTTGCTAGGGCTCGTGTTAGCAACGTTATCAGATTTGAGCCCCGTGAGCTCACCTACTAGTTAAGGTTCCGCTGATATAGCCTCTCAAGGCTATCAGCTTAGGTAGGAAAAAAAAGGGATCGTATTCCTTAAAAACTTCAATATCAAAGTACAATGATCCCAATGCTTGCCGAGATCTCTCATTAAATAGCTGATCTAAGATCTGTTCAAAACTGTATACGTTGATTAACTATAAATCTATACATCTATCTATATATATAAAAACGAATTGCTGTTCGTTAGTCTCGCTAAAACTCGAGAAAGGCTGGACCGATTTGGCTAATTTTGTTCTTGAATTATTTGTGGAAGTCCAGAGAAGGTTTAAAACGAAGATAAATATGAAAATACTCGAAATTAAATAAAAATAACAATTTTGTTTTTCCTTTGATGTTATCTCCCGTCGGACGGATTCCTTTTGTTTGTTTTAAGTTTATTTTATACTAAAGTTTAGGTATTTTATTTATCGATTGAGGCACTACGAAGTCTGCCGGGTCAGCTGGTTAAGAATAAATAAGAATCTAAGGTTATTATTACGAGTGACATTTAAAATTTAACTTCCGATTTCTACAAGTATACCTTACTTCCTTGCTCTGGCGTTTTAAAAATAATCTGTGAGTAAATTAAAAACAAAAACAAATTGTAAATCAATCACTGTCAATAAATAATGACAATAGTTTGATCATGTTCTAAATATATAATTAAAATGATCTGTTACCCCTAATATTTGATTTGCGAAACTCTAGACTTCTGGTTTTATAGATAGATAACGAAATGTAGATTAAATCGATACAAGAAATTCAAGTTATAAAATACTTTATAATTCGTCTCAAGAGAAACATTCAGGAAAACGCATTCAGAAGAGATGGACCGCGGTCAAACCTGTACGATTTCAACTTGACTTACACGATTATCTATGATGCGTTTCACTGTATCATCTACATCAAATTAGTAAAAAATAATGTTATACACGATACAGAGAAGGACTCATTAAGGTATTCAGTAGTGAGCAAACGATTTAAAGGACACGACTAATTAGTTTAACATAGAAATTACAGTTTGGGATCAACATTAATTACAGTTAAGTACCGAAATTATAGCTAGAGTAGTTATACCAATTACAGTTAAGGACTGTGTGTCTAGTGTGAGTTGTTTAACGTTCTCGATAACGTAAAAGTTAACTCAAATTTGTATGCAGTTGGAACAGCATCACTAGCGGCAAACGTAGGCAAACGTTAAACGCACAGACAAACGCTTTGGTTTCAAGTATCGTTAGGACTAGTCGCATCCGGAGATGGACCGCGGACCTACGAGATTCACGAAGATATCGAATACGGGATCATGTTATTGCCTATTTAACACGACGTCGTGTCTCAATCCATGAAAATTTGTTAGACAAACAAACACAAGCATAAGATTTTTATGGCAAACTGGTGGTAGGACCTCTTGTGAGTCCGCGCGAGTAGGTACCACCACCCTGCCTATTTCAGCAGTGAAGCAGAAATGCGTTTCGGTTTGAAGAGCGGGGCAGCCGTTGCAACTATACTGAGACCTTAGAACTGATATCTCAAGGTGGGTGGCGCATTTACGTCGTAGATGCCTTTGGGTTCCAGTAACCACTTAACACCAGATGGGCTGTGAACTCGGCCACCCATCTAAGCAATTTTTTTTTTGGCAAGCTATATTGTTTACATTTAAAAGCGGTAACAAGGTGTGAAATATTGAAGACTATGCTTATTTAATGCTGCGAAATACGTCTTATACGAAGCGCTAATTAGGTATCTCGTGATGATTGTTTCGTCTCTATGTCAAAGTCCACAAGACCCGGTCGTAGTGAGACTATGGAACGAAATCGTGTGCGATATACTGAATTTTCGAAGTCAAAAAGAGATGTCTATTGACTTTAGTAATAGCCATATAACACTAACGAAGACCGTCTTCTTCTTATTCAAACACACAAAAAAAAAGAAACTTTTTAAGTACTGTAATGCGAATTTATAATAAAATTATAAAGCTGAGGATTTAATTTGTTTGGTTGAACGCGCTAATCTCAGAAACTACTGGTCCGATTTGAAAAAAACTTTCAGTGTTAGATAGATCTAGATCTGTTATTCAAATATATTTTCACCTTCTACGTAAATTAAGACAGGGGTAAAATTTAGCGTTATCCCAAAGTAACTAATCCACGAGGACGAAATCGCGATCAAAACCTTGTTAAGAATGTATTTATATTTTTAAACATTTGTAATAATAGTGAACACGTAAATAACGTTATGAAAGTGAGATGTTTCAATGCTTTTCCGTTCTGGGCTGCCAGGGCCGGTCCTACGTTATTTTAGGACTAAACAGAACAAAAAAATCCGAGGCAATGCCAACAGCTTCCTGCTTCGTCTGGTACGCGGTATGATCTGATGCTATTTTCGTCATTAATAAATTTATTTTCACGATGATCGGGGTTGAGGGTTAAAAACGTAATCCTTCAAAACGGAAGTCAGGACTGCTTCACGATAGAAATGGACAGATTTTTTTTCCAACCTACGCTGATAGTATTGAGAGGCTATTTCAGCGTAACCTTAACTAGTAGGTGAGCAAACGGGGCTCAAATCAGACGACGTCGCTAACACGAACTAAGAGCCGTGCTTCGCAGAATCTACCACCGGATCGGAAACGCGACCCACTGAGAAGATCCGGCGAGAAACTCAATGGGCTGTGTCTGTGGGTTAATTTACTCGTCGAGCCCTTCGTCGCAAGCGACGGGTTCGACGACGACGATGACCGGTGCTTGAGGTACCTAAAAGCTCCGTTACTGGATCGGGAGGATCCGAAATGACATGTTTTGGGCGACGTCGACTGCTTTCCATTCTGTCCGCAGGATCGGGAATGTAAGGTAGGGACGGGTTTGTGGTGCCTACTTATGCAGACCTATAATATACCTTATGACTAGTGTAAATATTATCTTTTTTTATGAATCAGGGATTACTGGTGGCCCGGTGGCCTCTCCAATTTCACCAGGACCGGTGGGCGAGCAAAGGCTCAGCCAGGAGGGTTGGGATTTGCTAACAGCTGCCCAAGTAAATACTATCGCTTCTTATCTCTATATTGGGAGCTCCGGATTCGATTTCTAGTCGAAGCATTTACTTTGTCAAATACATTTCGTAGACCCATAGCAAAGGAGGAAAGGTTTTCCTATCGGGGTAGTTACTTATAAAAAATTCATTTCATCGGAACATGAAATTAATATTCTGTTAAAATTGATGATATTCATGACATTTCGCGCGCATCGCACAGAGTCTACAAAAAATTCGCGCGCATTTAATGTTACATAATATTCAGAACATGCCTCTACACTCAAATTAGACTCGTGGTTAATGTTATTGTTATCTCAATAAATGTATTTTTATACACACAAAAAATCTCATAGTATACATAGTTGTGTTTATTTTGTATACATAGCATATTTAATATAATCATTATATTTTCCTTGTTAGAAGCGCTAAATTAAACATTATACACGTGTTAGTTATTGCAACGTTTTATAGTACATAATACGTATTTGTAAGACTGTTATTAAGATCTTTGCGACGAAATGATCGTTTTGTTTTTCTTACTTACGATACATTGTTTTGCAAAAACAGGAAATCGATATATTTACGTAATACTCGTTCGTACGGATGTCAACGTAACAACGGTCATTTCCCCGGCGACCTTCTCTCTACGCCAACAAAACGGCTCAGTTCCACGCCTCAATAAAACATAAATAATTAATTACTAAGAGCGCACACGTGAATTTAACGCATGCATTACGAACCTTTGCACATCGCACGAAAAAAAAAAAAAAAATAGGCCGTCGCGTTCTCAACCCACGAGACTAGAAGCGAATACTGTCTAGAAAAAAATAAAGTCCAGCATATAATAACAGCAGTTGCCCAGTTGCTCTGCGTTTGACAGTTCTGATTTCAGTCAGTCAGTCCGCATTCGTGTTGCGTGCTGGACGCCTGTGCAACTAATATATTTTCCCGCTAAAATTTATTTACGTATTGTGTTTAAAAAAAAAAAACATTTTTACATTAAATTAAAACGTGCTGTGCTATTTTCTATATTTATCATTCGTACGTGATTCGATCTGTATTCGGTGTGAATACAAAGGATTTTTTAAATTCAGGTGAGTTTTAATGAATGTGTCTCATTTATTATTTATTAGAACCGCGCCACGATGAATGCAAGTTTTATGTAGACAATGTGTGATTTAAATATTCATAGCATTAATACACAAACGATAATGTCATAAAAAATGAATGCTACGAATACAACTGTAAAATAAGCCATAAAACCCCGATAAAGAATAAGCTTTAGAGATTGCAAATACAAAAATTAGCTAGTAGCATATATTTTTTTTTAAATTTTTTTTTTGTTGTAATTGGGCAAACGAAACATCAACGTACGTACCTATCAAATACCGGAGCCTTTAGACATTACCACAGAGTACTCGTTTTGTGGTATAAAATCAAAATGTCAAACTTTAGGGTACATACCCCGATTCCAATCAGAAATCATATCCGTAGTTGAACATGCTGTGAAGATGCAGCCGTTTTACCAATGAAACCACCAGATCCAGCAGACTGATTTAAATTTAAGGCACAAAACCAATTAAGTATGTAAAATAAAAATGTGTATATGCTGATAAAGAAAAACAGTGGTATAACCAATTTGCATACAATATATATTATAGTCAAAGACACTATGACTTGTATTTTTTTGTTGAATACGTTTGTTTCATCGTTGGAGGTCAAGATAATTCCAATTGAATATATATATAGCGCGTGCTTTCGTCCTAGCCTCAAGTTCAAAGCTTATAAAAGCATCTACAGTCGAAAAATGAATTAGAGCTTTTAAGATTTACATTAAAAAGCATTGCAGAACTCTGAAAGGTTCATATGATGTCCACGAGACTGCCAAATTAGAAAATGACTATGTCATTCAATATACATATAGCCTTTACGAGGTTAGGTACCTAGTATTATTATCTACCTGGTATTTTATAAGCTTACCTCTACGCGTCTTTAAAAAAAATATCAAGAATTGTTCTAGAATATAAAACAGTGGTTCTCAACTTTTCTTTTTAAGGCACCATTTGACACTCTTACGTATTCAGTTAAGTACCCGATTGAAGTTAATGAAAATCTATATATATAAAAATGAATTGCTGTTCGTTAGTCTCGCTAAAACTCGAGAACGGCTGAACCGATTTGGCTTATTTTGGTCTTGAATTATTCGTGGAAGTCCAGGGAAGGTTTAAAAGATGAGAAAATATAAAAAAGCTCGGAATTATATAAAAACAAACAATTTTGTTTTTCCTTTGATGTGTCCCCTTGATGTGTCTTTTATTTATCGATTGAGGCACTACGAAGTCTGCCGGGTCAGCTAGTAAAAAATATAGTTGATCAGTCATCATTTCAAATTTCGCCCACGTTCATCACCCACATTTCAAGTTGGTAAAAATCTCACAAAAGGTTCCTCTTATTGCCGTTGAAAGCAAACGATCATAATGCCCATCTGAGGGTAAATAGTAATCTTCGCTATTAAAAATCAGCGAAGTAATCAACCAAGCGGCTGCCTAGTGCATCTGTAAAATCGCATAACCCCGAAACTTATAAGTCTTAAAGATCTAACATCACAAATAAATAAAAATTCGAGTTATCAATTTAGGGTTCGTAATTATTTTTTTAATAAATGAATTTGTCAAAAACTTCGATACACTTAATATTTTGTGAAAATGCACAACCCTAGAGTTAAAAAATTCAGAAAAAAATAAGTAATATTATAATTTTACAAGGGTATACCGGAACCTTAATAACACCGAACCATGAATGGAATTAAAATTCTCTTACAGACTGCGGTAACAAGAGCTTTGTAACTGATAATAAATAAATCTTTGTTATACGAAGAAGGTATATCAAATAGTAATGATGATGCTGAAAGTAATAAGAGCTCGTTATTTGAGGAATATTAATCATATAATCTTGTAATCCTAAGAAACAGTTTCAAACTTATCACAATTGATTTTATAAGTAATTTAATATTCATTAGAGTTAGTACGTCCGCACTGTAATTAAGTACTGCATATTTATGACATTAAAAATACCAGTTTAATACTAGCTGATCATTACTAGTTACCGTCAGGGTTAGGGTCAGTAACAACAATGATAACAGCCACGTAATAATAGGTTCTGAGGTATCACAATCATGCATTAAAATAAACATTTAAAGAAAGCATTCAAGTAATTATCCACGATTCGTCTATCGTAACTGGGCTATATTTAAATATTTACGACCGTCGTGGTCCAAAGATCACGTTGGCACTGTTGAAGTTCCGGTTTTGACTTTCGTTGCGATAAAGTTTTAGGGGCATATTTTTTGAATAGGGCACTTCTTTTTATTGCCCTTGTAGGCAGACGAGCATACGGCCCACCTGATGATGAGTGGTTACCGTCGCCCATGGACTTCAGCAGTGCCAGGGGCAGAACCAAGTCGCTGCCTACCGCTTAATACTCTCCACAAGCCTCTTTTAAAGAAGGACATGTCATAGCGCTCGGGAAACACCGTGGAGGGGAGCTCATTCCATAGCCGGATGGTACGTTAATTTAAACATCATTTATTCAATTTATCTATGTTATACCTAGTAATACATAACGGTAATAATAGTAATATATGTATTATAATATACAGTTGAGGAGTTTTATTTCGTTTCATCGAGCTTGAAATCACAACGATTCTAAAGAAGTTTCATTTCAATATATTATACTTTTGTACTCACAAAAGTTTCATTTTTACCCCCCAAAATTCCGGATGGTACGTGGTGTAGGAATATCTGTGTGCATTGGCGGTGGGAGTGAAATTGTAGAGGCATAGTCCAGTAGTAGCTGGATATAGTGTTTTACCTTCGATTACGTAACTTCAATGTCGTCGTTTATCTAGAGATCCGAGATTTGAAACTCTATTACATTGGAAAAGGGTTATAGTAACATATATTTCTAACTAAAACGCTGTTACAGTTAAAATTCCTGAGTACCGATGTTAGTAAGTGTAGCGGACTTGGTTTAGTCGAGTCGCACACAATAAACATGTTGCAGGCTGTCGTGTCCTTTATCATTATCACCTTACATAATACTCACGCTCTGTATATAAGCACAGACTCAATAGTAAGCTTAGCAGTCAATGCTTAAGGGACGTAATATCGCAAAATCTGCCACTCACCCTGATACCTAAGTTTGAACCTTTCAAACTGAAACGCATAGTAGCTTCATGGCAGAAATATTCAGATTTTTTTTATTGCCTAAGTGTGTGGACTAGCTCACAGCCCACCTGGTTTTAAGTGGTTACTGGAACTCATAGACATCTACAACGTAAATACGCCACACACCTTGAGATATAAGTTCTAAGGTCTCAGTATAGTTACAACGGCTGCCCCACCCTTCAAACCGAAACGCATTACTGCTTCACGGCAGAAATAAGCGGGGCGGTGGTGCCTACCCGTGCGGACTCACAAGAGGTCCTACCACCAGTAATGGAGTAGATAAGATAGTCTCTTCATAAGCGATAAAGGCCTAATCCCTGAAAATTCATTTACTTCCCTGGCTCGATATATTTACTTGAAGACGTCCGATAGAACAATATCGGAAGGATTGATTTTTATAACCATTTAAAAATATTAATTATACATTCTGCTATATAATTTTCCTCGATTCATTTGCAATGTCCTTATTCTTGACAATCGCTATTACCGAGTTAAATAATTGAATTAAATGAAGGCCTTTCATGTTATAGAAGACCTTGCAACTCTCCTGTGACAGCTTCCATATAATGACTCATTTTAAATCGTTTAAGATTGTAATTTTCAATATTTTTTTTATTGCTTAGATGTGTGTACGGGCTCACATCCAAATTTGTGTTAATTGGTTACTGGAGTCCATAGACATCTACAACGTAAACGCGCCACCCACCTTGAGATGTAAGTTCTAAGGTCTCAACTATAGTTACAACGGCTGCCCCACCCTTCAAACCGAAACGCATTACTGCTTCAAGGCAGAAATAGGCAGCGTGGTGGTACCTACCTTCTGGTAGGCGACAGCATCCACGCTTAAGTATGTGGTAAGAAGGGGTTCCTCTAAAATCAGTCCATATCGTCGAAAGCCATGGAAAATACTGCTGTTTATTTCATCAGAACGAAAACAGCAGATCTTCCGGGAAATTTCCCAAAGTAAATATTTTGATATACGTAATACTACATTACATCTTCCGTCGCGGCGCATGCAAGTAACCCAGACCTTTCGCGAATTCTGAACTCGATAACAATGCATGTGACGCGTGTGCGCGGACTAACAAGAGGCGCACATGTTTCAGGTTCAATTCAGATATCATATTATGAGATATTGTGTAATACTATTTAGTATTTTTCTCAGTTTTATTCAGTCTTAGACATAATTAGAAATTACTTTAACGAGTTTAAGCTCGCGTTTTTTAATGTTGCGTTATTTTTTTATTTTTTACTAGCGACCCGCCCTCGCTTCGCTTCGGAAACATTAAAACAGACATGAAACAAAAAAAAAAAAAAAAGCCTATGTTCATCAGGGACAATGTCGGCTTCTAATGGAAAAAGAATTTTTCAAATCGGTCCAGTAGTTTCGGAGCCTATTCGAAACAAACAAACAAACAAATCTTTCCTCTTTATAATATTAGTATAGATTACATTGATGGGTGGACGACCTCACAGCCCACCTGGTGTTAAGTGGTTACTAGAGCCCGTAGACATCCACAACGCAAATGCACCACCCACCTTGAGATATAAGTTCTAAGGTCTCAAGTATAGTTACAACGGCTGCCCCGCCCTTCAAACCGAAACGCATTACTGCTTCACGGCAGAAATAGGTAGATAGAATAATACTATTTAGTATTTTTCTCAGTTTTATTCAGTCGTAGACATAATTAGGAATTACTTTAACGGGTTTAACTCCAATTTTTAATGTTGCGTTATTCTTTTATTTTTTATTACATTGATGAGCTCACGACGTCACGGTTAGGAAGAAAAAAAAAACGGCTGTTTATGAATATTGGAATCCCATTGAGATTCTAATGGAACGTACAGAAAAGTTCTGCGAGTGCTCCCATTGCTTTTGTCATTTCAACGTGCATCTTATCAAGTTTATTTTAAACTTGTAAACACAAGGTAATTTTAAGAAAAATTTCAACATTTTCTAGAAAAAAATAATCGTTGTGCTTTTTGACTTATCATCATTTGCAAAATACAGAAATCTTTTTTAACACGATATTACGTGATCTATATAATATTTAACTATGTACGTACGTGTTTCAGTATAATTTTAAACAAATGCAAGTCGTCTGATTTTTAACTGGTCCACACGGGTAGGTATCACAGCCCCAGCCTATTTCAGCCGTGAAGCAGTAATGCGTTTCGGTTTGAAGGGCGGGGCAACCGTTGTCACTATACTGAGACCTTAGAACTTATATCTAAAGGTGGATGGCGCATTTACGGTGTAGATGTCTATAGGCTCCAATAACCATTTAACACCAGGTGGGCTGTGAGCTCGTCCACACATGTAAGCAATAAATAAAATAAAACTTGAATTTTAGCATGCGTTTCATGAAACAATGACAAAATATACAATAAAATTTTATCATTTCGACCTAAAATCCTGACCACGATAACGAGAAAATGTTCATTTAAAATTTTACTATTAATGAAATACATACCTACGTATATTATGTGATAATAACCAATGCTGAATAAACTAACAAAAGGATAAACTTACCTCCTCATACAAACACATCTATACTAATCTATATATACTAGGGGTCCCGCAGTAGTCGAAATTCGACTATAATTAATTGGAATTGTAAGTTTGTACACTATTATTATTGTATTTTATACTTCTATAATCACAAATTTCGCCAAGGCTACACTATTAAAAAATACTAACTAAGACAAATAATATATTATTATAACCTATTCTCAATTTGACAACAGACGTCAAGAACAATAGTTTGACAATAAATAATATGCATGCGTGTGTACGTCAAATACATGGTATGTAGTGTGTGTAATGTTTTCTTTATTGATTTAATGTATCTTTTATGCATTACTTTAAAAAAATATTAGCATTGTGCACTTCTTCTCTATATTCTCTACAAGTGTGGAAAATTTCATACTCCTCCGTCCGCGCAATTTACGTAGAAAGGGATACAAAGTTTTTGCTTCACGTATTAATATATAGATATCTATATATATAAAAATGAATTGCTGTTCGTTAGTCTCGCTAAAACTCGAGAGCGGCTGGACCGATTTGGCTAATTTTAGTCTTGAATTTTTGTGGAAGTCCAGAAAAGCTTTAAAAGGTAGATAAATATGAAAATGCTCGGAATTAAACAAAAATAACAATTTTGTTTTTCTTTTCCTTTTGTTTGTTATAAGTTTATTTTATAGAAAAGCTTAAAATATTTTATTTATCGACTGAGGCACTACGAAGTCTGCCGGGTCAGCTATATAAATATACAGTGGTTTTTACGGATGTTCCGTTATAACTACTGAACCATGCATCCGATTGACTTGAAACTTGGTATCCATGTAGAAAATACATGTACTTAATGGATAGGCTAATATTTATATGAGTGTTGGATTCCCAAATAATAATGACAATAAATAATATTATTAATTTTAAATACCCAGCGAAGCGGGCGAGTACGGCTAGTATATAAAATATATATACAGTCAACACCGTTTACTGCGACATCGTTTAGAACAACATGCCGGTTAGAATGCCAATAACCTAGAACAAAGGTCCCGGCTGAATGCTATATGACCGCCTTATTAAAAACATTGCTTTATACGACATTGCTTATAACGACATACCTCATAAAACGACCACATTTAACTAATATTTCGGAGAATTTGATCTGTTAGAACGACCGGCTAAGCTGTATTGTAAACAATTTGAATAGGTATCCACATTTGTCTTCAATGGCTATTAAAATCAGGAAAGAAAACAATAGGATTTAGTTTAGTGTAGGGTCTTTTCTAATTCTTAGAAACAAAACACGTGCATGCAGTCGAGTCAAAGCCCGCTTCTTCATATCTCTTCAGTTAGTTTTACACAAGACGCACCAAAACTTTGTGGAGTTATTCGTGTATGTATATACAAAACGAAATTTGCATACATACACGTTCGAATGAAATTTACGTCACTGCCCACATCGAAATCAAAACAGAGTCGTTGTGTTTATCGAGTCGAATGAAACTTGCATAATTTGTGGAAATAAACGGTAAGATAATTTTAAAAAGGACCACATTTGTACAAATATTAGTATTAAATAACACATGTCTAGTGCAGTCTACAATGTAGATAATAATAAATGAATCGATGTTACGATAAAAAAAAAAGAAGTTTAAACATTGCATTAATGAGAAGACAAATTTTATTTTATTAAATAATTGTATCACAGTTTACACGACACAAATACTTAAGTTTTCTTCTATAAATAACTATTCTTTTGTTTTGATTCTAAGTTTGACAAACGGACGTAAATCAAAGAGCAACTTTAAAATTAATTTATTTTATTGCCTAGATGTGTGGATGAGCTCACAGCCCACCCGGTGTTAAGAGGTTACTGGAGCCCATAGACATCTACAACGTAAATGCGCCACACACCTTGAGATATGTTCTAAGGTCAAGGTATTTACACGGTATTTTAGTGTAATAAAACGATGATTTAATCACTGGCCTGTAAAATACATATTTATGATTTACGTTTTAAACGAATTCTAACGTTTTTTTCACGTCAACGTGCACAGTGACAGCGTGTGACGTCATATGTGGCTAATAGTTGTGTGTTCGTTGTATGATCCATTGATCGTGAGACGTTTGCGAGATTCACCAGAGAATAGGCAGCAGATAAGTATGTATTGTATGTATAAGCGTACTTAACACCGTCTCCTCTTCCTTGCGGCGATAAACCCCAATGCCGAGGATCGTGGCCTCGTCTAAGAACTTTCTCCTGGATTATTGCATTAATAAGCTCATTAGTGAGCTTTTTTCAGTTCGCGCAACGTAATTTAGTATAAGTAGACACGTTGTGAGTCCGCGCGGGTGGGTACCACCACCCCGCCTATTTCTGCCGTGAAGCAGTAATGCGTTTCGGTTTGAAGGGTGGGGTAGACGTTGTAACTATACTGAGACCTTAGAACTTGTATCTAAAGGTGGGTGGCACATTTAAGTTGTAGATGTCTATGGGCTCCAGTAACCTCTTAACACCAGGTGGGCTGTGAACACGTCCACCCATCTAAGCAATAAATAAAAAAACCGCAAGCTCAATGGTTTCGGACGAGAGGTCATCGCGCCACCGTTTGTTTTAGATTGCTGGCTCTCTAGACATTTTTTCTCCTACCTATGCTGATAGCCTTGAGAGGCTATTTCAACTTCGCCCTAATGTGTAGGTGAGCTCACGGGGCTCAAACCGGAGTGTTGCTAGCACTGGCTTCTGCAAGCGCTGTGCTTCGCAGAATCTACTATCAGATCGGAATCGCGACTCATTGAGAAGATTCGAAGAGAAACTCAGTAGGCTGTAGGTTGTCTGTGATTGCAATGTATAAGTTGATTTACAGGTCCAATGAAAAACATATTGTAGTATTAAATAACATTTCCCTATATTGTGAACATTCCATTGATCTTGCGGTTATGTGTATCATCATTACTAGTTCATTTAAAAGTTATTTGTTTACGTTCGATTGTTTGTTTTTAACTTTGTTGAATGAGTGTTTGTTGTTCGTCACCTTTTCTGAGTTCACAAACACAGATTGGTATGAAATTTTTAATTTTGCAAAAATTTGCGATCTTTCCTTGGCGTTACGGAATGAATTGACTTAAAACCTTAGTTAGTTTGTATTTTAATCAAAACTTGGCACTAGTGCTAATTTAAGATGATATTGTAGATATACTTTTTTGCCACGTACCATCCGGCTATGGAATGAGCTCCCCTCCACGGTGTTTCCCGAGCGCTATGACATGTCCTTCTTCAAACGAGGCTTGTGGAGAGTATTAAGCGGTAGGCAGCGGCTTGGCTCTGCCCCTGGCATTGCTGAAGTCCATGGGCGACGGTAACCACTCACCATCAGGTGGGCCGTATGCTCGTCTGCATACAAGGGAAAAAAAAAAAAAAATACGACAAAGAGATCTTATCACCACCGAGCGAGTGATATTGCTCGGTAGACCGACAGTCCGAATGTTTTTTTCCCCTACCTATGCTGATAGCCTTGAGAGACTATTTCACGGCTATTTCTAACGTGTGTAGGTGAGCTCACGAGGCTAAAACCGGAGTGTTGTTAACACTGACCCTAGCAAGAGCAGTGCTTCGCAGAATCTACCACCGGATCGGAAACGCGACCCACTGAGAAGATCCGGCGATAAACTCAGTGGGCGTCCGAATGTTGTATGTAGTTCAGAACTTGTATATACGCAAGCTTATCTTGAAAATGTCGTTAGCGAGATTCAGACATCTATCAAATATCTAAATGTTCTATGATGGCTACCGCCACAATATTAATTCCTACCCTTCGTCATAGACATTTACAAAATAATTTTGCACATTGAAACCCTTGGCTTATACCGTCTAAGCTAATACTCGTAGTAAAACTATTATAAAATTTCATACCAATGAAACTTCACAGAAACGTACTACTTGCAAATTTATTACATACCTTTTGTTTAAACATAACGACAATAAATTCACGTTTTCTTTTCTGGTGCAAATGCAAACACGAAATGAAATATTGTTGGGGCTTTGATCATCCTGACCCAATTATTTCAAAATCAGAACGAGCTTCAAAGTACCAAAGTACCAGTACAAGTAAGTAAAAATATAAAATAAAAATATAATTTCAAACAGTTGTTTATGACAACTGTACTTCTCGATTATAGAATCTACTTTTGAGCGACGGTCTTTCTGACGTTGAAAGATAGATAGATCTATTTCGACAAAGTTTTATGGCAAATATTAGTAAAAAGAAATACGTATTTATCATCAAATTGATTGTTAAAAAACAAAGTGTACTTATTTTTATTTTGTTTCAGTGGGTGGACGAGCTCACGGCCCACCTGATGTTAAGTGGTTACCGGAGCCCATAGACATTTACAACGTAAATGCCGCCACTCATCTTGAGATATGAATTCTAAGGTCTCAGTATAGTTACAACGGCTGCCCCACCCTTCAAACCGGAATGCATTATTGCTTCACGTCAGAAATAGGCAGGGTGGTGGGACCTACCCGTGCGGACCCCCAGGACGTCCTATCAGCAGTAATTACACGAATTATAATTTTGCGGATTTAATTTTTACTAAACGATGTTATTCCTTCACCGTGGAAGTCAATCGTGAACATTTGTTAAGTACGTATTTCATTAGAAAAATTGGTACCCGCCTGAGATTTGAACACCGGCGGCGCACACGAATGCGCCAGACTTCTTTCGAATGGTAAACCGTCGACGTCGCCCAAAGCACGTCATTACGGCTCCTCCTGATCCATTAACGGTGCTTTTAGGCACCACAAGCACCGGTCACCGTCCTCGTCGAACCCGTCGCTTGCGACGAAGGACTCGACGAGCGAATTAACCCATAGACACAGCCCACTGACTTTCTCGCCGGATCTTCTCAGTGGGTCGCGTTTCCGATCCGGTGGTAGATTCTGCGAAGCACTGCTCTTGCTAGGGTCAGTGTAAGCAACTCTCCGGTTTGAGCCCCGTGAGCTCACCTACAAACGTTAGGGTGAAGCTGAAATAGCTTCTCAAGGCTATCAGTATATGTAGGAAAAAAAAGACGTCTTATTCTTTCCACGACGACTTTAACTTGGTATTGCAATTAGCATCGTAGACAATGGTGCTCTAATGACATCGGAATAACTCTAAACAATTATAATTACAACGATTACTGTACTTAATTATCGAGCTATTTCATTCACATATCCTTTTATGTAAGTGTTAGATTGAATGAATTCTATCACCACAACGGCGGGTTGCTATATTTACTACTGATCACTACAGCCTTACTCGCTACAGGCTAGTATCGCAATATTGGCACATGCCACTGTCGTGCTGTAACGCAGACAAAAAAAAACGATTTGTGAGCATGCGTGAGCAAAGGTCACCTCAAATTAAAATAACAAAGAGATGGACGAGCTATTTTAGGTAGGTACCTACTCAGATTTGAATGCTCTCTCTAAATATGTGCGTCATCCCTCTACGCCATACAACGTATCGCACATACGTTAAATGCTGCTATTTATGATTTTTAAGACTTCAGAAAGGTCAACTCGTTACGATGCTCCCATTTTAAAGTCTCCATTTATAAATAAAACATGTGCACGTTTGAAATGCATCAATCCCAAATTTGAATAAGTTCTAATGATGATACCATTTGAAGACTTTATTAGAGTTACTTATTTATTTTTCCTCAAATGTCTTTCGTTGGCAGCAGGAAAACAATGGACAATCCACCTCTAGGGAAGACTGAGAAGCCACAACTTATACATGAGTTTACGCTTGTTACTAAAGCGTCCAATCTCCGACGAAATATATGGGACAAGATCGGATCCTTGCAACTTGTCCCTCAGTGCTGAGGGCCGTGACCTTTACGGAGCACTATTGTTCGGATAAGGTTCCTCCATTGATTCCTATTCTTTGTGCAGTGGATGGCGGCACTGATGTTGGAGTCCATTGTCGTCTTAATTTGATCAGACCAGTGCATGGGGCTACGCTTCCTTGGCCTTTTTGCCTTCCACTTTGCCAGTAATTAGTAGTCTCTCGAGATTGTCACCCTTCTAAGATCGGCTTGACGAGACAATACTGCCGAAGCAGCTCTCTAGCTCTATTAGCTCTGCTTATAGCCTAATGCTCAGTTGATTTAACATCAAATTTATTTATGATTTCTTGAAACTTTGTTCCTCTTCATCTGAGTGATAGCATCTAATGTTTATTTCTTAATACTTCCTCGTTTATTTGGCAGCTACGTATTTAACTGACCTTGCTTGATGTTGGTCGAAAGATTCGGTTACGTAAACCGTGAATTAAATTATCAATCACGGTGGTCAAATAAAAAATAAAAAATGACATTGAATATGTATTTGCCTTTTGGATTATTGGTACCGAAAACAACTACAAGGAATGATGCCGATATGCTTTTTTTTTGTTTTTTTGGAATTCGAAAACGGTTAATGCCAAATTGCTTAATGAAGCGATTTTAATTATCTGTCATTTGTAGACAGTCTGAGAATCTATATATTGATACGTGAAGCAAAAATGTTGTATCCCTTTTTACGAAAATTGCGCGGACGGAGGAGTATGAAATTTTTCACACTTATAGAGAATATAGAAAAGAAGTGCACAATGCTAATATTTTTTTTAAATAATGCATAAAAGATACATTAAATCAATAAAGAAAACATTACACACACTACATTGTATTTGACGCACACACGCATGCATACTATTTATTGTCAAACTTTTGTTCTTGACGTCTGTGGTCAAATTGAGAATAGATTAAATATTGTTTGTCTTTATTAATATTTTTTATAGAGTAGGCTTGGCGAAATTTGTTATTATAGAAGTATAAAATACAATCATAATAGTGTAAAAACTTGCAATTCCAATTAATTATAGTCGAATTTCGACTACTGTGGGACCTCTAGTGTTATTAACGAAATGTGAGTTAGGTCACAATTTAAAGACATACATATTATGTATGTACATACCTCTGATATTTGTGTACTTAACGCACTGCGTTTATCATACTGAATTTTGATCATGAGCACTAAAAGCCAAGCCAAGCCATGGACCAAGGAATTATAATCTCGCATTAACAACACCTCATTCTCGTACAATAAAAGTAAAAATTAAATTTTCTGATACTAAAGAAGATTCAAAGTTGACCAACTGAAATTATCGCGCATCACGAGGTATTTGGGTAAATAAATTTCGATCTGATAATATCGAATAGAATATTTACGGAAATTATTTCTTTACTCTTTCGGTGATTTGTCCTTTACTTATTTTTAATATAAATTTCAGTAATTTGTTTAAATTTTCTCGTTCTATATACATTATGACTCATATGCTTCGTTATCTTGGAAATTGTGACCAACTCGTGTACAGAGTTCCGATTCAGATTCAGATTTAGCATGATGATTCACGTATCTGAACAAAAGACTGAGATGGGATACATCGTATTTGTTAATGTTTAATAACATTATCGTTAAAGCTTGACTGGCTGCAAAACAGTTTTAGATACCGAGTTTTTTAGATGGGCGGACGACCTGGTGTTCATTAATCAAATCATTAATCATTCAAACGTAGTGTGGGATGCCCTCAGGCTCGACGGAGTGATGATCTATGCAGAGCTGGATGAGAGAACCCGAGGAGTAGTGTCCAGTGGCGTGCAATTGGAGAGGCCTATGTCCAGCTGGCTGGTAGGCAGCGGCTTGGCTCTGCCCCTGGCATTGCTGAAGTTCATGGGCGACGGTAACCCACTCACCATTAGGTGGGCCGTATGCTCGTCTGCCTACAAGGGCAATAAAAAAAAAAAAAAAAAAAAATGTCCAGCAGTGGACTGCTATATGCTATATATAGAGCCTCTTGACCAACTTGATCATCTACTCACCGATTCTCTGGCTTCAATCTAACAAATGTTCCAGCTATTTAGTGGTAATCACAGCCTAGAGGTGACTAGACGACAAAATATCTGATACCTCATATTTTAATTAGGATAATCGTTCATCGTAATTTTCATAATTATAAATTGTAGTTTATAGCTTGTTATAATATATGTATTTAGGGCAAAATACCTTCTCCTTTCTGATTAAAAAAAAACATCAAGGTAATAAATACTTACGATGTGCGTTAAACTAATTGTGTAATATTTTATCTAATTAATGATAATTAAGATCATTTGGCGTTTCTAAGACCAGTGAATCGGCAATTTCAAACATATCTTTAAAACATATCCTTAAAGCTTCAGCAGAAATTTCCAAAAAGCGGAAGTATTCGGGTTTGGGGTCTTCTTATTCTTTTTTGCCTTTCGCGGTTGAGACGATGGGCCCTTGGGGCCACTACTGAACCGATTTTAAAAATTCTTTCACTGTTTGGAAGCTACACTATTCCCAAGTGACATAGGCTATAATGTTTTTTGAAAAAAAATTAGGGATCCTTACTAAAACTCCAATAATGTAACCCAAGGTGTAAAAAAATTACCTAAAATATTCATTACATCGCATGCCCTGCGAAAACTATTGATGATCTAATAAAATAATGTACTACGACTTTGTAGAACACATTATAATTTACAAAAAGTGTCGCGACAGCATATGTCTAACTATGATAGTTACGCCGCAAGGAGTGTTCTTTTATTAAAAAAAATAAAACAACGTCAAATATCGTTGAAATTTTTGTTGAAGACCCGAGCGGAGCCGGAGCGGGCCGCTTGTACGACATAAAAATAAAATAGAAATTGAAAAGACTTGCACGATAGTCATTAACGATGTCTTAGCACCTACTTAAACGCAGAAGACAGGGCATTAAACATGATTAAGCTGGAATTTGCATCAATTGAAATTCTTATTCAAAATTAACGATATAGATATTCTTTTTATTATTTCGTCACCCCATGTTCCGTCTGGCACAGACAAATCATTGAACTGTGTGGCGAGACGAAATCTTTAAATATCTTCGTAAAAAACGTTAATTTTTTTCATTTACGCCACAGAAATTTTCCTCACAAAATTTAATATTCTTACTTCGTAATTTTACTTTCCCTTAAATACTTATACTCGATGTGGAACGATGGCATGCAGCCGGCACGATGTCTCGCGCCGTCAATGTTATCGTCAATGGCAATAGGTCACATACTAATTATTACAGGTTCGTGTGAACTATTACATATACAGTACTTATCTGCGCGCGAGCAGTTACGACTATGTTTATATATATCATGGTTATTGGCTTATTTATGGCTTCTTGGCCTTTTCAACCACCCACCCACGATGGTGGTTTAGACAGATTTTTTTCATTTACATGATCGGTTAAAAGTCTTGGCATCTTGGTATCCTAACTATTTACGTTTGTTTACTATATCGGTTAACTCAAGGGCGTATTTGCTGCTAAATTGTTCTAATAATTATGTTAAATTTACGTGATAAAAACATAATATTTATATCATTGTTAACAAGATCATGTCATGTTTCCTTTTAAAAATAATATAAACCTCAAGTAAAGATTTGGAAATCTTTTCGTTAATATGTATTTCAAAATTTCGAAAAGTTATTTCAATGATATAAATAGTAAAATATAAACAAATATAATACCAGACTCTTTTGAAAAAATATACCGGGTGTTACAAAATGCCCCATAAAAATATAATTAATTATCATAGCCAAAAATTGTGTCAACCCTAGTAAGCTGTTATGTCAGGGAACCAGATTATTTTACAGAAAGGCCTATTTTACCTAATAATTGTCTACTTTAATAGTTTTTTCTATTTTTCATTCATAAATGTTTGCTACCTCAATACAAGGATATTGTCATTAGACTCAAGTACTGGCTTCAAAAAATATCCCGACGAGCGAGGTTATGTACTGAGCAAGGCGGAGCACACTTTAAGCCCACGTTATTACGGATCCTCCCGATGCATTAACGGTGCTTTTAAGCACCACAAGCACCGGTCACCGTCCTTGTCGAACCCGTCGCTTGCGACGAAGGGCTCGACGAATCAATTAACCCATAGACACAGCCCACTTTTTTTTTTTTCCTACCTAAGCTAATAGCCTTAGGGGCTATATCAGCGTAACCGTGGCTAGTAGGTGAGCTCACGAGGCTCAAACCTGATGACGTTGCTAACACGAACCCTAGCAAGAGCCGTGCTTCGCAGAATCTACCACCGGATCGGAAACGCGACCCACTGAGAAGATCCGGCAAGAAACTCAGTGGACTGTGTCTGAGAGTTAATTTACTCGTCGAGCCCTTCGTCGCAAGCGACGGGTCGACGAGAACGGTGACTGGTGCTTGAAGTACCTAAAAGCACCGTTAGTGGATCGGGAGGACCGGATCTTCTCAGTGGATCGCGTTTCCGATCCGGTGGTAGATTCGGCGAAGCACTGCCCTTGCTAGGGTCAGTGTTAGCATCACTCCGGTTTGAGCCCCCTGAGCTCATCTACTAGTTAAGGTTACGCTGAAATAGCCTCTCAAGGCTATCAGCATTGGTAGGGAAAAAAAAACACTAAGCCGTTTCTGTAAATTTGACGTTTATTGTTAAAAAGTAAGCGTTCGTTTAGGTTGTTTCTTTAAGTTACGTTTTTTTAAAAATGTTGTCGTATATGTAGGTACATTCTGCGTACTTTATTCTTTAACTTTACTGAAATAGGGTTTGCACAGCAGTGAAAGTAATAATTTATTTTTTATTTTTTGCGGTATGTTATACAGCGTTACTACGGTTCTTAAATATTGTGAATGGACTCGTTATAAGGACTTATTTAACCTCCTTTCGGCTTTATGAATAGTTTTGTAACACCCTGTATAGTTGAATGATACCCATCCAATCAGTCTACCCGTTGGACAAGCTGAAATGTATACAAATTGAAATAATGGATATTTGATAAAACGCATTACGAAAACCATGGCATCAAAACCTAATGCAACCGGTTTTCAATTATAAATGGCATGTAATTGTAAATTTTATCTATGTTTGTTCTATATTCATGAGTCATTCATTATTTACGATGTACGAATGTGTAAGACGTTATCGACATGTGGTCACATTGTAATGAAACCTTGGCAGTGAACTAAGAACGGAGCGGATCGAAAATGATTGAGAAGCCTTTTAAGATAACCGTTTGACTCTAATATGAGTCGTCTATTATCAAAGGTGGCAATCTGTGCATTTGGACAAAAAAATGTTATTGATATGTCAATACAGATTGATTTGAATATAATCGTCTCCTTCAAAGAATACGGTTCAAAACCTGCATTAAATAAAGGTTAATACTTAACCTGTTATTTATCTAAGATGTCGTTCGGAAGAGTTGTGTGACTGCCAATGTAATACAAAGTCAATAATTCGTTTTTCTGATTTACCAATAATTATCCAAAAGTCAGATTGCCGGCTTTGATAATAGTCGACTCATATAATACAAGATCATTGCCTGATTCATATCGATCATTTTAATTTCCCAAACAATAGTGGTAAAGTTTTTCGACTATAGACGATATCTACAGTGTATATTTATTCAGTACTGGTGGTAGGACCTCTTGTGAGTCCGCACGGGTAGGTACCACAACCCCGCCTATTTCTGCCGTGAAGCAGTAAAGCGTTTCGGTTTGAAGGGCGGGGTAGCTGCTGTAACTATACTGAGACCTTAGAACTTATATCTCAAGGTGGGTGGCGCATTTACTTTGTAGATGTCTATGGGCTTCAGTAACCACTTAACACCAGGTGGACTATGAGCTCATCCACTCATCCAAGTAATAAAAAAAATTGTATAGCTAAATCGGAGTGATGCATGAGTAATAGAGGTGTATTTATTAAGTATCATAATTGTCACAATATAGGGTACAGGGTTCTAAACTTTTTTTTATTTTTTTTATTGCTTAGATGGATGAACGAGCTCACAGCCCACCTGGTGTTAAGTGGTTACTGGAGCCCATAGACATCTACAACGTAAATGCGCCACCCACCTCGAGATATAAGTTCTAAGGTCTCAGTATAGTTACAACGGCTACCCCACCCTTCGAACCGAAACGCATTACTGCTTCACGGCGGAAATAGGAACTAGTTTATTATAGCTTTAACTATGTGAGGACCGGTTCGCCAAAGACCTTTTTATTCGCGCATGCTTCATTCGCGTTTTCACTATTCGGGGGTAAAAAAAATGCGACTAAATTTCTATATTCGCGGCAAAATCTTTCTTTATTCGCGGATCTAATCTGTACATCGGTACATACACATTGATAAAAAGGATCCCAATATGTAGGTATCCAACCGAATATCCTTTGTAAGCGCGCTTTTCCATATTCACGTTTTGTGTATTCGCGGCATATTTAAAAATCATAAGCCCCGCGAATAAAGAGTTTTTACTGTATTACTAGCTGACCCGGCAGACTTCGTAGTGCCTCAATCGATAAATAAAAAAGACCTAAACTTTTGTATAAAATAAACTTAAAACAAACAAAAGGAATCCGTCCGACGGGGGACACATCAAAGGAAAAACAAAATTGTTATTTTTATTTAATTCCGAGCATTTTCGTATTTATCTTTCCTTTTAAACTTTCTCTGGACTTCCACAAATAATTCAAGACCAAAATTAGCCAAATCGTTTCAGCCGTTCTCGAGTTTTAGCGACACTAACGAACAGCAATTCATTTTTATATAATATATAGATGGGTTTCCGAAATATACACGTAAAATAACATTGTATTTAAACTAGTATATAAGATTGTGATAAAAAGCGCTCTCTCAATATGAGCTTCTCTTTCCTAATTACATGTACAGTATGGTAAATTACAAGAGGAATCCACGAAACAAGCACAACTTGATTTCAAAATGACCAATCGGTATACACTCTAATTATACGAACAGTATTTCTGACGGGCCAAACTGTAATATATATATGTCGTGGTTAACGACTTTTATTAATATTAAGAAGTTGTTTTGACTATTATTTTAAATGATGAAATGTTGTTTTGATAAATGTCACAAAATGTAGGGTACACTACGTGGCGCCACAGTATAAAATGGCGGTACGTGGACAGAGTCGTGGCATTCCGTGTCAGACAGTCATTCCGTCCGTCTCAGTCAGTCGGTCTGTCGGTATGTGCAACGAAACTGTCGGTTTATCCTGTCATTGTGAAAGTTGTGTGTGTTGAGTTTCAATAACTATTATTCAAAAGGTTTTATTGACTAAACTGAGTTCAATCGAATACGAATGATGACGGAACCTACCGCTCAGCCATCCCTGGTCGCGCTGCCGCCGACATCAGAAGTGGGATCAGGACTCTACTCTCATTGGCGTGACGTGTTTGAACATGTTCGAAGTACAGCAAAAAAACATGATGCAGATCAGAATACTAGTAGTGGTACGCCACAAGAGCGTGAATGCAGCATACGTAAGTCGTGTCATAACGTCTGCTACCTCGATGGAAGATCTGAGCCACGAAGAAATCGTCACATCTTACGTTCTGGCTCATGTTGCCCAGTTGACTCTCGACTTATCACATGGTATTTACTAGCGGAAATACGACACGTAACAAGCTATTGCTTAATTAAGGCAAGTGCAAGTCTCAGGTGAAACTTCGATCGCAATAATGGATCTGTCATGACGAGCGGGTAGTTCCGACAAGAATTATTTTAAGCGGCTGACTTCTGCTAGAGTTACATGGCACTAGTGCAGTAAACCAGGACATGAGACTGTGAATTGTCGCTGAAACTTTAGAATCTGCTAGATTCAATACCAATAACACTACACGTTCGATGACTTCGGGCTCCAGCAATCAAGCAAACAAGAAAGCAAGCAAGTTCCCGTGGGGAAGAAAAATTGACACATCTGAAGTCGTCGTGACCTGTAAGATAAGACGTCCGGTGCGTTCGTGTCTGGCGATGCGGCGGTGTTCGGGTTCCGCTGGCGGATGCAGGTTTTTCCGGTGAAGTGCGTGCTTGTGCGTGCTTGACAAGTGTTCGCGGTTGGCTTCCTCAGTGTGGGAGTAACATCGTGTAGGAGAGGTGGAACCCGTAAAATTGTAGATTGCGTGGTGGCTGGTAAGATTCGCTGTGGTAAAAAGTTTGCGTGGTGGTAAAATGTCTTGTGAGTCTGCACAGGTAGCCGGAGGTGAGTCTTCCGCGGTCGCGGCCTACCCAGTCCGCGAGAACCGGGCAGATCGCCTCGACGGTACGGAGGCCGGCCGACGGGTCCGCCAAACGACGAGACCACGCCTCCAGCACGGACTGCCGAGATTGGAGCCCCCGCGCTCCAGCTACACTTGCGCTAGGGCGCGCCACCTCGTAGGAGACTGTGAGGTATCCTTGAATGACTCTGAATGCGATCGCGCGCTGCCGGCGTCGCAGCGCGGCGACGTTCTCGTGGGTAAGGACGTGGCACCAGACGGGTGCTCCGTATAGTGCCATCGACCGCACGGGTACCGTCACCCTGCCTATTTCTGCCGTGAAGCAGTGGTGTATTTCGGTTTGAATGGTGGGGCAGCGGTTGTAGCTATGCTGAGACCTTGGAACTTGTATCTCGGGATGGATGACGCGTTTGCGTTGTGGATGTCTGTGGGGTCCAATAACTACATGGCACCGGGTGGGTTGTGAGCTCGTGCATAGTCCACCCATCTAAGCAAAAACATTGCCATGAGTTGCCGCCGAGGCAAATTGATGCCGCAATGTCATCGACGGCCGCGAGCAACGCAGCAGCGGAGCGACGTGTCGGTGGCTGCGTGGTGTCGGGTATTTTTGGTAAATGAGAAAAATCTGGTGAGTCGTTTTTATTTTTATTTGGAATCTGGTGCCGAATGTTCTCTTGTCGAGAAATCTATATGCGATGGTTCTCATAAAGGGTCTGTTGTTTTGACCAAAACTGTACAGAACAAATCCTTTGCGATGGTTTATTGCTTACTCATTTTTATGTCATGTACTACCCGATAGTTGTTTTAATCGGTTCAGTGAGATTGAGCATTCAGCGAAATAAGCACTTAAATCTAGTGTGTCCTTATTCGAAGCCCAGACTTGCGCTATTGCTGACCAAGCTCGCAATGAGCTCATGGAATTGTTCTTGACAAGAAGTGCTAGGAGCATATCTTTTTTTAAATTGTTCTATCCAACGTATAAAATAGTCACAGGGATGACTGTTGATTAGAGTCACAGGGGTGACTGTTGATTAGAGTCACAGGGATGACTGTCGATTAGAGTCACAGGGATGACTGTCGATTACGGTCACAGGGATGACTGTCGATTAGGGTCACAGGGATGACTGTCGATTAGGGTCACAGGGATGACTATCATTGAACACTTGTAGTCACAGGGATGACTATCATTGAACACTTGTAGTCACAGGGATGACTATCATTGAACACTTGTAGTCACAGGGATGACTATCATTGCACACTTGTAGTCACAGGGATGACTATCATTGAACACTTGTAGTCACAGGGATGACTATCATTGAACACTTGTAGTCACAGGGATGACTATCATTGAACACTTGTAGTCACAGGGATGACTATCATTGAACACTTGTAGTCACAGGGATGACTATCATTGAACACTTGTAGTCACAGGGATGACTATCATTGAACACTTGTAGTCACAGGGATGACTATCATTGAACACTTGTAGTCACAGGGATGACTATCATTGAACACTTGTAGTCACAGGGATGACTATCATTGAACACTTGTAGTCACAGGGATGACTATCATTGAACACTTGTAGTCACAGGGATGACTATCATTGAACACTTGTAGTCACAGGGATGACTATCATTGAACACTTGTAGTCACAGGGATGACTATCATTGAACACTTGTAGTTACAGGGATGACTTAGTTACTGTGTACATGAATTGTATGGGGAGAACTTGCAGCAGTAGTAAATCACTTATTTTCGTTTGTGTAATCTTTCAATGTCGTTATAGAATTTGTGTTTAGAATAAAAATTATTTGATGACTTTTAAATTTTACGATAAGTCGTAAAGTGTAGTCAGGAGTGATCGAGCGGAACAAGTGTTCTCGTGGATGTTTTTGATTGTAGGTTAACCATCACACGAGGACGTGTGACGTGTCAGAATGGCCGTGTCGTGGTTAACGACTTTTAGTAATATTAAGAAGTTGTTTTGACTATTATTTTAAATGATGAAATGTTGTTTTGATAAATGTCACAAAATGTAGGGTACACTACGTGGCGCCACAGTATAAAATGGCGGTACGTGGACAGAGTCGTGGCATTCCGTGTCAGACAGTCATTCCGTCCGTCTCAGTCAGTCGGTCTGTCGGTATGTGCAACGAAACTGTCGGTTTATCCTGTCATTGTGAAAGTTGTGTGTGTTGAGTTTCAATAACTATTATTCAAAAGGTTTTATTGACTAAACTGAGTTCAATCGAATACGAATGATGACGGAACCTACCGCTCAGCCATCCCTGGTCGCGCTGCCGCCGACATATATTTTACTGCACTTACCTCGAAAACAATTTCAAAACTAGTTAGGCAACTTATGCACATTTCGAGGTAGACTAACTAGGATTATTCCCTTCGTTGAAAGTAAAAATTGTCTGTGTGCTTAGTGCGAGTTTTTTAAAGTTCTCGATAGCGTAAAAGTTAACTCATATTTGTAGGGAATGGGATCGTTTGCCTACGTTTGCCGCTAGGGGCGCTGTTCTAACTGCATACAAAATTGGGTTAACTTTTACGCTATCGAGAACGTTAAAAAACTCGCACTTAGCACACTGAGCTAAAGCACGTTTTATTTTGGACATCAAAGACCGCCGAGCTTATTATACCCAACGGTGAATCATTGTGTATCACACTGAACAGATCACGTTAAAACCACCAGATGGATTTTTATATTTGAGGAAAAGGGTGCCAGGAATGAAAAGTAGAATATTTTACTTGTTTCCCTGGCATTTACAAGCGCATTCACGCCGTCCTCGTCCAGCTCGTTGATTACGACGAAGAGTTAAGCGGGTTTCAGACTACGCTATAATATATAATATATAGCTCATTTGCAAGCCGAAAACCGAAGCCAATGGAAGCTGATGGTACAAAGAGCCACGAAGGGCTTTCAGGGACACGACCTCCAGCAATGAAGTATTCGACTAAGAAGAGAGATATAACTCATAGCACAACAATATCGCACACCGTACATTGTTATGGAGACGTTCACACTGTACTATATATATATTTATTATTGGCTAAGTATAGGCTGCTATACTATATGGCACATAGTATAGCGTAATCTGAAAGTAGCTTTTGACGAGCGAACATTACCCATAGACACGGCTTACTGCGTCTCTCGCCGGAATTTCTGAGTAAGCCGCGATTCCGATTCGGTGGTCGAAGCACTGCTCGTGCTAGGGCCAGTCTTAACAAGTACTTCTGGGTTGAGCCCGTGAGCTCATCTACCCGTCCGTATAGCTGGAATAGTCCCGTAGGCTACTAGCAAACAGCTAGGGAAATATATAAAGCGCATGTTACACCATTGATCTCTATTCTCGGGTCGCCGAGTCGTATCGCTTCGAGTGAATATCGTCCAATCGAACAATGAAATGTCGAGTGTGTCACAATTAAAACTACTGTTTTGGTTTTAACTCACGTTTATTTATATATTAATACGTGAAGCAAAAACTTTGTATCCCTTTTTACGAAAATTGCGCGGACGGAGTAATATGAATTTTTCCACACTTATAGAGAATATAGAGAAGAAGTGCATGTCGGCGTTACGCCAGGGTTTACACACAATAAGGTCTTTTACAATTAAAATACAATACAATTCTATAAAACTTTAACATTACTTGTTTACAACAAAAAGCCACGCCTGAGTTATTCAGTGGTTCTTACACAATTAGCCATTTTGTGTTGGTTATAGCAACTACAACTTCTTTTATACAAACAAATGTAATTACTGCGAAACAATTCACAAAACATAGCTTAATATTCAAAATACATATTTTAGTGATTTTACATGACTCACATTTAATTTATTTTACATGAATTACTTTTAAGTAATATTAACTAACATTGTTATTATCCAGCCTAATAATAGATGGCGCCAACAACATCATTGCATAACAATTACAATACTTAATTAAATTATTAGTACTGTTAATTATAATATAAATTATTATTAATATTTATGCTTTATTCATATTTAATCATTTATACAGTCATTTGTGTTTTTAAACAATAATATAAACATTAAACATATTCTGAACATTTTCACATCAAAACAGTGCCTGCTAATTATTAAATATGGTAGAATAACAGTTTTGTTGCTAATAATAAATAAATATTAACATAGAATAAACTAAACTATATATTATTATGTTAATTATTGCCAACAGTGGCGTTTGCGCCCATATGCACAATGCTAATATTTTTTTTAAATAATGCATAAAAGATACATTAAATTAATAAATAAAACATTAGACACACTACATACCATGTATTTGACGCACACACGCATGCATACTATTTATTGTCAAACTTTTGTTCTTGACGTCTGTTGTCAAATTGAGAATAGATTAAATATTGTTTGTCTTTGTTAATATTTTTATAGTGTAGTCTTGGCGAAATACGTGATTATAGAAGTATAAAACACAATCATAATAGTGTACAAACTTTTAATTCCATTATTTATAGTCGAATTTCGACTACTGCGAGACCTCTAGTTATTACAAGTCCAGTCTGGTATGAATCGGCCAGATTCGCTAGATCGATGTAAATTGATGTCTAATTATAGCGCCGTCCGCTATTTAACTGCTGAACGAGATCCAAGACCGAAATCCAAGTTCGATGATATTCAATTTTTTTGAGAATGACGTATGAAAATACGCTTCTTTTTTTGATTTAAGACGATGAGTAAGATGCATCCGCAAATACCGTGTGTATAAACATCGCAATATTTTTAGATTTGACTTTGCGACCGCATTTCGTCCCATTTTCGTGCAAGCATTTACGTTCCAAGATATTATTTTGTGATGCCTTTTCTCTTTTCGCTGTTGATGATAATTGTTTAAAGGTTGGTCGAAACAAAGAACCCTATAAATATCAGAGCTTTGGGCCGAGTCTAAGGTGAACGTTGAATAGGTGATTGAATTCCAATGAAAGTCATTGACTATAAATTATGTAGTTAGGTACTATTAAACTTTCATGGGTATTGCCATTCTGCCGATATAAAATCGCGAAGTATTCGCGCTTTCCTGTATTAAGATGGAGACAGCTGTTACAGAATACTATTTTGAGTGACTTGGTCTTGGGGGTGAGGGAGGGTATCCACAATATGTGCATGTGATCTATGGGCACCGCGGATTACTTAGCTGAGCGGTGAGAACGAAAAGATCACAACAAAAATTTGGTTTTGACTAGTCTAAGTTGAATTCAAATGTCATCGGATCGGATAAAACTAGATTACATTTTTTCGAAGTTGGCTGACGCAAGAATGAGTACACTAATGTAATCTGTACCAATTATTTTTCAATGTTTTTCGTTAGTTATTTATTCTTTTTTATTGGACTAGGTGAGTGAATGCGTTCATAGTCTACCTTAGTTGTTGAGTACATTGAACTTTTTGGTGCATTTCAGCATTAAAATACGCAGACGAGGATGAATAACTGGTTATTTGTGTGAATCGTCCAAATTCTACAGAGTTTTTTTTTTACGTATTTTTATGTTTTCTTTTAATCATATTTACTGTCTTCAATAAATTTATACACATAAACAAACCTATAAAATATGCTTATTGAAGCGGCTAACTCAAAAACCTTACCACCAGTTTCCCCACGCTTCCAACCAAAAGCGGTCCGAATAGAAAGTTCTAGAACTCTAGAATTAACCTTACCACCAGTTTCCCCACGCTTCCAACCAAAAGCGGTCCGAATAGAAGGCTCTAGAACTCTAGAATTAACCTTACCACCAGTTTCCCCACGCTTCCAACCAAAAACGGTCCGAATAGAAGGCTCTAGAACTTTAGAATTAACCTTACCACCAGTTTCCCCACGCTTCCAACCAAAAACGGTCCGAATAGAAGGCTCTAGAACTCGAATCGTAAATTTCACACATTGCAATCTAGTTTCACACCACACGATCCAGTTTAATCTGTTGTAATAAATTTAATTAAGCTTACTTTCAAATGTTTTACAAGCACACGCTGAAGTAGCAGCACACGTATAAGATGATAATAATAATAAAAAAATGGATTACGGTGATCGTTTCAGTACACAGACTTTTTTATTTGATAATGTTCTTTTATCATATTTAGTGTTGGTTATTAGGGTTTCTGCGTATACCTTTTTATATGTACACAGACATCCGTATCATTAAATGTTATTGTCCCTGCATTATGTTACCGGTATATTAAAGCTTGAAATTTAAGGTATTAAAAATTTATATTCCTTTATTTTTGGATGATTTCACTTTTAACTGTCTTCGACATTAAAAATCTGTAACGTGTATTAGTCATGCTTCGCTGTGATCCGCAAAATTTATGGAATCTCAATTCAATTATGACGACTCTAGCTCTATCTATTTTACAAGGAAAGTATTAAAAAAAACTAAAGTACTAACAACTGCCTAGAATAAATTAACATAAATCTGATTCAGTCAGTATAACTAGTTCAGTAAGTCAAAAAATCAATCCTAGGCCTTCAAAATCATATTAGTGAATGCATTTGATATTTAATACATAATTAACAATTGAAATTAAAATGGTTAGTTTTTTAATACCATTTGCATTTGGCATAAGTTTAGTGACACAATTTGTCCTCACGTACGCTATGATAAAAATTGAACTAACATAAGCCGATGATGGAGATTTGATTTTGTTCTTTTAATGCCCAAGACCGATGAAAACGGAAGAATTTGATTTGAGCCCTACACCCCAGCAGAGGGTAATTGGAAAGAAAGAAGGAATGTAAAAAATAAAATAAAATACATTTAGGTATTCAGTGAAGATTACACAAAGTGTAAAAAATAATTAAATAAAGACATTAGCAGCGAATGCACGACCTGCTCGGCATTCTGTTGCAACCTTATCCTTTATGAGAATATTTTTTGTTCGTTGGTATTTCTTTCATGAAGTTACAGAACGACACGAATCCTGGGTACAGTTGATAATGAAACAGTCAAGCTGGAAGCCGTGTGACTGTTTATCCCGCCAAAATGTTTCCCGTCGAAAGAAATTCAATTTTGTCTGCTCTGGGAGTCAACTATAAATAGGTTAGAAGAAATAATTGCGTTTTAATATTAATTACCGTTCGCTCGGTGATCGAAATTCGACCATGAATTACATTTCCAATTTTGTTTGACTGTCGATATTTTGCAAATAATTCTGACTACCTCCAAAACTTTCAGACGTTCGTTAACAAGAAAGAAGTTGTAAAATATTCGAAATCTCGGAAATATCATAAAGACAAAAAATGCGATATTAAAAATATCATACAATTAAAGTTCGTTAACAGCTAGTAAATCACAAAGAATAACGATAATCGGTTGAAAAAAACAGACGAGGGAATACACAACAGTTTTGTGTTTGTCTTTTTTAAATAAATTTAGCCCTTGACACAAATAGTACTATAATAGCGGCACACACTCGCTAATTTCATTCAAGGAAGCGACAGACAGACATTTTTGACGGACCTTGGAGTACATAATAATATAAAGCTATAAATACAAGTTTTCTTCGATCTATTTTGGCCGCCAGGAATAGAATTTTATTGCCGATAGCATTTCAACGATTTGAAATTGTTATGATCATGTACCGAAATGATTTTGTAAATCTTCGATCTCTTATAATGGCTATAGATACGCTATATTACAATACACAAGTCACAATCGGTAGACTACAAACAGATAGCCGAGTCCAGAAATCATTCGCCGACGTTTCATTAATTTCTAGATGATGACCGGTTTTTTTTTTCGTAACGCCATCTTGTTGTGTCTTTAAAGCGGTTAGTTGCCCTCAATTAAGAAAAATAGTATTATTATTCGCCAATACATGTCGGGAAGAGTTGATTATTGAAAACACGAATAAAACAACATTTTCTGAAAATAAATCGTAGCTAGATCGATTTATCGCCCCCGAAATCCCCTGTATACTAAATTTTATGAAAATCGTTGGAGCCGTTTCCGAGATTCAGATTATATACATATATATTAATATACAAGAATTGCTCGTTTAAAGGTATAAGATTTTCCCTTACTCGGGTTCGTTATAATCAGGGATCAAGCCTTTACTGAAGGCTACATATATGAGCATATAACCAGAAATTTGTGACCAAACAACACCAGAAGTGGACCGATGTTCTGCTAAAGATCGCGACTATCCGCTGGCTTTGAGCTGCGCAAGATCGACCATTGTGGTGAGACCTGGGGGAGGCCTATGTCCAGCAGTTGAAGTCTGTGAGCTCATGACGAAGACCATAGTCAACTGGCTTTAGTTAACGCTTCTAACGGGCACGGCTTTTGGGTCAGAAATATGCAAATGTGCATCGACTAGTTAGTTATCCAAACATTAGAATATTGTAATAAAGAACTTATTAAAAACGTATTAATATTCAATCATTAATAACTTTAACGATTAATATCATTGTTATAACTTAATAGTTGTCTATTATTTCTATTGATAAATATGTACTAGAAAATTCGAGCTAATAGATATAATTTGATTAATTATACTTTTGACTGACTAGGTGGTGTTAGCGCCCTTGACTGTTGTGCCGAGGATCGTGGGTTCGATTCTCATATCGGGCAAACATTCGTGTGATGAACCGGTCTGTTTGCTCTTTGTTTGGGAGTTTATTATGTATGTACTTAAATATATATAAGTGCGTTTATCAGTCTTTGGCACCTATAACACAGGGAATCGTAATTTGGGGCCGAATGACCGTGCGGGATATGTTCCCAGTTATCTATTAATATAATTGTAGTTGAAGAAGATGGTAAAAATTTGCATGTAACACACTTAAAAGTAGCTTAATTGAAAAATTCCTACTTTTATTATAATGGACTAATATTATAAAGAGGAAAGATTTGTTTGTTTGTTTGTTTCGAATAGGCTCCGAAATTACTGGACCGATTTGAAAAATTCCTTTTCCATTAGAAGCCGACATTGTCCCTGATGAACATAGGCTACTTTTTTTTTTTTTTTTTTCTTTTTGTTTTCATGTTTGTTTTAATGTTTCCGAAGCGAAGCGAGGGCGGGTCGCTAGTCGTGTAATAAAAAGCAGTTACGTCTAAAATGTTCAATTTCCAAAACCGCAAAACAGAAGATCGAGATGCAATGTTTTTGCGGTCAAGTGGAAACCTTGATTCCGGGAGTTATTTTGATCGGCGGTACCGAGAGCCAACCTATACAACGTAATTGGCGCCAAACAGATATTTTATAACTATAAAGATAGCACTGTTTCGCATTATTACGTGCAAATAGAAAGAGAAAGCACTCTAAAATTAATTGAATCAAGATATTATATCTATACTAATATATAAATCTACAGTGGTTTTTACGGATGTTCCGTTATAACTACTGAACCATGCATCCGATTGACTTGAAACTTGGTATCCGTGTAGAAAATACATGTACTTAATGGATAGGCTAATATTTATATCAGTGTTAGCTCCCTACACCAGCTGCGGGGGCGTTAATGATGAGAATCTTTGTGGGGGTGAGAAATAATAATGTTAATTTTAAATGCCCAGCGAAGCGGACGGTTACAGCTAGTATAATATATATATTATTGCATAGATATGTAGACGAACTCACAGCCCAACTGGTGTTAATGGTTATCGGAGCCCATAGACATCTATAACGTAAATGCCGCCACCCACCTTGAGATATGAGTTCTAAGGTCTCAGTATAGTTACAACGGCTGCCCCACCCTTCAATTGAAGATATTCAATCAGTACAAAAGACGAGGGTTCTACTAACACTACACTACACTAACAGCGCATTTAAACGGCCGTCTGGTATAGTGGTAAGTGATATGGTCACTACACAAGGGGGTCGCGGGTTCGAATCCCGCCAAGGGAAGATATTTCTATGGTAAATATAAATGTCTTTTCCAGGGTTATGGATGTATATTAAATATATGGATGTGTATAATAAAAAAATCTTACATTTATTTCCGTTATCTGGTACCTGTAACACAAGTTCTTTACGAACTTATCACGGGACCAGTTACCGTGGCGTGATTGTTAGTAAATATTTATTTAAAAAAAGATAAAAAAAAGTGATTTATTTTATGATAATTATTAATTACCCTCAATAGTCTTACGTGTTACAAAAAAGTTTTTTAATTATCTTCTTTGGTATACAAACACATTTAGCGTTTTAAATTGTAACGGCCGTGGTTAGACGAAGTCATTTCCTTCCTGTTGCCGATAAAATGTAGTTTGATAGTGCGGTCAATAACTGGTTTTATTGAAAACTTGAATACTGACTGACTCAGTGTTCTTTATGTTGAATATTTAAATAAATGCATGGTGTTATTAGTCTATACTAATATTATAAAGAGGAAAGATTTGTTTGTTTGTTTGTTTCGAATAGGCTCCGAAACTACTGGACCGATTTGAAAAATTCTTTTTCCATTAGAAGCCGACATTGTCCCTGATGAACATAGGCTAATTATTTTTCATTTTTTTTATTTTATTTTTTTGGTTTCATGTGTGTTTTAATGTTTCCGAAGCGAAGCGAGGGCGGGTCGCTAGTTATAAATATTTTTCTGACAGATATGAGTAGAAGAATTATTATTTCAATAATATCTTAAAAAGCACACCATGATTTTTTTACAATAAAATATATTTTTTAACGGTAGGCTGTGGCTTGGAACTGTAGGCAGGGGCTTGGAACGGTAGGCAGCGGCTTGGCTCTGTCCCTGGCATTGTTGACGTCCATGAGCGATGGTAACCACTCACCATCAGATGGGCCGTATGCTCGTCTGCCTATACAGCAAAAAAACACTATTTTCAATTTATTTCAATTTATGAAAATTTATTTTCTATTTTTTAGTTGAATTTTATATAAAGCGTGTTGTTTTTGTTTTTTTAAACCATTATATTATTTATTGTTGCGTAAATGAGTTGATTCGAGCTCACAGATCGCTTCGTGTTACGGGAACCTATAGACATCACCATTTACATGCCGCTACCCACATCGAAGTTGAAGTCACAATGGTATTGCGTAAAGGCTGTCGCACCCTTCAATCCGAAACGCTTGGGCTGTTTTGGGGCCAATATCCGCTGATATTGGCCCCAAAACAGCCTACCCTACCCTACCACTGTACGTAAGTAAG